>NW_012142523.1:1020772-1022090 GCF_000956105.1 Propithecus coquereli | reverse complement strand
AGGATTACAGGTGTGAGCCACCGCACCCGGCCTCTGATTATATTTCTAAAGTCTAGCTATATGTCATTGACAAGAGACACAGTGAAAAGCACGATTACACAAAAAGGTGGGAAATAAAAAGATAGAAAAATTAAATCAAGTAAATACCGACCAAAAGAAAGCAGTGTACCGATATTAATATCAGAAAAACGGAATTAAAGCAGAAAAACATATATAGAAAAAAAAAAGGAACATTTGGCACTGATGAAAGTTACAATCTATCAAAAAGACATAAAACATTTATGAATTTGTGTGCTCCTAGAAAAGTGTTTTGAATTATATAAAGCAGGAACTTACAGATGTAAAGGGAAAAATTGACAAGTCCACAATAATAATATGAGATTTAAAAGCACACTTCTGAGAACTTGATCAAGTAGATGAAAAATAATTAAGAGTATTGTACAGAACATTCCCAACACATAGAAAAGATAAATATTCAAGGTGATGGATTCTCCAAATACCCTGGCTTCATCATTACGCATCCTATGCATGTAACGAAATATCACATGTACCCCATAAACATGTCAAATATTATGTATCAATAAAACAACCACATGCTCTTCAAACCCCTCATGAAGAACATTGCAGAGAATAACGCAAACGGATGCACTCAGCATCCATCCCCACAGCCTAGTGTGCGTCCCTGTATTGCGGAGAACGGAAAACTAAAGCTATCGCCCAGATTCCCCTGCAATGAGGATTTTAGATGGGAATCCGACTCCACCACTTAGTGCCATTGTGCAAGATCTGAAAGGCAGATGAGAGCCGAGACCATTGTCCTTTTCCTTAGGCTGTTACTGCTTCCAAGTCCAATGGGGGAACCATCGAGCTTTTCTGTACCAATGTCCAGTGCCTAGTTTTGTGAATGTTGAGTAGTAGAAGCAGCAAGGTAGTGCCTGCATCCAGATCTCGCGATTGTTACCGCAGCGATGTTATTTGTAAACGCAGTTTCAGTGTGTGTTCCAGGCCCAGGCTAGGGTCCACTCCTGCAGCCTCACGATGACTTTGGAAGCACCCAATACCCTATATTGAACCTCATTCTGCTTAAAATACCTGGAGTAGTCTCGTTTTCTTCGCTGAACACTGATTTCTATAGATTTAAGTTACTAGAGATTACTCTAGATTTGAAAAACATGATTAAAAACTTGAGTTAATATAAAGAGGGGCAAGAAAAGCTTACACTATTAAACTGAGAATTTACATGATTTTTCAAGCACACAAGAAATATTAACAACTGAAAAGATATCAGATCAGCAAAAAAATCTTTAAAACTTTCCCC
>NW_012142523.1:1016130-1019442 GCF_000956105.1 Propithecus coquereli | reverse complement strand
TTAAAAAAAAAAAAAAAAAAAAAGGAGCTGAGGATTTAGGTCAAGAAGGAATTAAAAGAACAAGTGTAAACCAAAGGAAGGAGAAGAAAGTAAAAATGAAAGGTAAGAGCAGAAGATAATGAAATAGAAAATATAATGACAACAACATAAAAAACAGAGTTAACAAACAAAACAAAAATCTAGTTCTTTGGGAAAAAAATCTAGAAAGACTGAGAGGAAGCACAAACAAATAGTATTAGGAATTAAAAGGGGACTCTAGTTCTGATACAGTAGAAATTTTTTTTAGATTTTTTGAATCATGAGAATATCATCTTTATGTCACTAAATGTGAAAATTTAGATAAAATTGACAAGTTCTAGAAACATATAAATTTCTAAAATTGGTTCACAAAGAAATGGAACTGAATAGACTAATAGTCATTTAATAAATTGAAATCCTAGTAAATAATCTGAATCATCAAGAGGCACCAGATAGTTTTCCAATGAATTTCACCAAATTTTCAAGGAATAAAAAGCCCACGTCATACACACACTGTTCCAGAGACCAGAAAAAGGGCAATCTACCTAATTCATATTATAAAGATAGCACAAACTTGATACTAAAATTAGAGAAGGCAGAGTAAAAAAATAATATTATTTAGCCTATCTTTCTTTCTTCTTTTTTTTTTTTAAGACAGAGTTTCACCCTGGTGCCCTGGCTAGAGTGCTCACAGCAACCTCAAACTCCTGGGCTCAAGTGATCCTCTTGCCTCAGCCTCCTGAGTAGCTGGGACTATAGGCATGTGCCACTATGCCCAGCTGATTTTTCTATTTTTAGTAGAGACGGGGGTCTCACTCTTGCTCAGGCTGGTCTCAAACTCCTAAGCTTAAGGGAAGCACCAGCCTCGGCCTCCCAGAGTGCTAGGATTAGAGGCGTGAGCTACCGCTTCCAGCCATAGCCTATCTTTCTTAAAACACAGATGCAAACACCTGACTGAAATGTTTCGAATCACATATAGTAGTGTTTTTAAAAATAACACATTATACTTAAGTAAGGGTTATATTAGGAATGCGACGATGATTCAACATTACAAAGTTCTATCAATGTATTTCATCATATTACCCAAATTAAGAAGAAAAATTGGCCGGAAGTGGTGGCTCATGCCTGTAATGCTAGCACTCTGGGAGGCCAAGGTGGGTGGATCGCTCAAGGTCAGGAGCTCGAGACCAGCCTGAGCAAGAGCGAGACCCCATCTCTACTAAAAAATACAAAGAAATGATCTGGACAACTGAAAAAAAAAATATATATATATAAATAAAAATTAGCCTGGCATGGTGGCGCATGCCTGTAGTCCCAGCTACTTGGGAGGCTGAGGCAGGAGGATCCTTGAGCCCAGGAGTTTGAGGTTGCTGTGAGCTAGGCTGACGCCACGGCACTCTAGCCAGGGCAACAGAGCAAGACTCTGTCTCAAAAAAAATAAATAAATAAATAAAAATAAAACACAAGAAGAAAAATACATGGGGAAAACATGCAATAAACTTCAAGACCCATTAATGAAAAAAGTATTCAGTAACTTAGTAACAGAAAGAAACTTCCTTAACTTAATATAAATTATTTACCAAAAATCTATAGTAAAAATCGTATCTAATTGTGAAACTTTAGAAATTTTCCTTTTAAATCAAGAACAAGACAAGGATCCCTATGCATTTATTCAAAATTGCAGTAGAACTCCTAAACAATGCAATAAGGCAAGAAAAATAAATATGACATATAAGGAATGATACAATCTACCAAAGGTACAATCTACTAAAAGATGTAAATGAGAAGGGGTATATAAGTCTAATATAACACAAGATGGAACTGTCATTATTTTAAGACCTTATAATCATACAGATACATATGTACTTACAAAAGAATCGATAGACAAATTACTAGAATTAATAAGAGAGTTCAGTAAAATTTCTTGATACAAGGTCAATACAATATGATTGCCTTCCTTTACACTGGCAACAACCAAATGGAAAGGTAATAAGAAAAAAGCAAAAAAAATTATAATGTACAGAATAATTTAACAAAAATGTATAATATTTTGATGAAGAAAAATCCCAAAATGAATTGAAGACCTGAAAGAATGGAAATATGTCATGTTTATGGATGAGAAGACTCAGTATTATAAATGTTTAATTATACCTCTAATCTGTAAATTCAATGAAATTCTAACATAAATCCCAACAAAATTCTTCAGGGAACTTGACAAAAGGATTCTACAGCTTATATGGAAGAATAAAGGGGTATAGATAGCTAAAACAATTATGAAAAATAGGAATCAAGTTGAGGGGATGGAATGTTCCTCCTAGATATCAAGATTTATCACTAAACCATGGAATTAAAACAATAGCATATTGGTTGGGACTAGACAAATTGATCAGTGGGACAGAACACAGAGCCAAGAAATAAATCCATGCATTAATGAGAACCAGGTATATAGCAGAGGTACTGTTACAAGTCAGTGTAGCAAACAGCAAACACTTGGGTCAATGGCATTGGGCCCAAACCTGGGAAAAACCTTACTTTGATTATTTTTTATGACAATAAGACATTTTAGAATATTAGGAGATAGAGAGACTGGCCAGGTTCCAAAATATAAATTTACTAACCTTGGACAAATTAATTAATCTCTCTGTGCCTATTTCCTCATCTGTAAAATGAGGATAATAACACTACTTAGCTCACAGACTTGGTGTAAGGATTAATTCAGGTAAATTAATATAGGGAAATACAGGACTAATATAGGTAAAGCATTTAGGTCAGTGCCTGGCTCAACGCAGCACTACACTCAACGCTGCTAAGTGTCAGCCAACATTGTCCCTTATCTCCACAGCACCTGGCACTAATAACACCTCCGCTCCCTCTTTCTCTGCCCAGCTGTGGGAAACTTCCATTATCCAAATGGACCAGAATGGCTTAGTTCACTGGTCTTAGGGGGCCTGGTCAAGTCTCTGCCATCATGACCGGGACATTCCAGAGTGGGAAGTCTTCTCATTTAAAAAAAAAAAAATTTCCTTAGAGCAGTAATTTCAGTCATTCATGACATCCAATCTCAACTCTGCATCTGTGACTCTGACAGTCATATCGTGACAGTTTTCAATATGGATTACCCAACGGCTTGGTCTTTTGTATGTAATAGTCTTCATTTATTTATTTATTTTTTCTGAGGCAGAGTCTCGCTCTGTTGCCTGGGCTAGAGTGCCGTGGCGTCAGCCTAGCTCACAGCAACCTCAAACTCCTGGGCTCAAGGGATCCTCCTGCCTCAGCCTCCCGAGTAGCTGGGAC
>NW_012142523.1:779893-1016080 GCF_000956105.1 Propithecus coquereli | reverse complement strand
GCTAGAGTGCCGTGGCGTCAGCCTAGCTCACAGCAACCTCAAACTCCTGGGCTCAAGGGATCCTCCTGCCTCAGCCTCCCGAGTAGCTGGGACTATAGGGATGCACCACCATGCCCAGCTAATTTTTTCTATATATATATTTTTAGTTGTCCAGATAATTTCTTCCTACTTTTAGTAGAGACGGGGTCTCGCTCTTGCTCAGGCTGGTCTCAAACTCCTAAGCTTAAGGGAAGCACCAGCCTCGGCCTCCCGGAGTGCTAGGATTACAGGCGTGAGCCACCGCGCCCTGCCAATAGTCTTTATTTTTTAGAACTGTTTTAGATTTACAAAAAAAAAAAATTGAAGATTAGCACAGGGAGTTGCCATATACCCCACTCTCACTTTCCCTTATTATTAACATGATCTTGCTTTTAAATTCAACATTATGTCATTGAGATACATCCGTGTTGATTTATAGAGCTAACTGCGGTATAATATTCTATTGACCTGGAAGCTTCTCAAGGTCTCACCTGGCACAGGTGTAGTGCTAGGGAATTCCATCTCCCTCTCAATCAGGCCTATCAAATCCCTGGTTCTGCAGTGAATGCATTTACATAATCATAATGTTATAAATGTCATTTGGTTTTCAATGTGAAGAATCAATCTACAGGCAAACTATGCCAAACTGAATTATCCTTACAAGCGAGAACATAAATGCTATTAATATAAACCTCAACCATGCAGAAGTGAAAATTTAGTTCATGGGGGAAGGCAGAAGCAGGGAGAGAATATCAAGGGAAATTATCCATTTCACACAGAAGAGAGTCAAGAGATATAATCTACAGAAAAAAACATCCATTTAAGACTATTATTGAAAGTGATAACAATAACCAATAGAAAAATCAATAAATATAAAGCAGAAAAACTGGAGGGAAAAGGGAAAAGGGTGATTAATTAAATCACCACCACAGGAAGTCAATAGATACTGTTAAAATTAATAAATCAAGTAATAGAGGTATGAATATATTTTCACTGTTATGAAATCAAAAAATCTGAAACAACAAACATGGTAAAAAAAAAAAAAGCTGTCCCCAGGAGTTGGGGGATTGGGAGTAAAAGGAAGTTTTAAACGTTTTATTTGTAACCTTTCTATTGGGCTTGAAAGTACATTTCCATCTACATGAATTATATTTGAGATAGTAATAATATTAAAATAAGTAATTAGGTAAAATCTACTTCTAATTCTGACATTCCCCTAGGGGCTCAGGCACTTCCAGGGATAGGATCACGTTTGAACTCTCAGGAAGTCATTCGAGGCCCTTCGCGCCGCCGGTGACTCCACATCCACCTCCCCGTGCCTCGGAGCCAGAGGGATTGGCACCTCCTCCAGGAAGCCCTCCGGTGGCAGAGAGCGCCCTCTGCCGGCCGGAACGCCAGCACCCCTGGGGTGCCGACTTGTGCGCATCCTCCGGACTCCGCCCCCATCCCTCGCCAAGGACCACCCACCCGCGTCATGTGATTCCAGACCCTTCCCAGCTAGAAGGTAGAACCCCAGCAGGGGAAACCCAGGCGCCCCAGGTGAGCCAGCCTGCACCAGTTGAGCCCTGGGTGGTTGAAGACTGTCCCAGTCAGGCCTGGGAACCTGGGTGGGGTGTCTTTCAGAACGGGGCCAGGACGAAAGGGAGGGGCGGGAGGGGTGATGGGCAGGAGCCCCCTTCAGTGCCTGCTCCGTGGGGAGTGGTTTAGAGCCGGGCTTTCTTCCACTTCGTATCCGTGTGTCCTTGAGTGGGTCGCTTCACATCTCAGAATCTCAGTGTCCTCACCTGTGGCGGCCAGCATGAGATGAAATAGTGCATATAAGTCAGTCATTAATAAATGGAATCTTATTATTAGATCCCATTTAAGCAAAAGTGTAAACTCTCAGAGGCTGGAAGGCCTTGAAGGTCGCTGTAGCTCAGCCTTGGTTGGAGGCAGGCCTGTCCTCCCTTGCCCAGGGGCACCTGGTTGTGTGGGGGTGCTTACGCCCTTGGAGTGCTCACCTCCAGGCCTCAGAGGTGGGCAGGGCCTGGGGCACTGCAGGGAAGGGGGGCTGCCTCCCAGGTTCCCACTGGCCTGGTGTCCTGAACGGACTGGCAGGTCAGACTCCACGGTGAAGACCCCTCTCTCTCCCTCCACACAGTGCCTGCGTTCTGCTTGTGGCCCAGGTAGGTAGGCAGACATGTCCCAGGAGGGGGATGCAGAGGACTGCGGCACATTGAGTCCCCGACACAGCTGTGGGCTTTTCCAGGAGGACATGGCAGGAGCCAGCTCCATGCCAGGCCTGGGACCAGATGTGCCAGGAGCAAGCTCTGGGGCCCGAGTTTGGACAGGCAGCAGGAAGAGGACCCTCAGGCAGGCCTGTCAAGGTGCCAGCTCCCAGACTGGGGTTGCTGCTGGGGCCGGCCTGGGCATCTTGGAACTGCAAGCTGCAGGACAGGGCCAGGATTCCATGCAGCTGTGCGCAGTGCCTGCTCAGAGGAAGGCTCAGGCCTCCAAGAGGCTCCAGGTTTCTCTGCACGACTTCTTAGCTGAAAAATGCACCAGGAATCTTTGCAGCATGCCTGGGTGTCTCCCAAAGAGAGCTGTGGTCAGCAGGGAGAAGCCGGCAGGGCTGGAGGAGGCGAGCTGCCCCAGGCCCAGAGAGGCTGGAGACGGTGGGATGAGTTCTCCAGGGTGTGATGGAAGATGCCCCACGCTCAGCAATGAGGAGCCCCCTGAAAGAGGCCTGCCATGCTCACCAGGCCCAGCCCCCGTGAGGGCAAGAAAGAAAAGCAGGAAATGCGGGGTGTGTTCAGAGGGAGGGGAGGGGGCTGGTGGAGATAAGCTCCAGTGTGTGGGAGGCCTTCCCCAAGCTGCTGACCTGGAGTCCTTGGCAGGCCCCCTCAGATCTCTCTCTCCCAAAGACACTGAGCCTGGGTCTGGAGATCCAGGTGGACGTGGGGCGGGATGTGCCCCGGGGACTGAGAAGTTTGGGTACTGGCCCGCTGCAGGGGATGGGGCCCAGCCACGCCGCCCCTGTGGCCCTGTTGGTTTCCCGGTGCCCAGTGGAGGGGAGGTCCCCAGCCTGGCTGCACCAGCTCCTCCTGAGAGCCCTGCACTGGGTCTGGGAGCGTCCGGACAGGCTTCTGCAGTGCAGCAAGAGGCTGAGCGTGGTAGGGGGACTGGTGGTGCTGAAGGCCCTGCCTCGGTGTCACATGACCAGGAGGAACTGGAAGTCAAGGCTCACCCGGCGTCCAGGGGGAGGCCGGGGCAAGGACTCGCTGCCCCTGCCGACTCCCGTGCCAGCTCCCCAGAGCCCTTGGGCAGCCTCAGCTCCTCCCTGGAGCCCGCAGCCAGCAAGGCCTGCTCAGGCCCGTCCATCGGGCAGAGCAGATCTGCGTGTACTAAGACGGTGAAGAGGGAGCCGGTGCCTTGTGCCGGAGACCAGGGCACAGACAGAAGCTCAGACAACCCCAACCAGGACGAGCCAGAGGAAGCTAGCCCAGGGGGCTGCCCCACACGGGTAAGTCAAGTCAGAGTTTGGGATGGGAAGCGCCAGGCCACGTCTCTCCGTACCATGCTTGGCGGTAGAATTTAACAGCACTAAGCTAGATAGGCTCTTAACGAACATTCTCTCTCACACATTTTAAGTAAACTGTGTAAACTGAGGCCCACCAAGTCTGGAAGGAGAAAATATGCTATGTTTACTGAATTCTTGTGAGAGGTCATTATCTTCTGAAGTCAGTGAGTCCTGGGTTCGAATCTTGGCCTTTGCTTCCTAGCTCGGTGACCTTGGGGTGTTTTTTAACCCCTCTGTTTCTGCATCTGTAAAAAAGGAATATTAATTCCAGTTTAATGGGGTTGTTTTGAGGATTAGATGAGATTATGGTATAAAATAATGTGCCTAGCACAGCATAAGGCACAAAGTAGATTGCTTAGTTTATGTTAAATTTGCTTTTCCTTTAGTGTTAACAATAGCCCTTTAAGATAGGCATTAGCTCCATATTACCAGATGGGGAAACCGAGGCTCAAGGAAGTTAACAGAATCCTCCAGGTTCACACAGCTTGGGAGTCAGCGCCTGGCCATGTTCCCTACATCCATTGCTCCCCGCCCATTGCTCTTTTTTTATAATCATCATCATCGTTTTATTAATAATAATAGCTTACATGTTTACACACCAAAGGCTGACGATGACACTACTTGATTTTGGTGTATACTGCTGACGTAGTTGAATTTTTGTCACATTTATTGAATGTGTATTATGTGCTAAGTGTTTTTGATTTAACCCTCACATGACAGACCCAGTTGGTAAATGACAGGCAGGGTATGAACCCAGGCACCTGTCCTGAGAGCTTGGTGCTCTGCCTGTCTGTGTATTTTCCACGTTACTGGCACAGTAGTTGTAGCATCCAGCTTGCTTAACATGTGCTGGGTACTGTGCTAAACACTTCAGCTTCAATCTTTGTGTTAGTAACAACCCTATGAGGTAGATACTATTGATATATTCCCATTTTACTGATGTGGACACTGAGGCTCCAAAAGGTGAGATGACTCGTCAGGGCCAAACAGCCAATTAGTAGAACTTGGATAGGCATCAGTGTGTTTATCACTATTTGCTACTATATAGAGGGTCCTCGACTAACGATGCCTAGCTTTTGCAACATTTTACAATGTTGCAAAAGCGATATGCATTCAGTAGAAACTGTACTTCGAATTTTTAATTTTGGTCTTTTCCCAGGCTGGCGATGTGCTGTATTATACTCTCCCCTGATGCTGGGCAGCAGGGCTGCAGCTCAGTCAGGCATGAGATCATGAGAGTAAACAACTGATACTTTTTGCAGCAGTCCCCGGCCTTTTTGGCACCAGGGACTGGTTTCATGGAAGACAGTTTTTTCCAAGGAAGGGGGTGGGGGGAGGCGGAGCTCAGGCAGTGATGAGAGCGATGGGGCTGTAAATACAGATGAAGCTTTGCTCCCTTGCCCACCACTCACCACCTGCTGTGTGGCCCGATTCCTAAGTTTCATGGAAGACAATCTTTCTATGGACCAGGCTGGGGTGGGGGTGGGGGGCCGAGCTCAGGCAGCAGCACGGCTTGGTTCCTAACAGGCCATGGACTGGTACCAGTACACAGCCGGGGGGTTGGGGACCGCAGTTTTACAGTGTATTAAATGCATTTCGATTTAGTATGTTTCAACTTACAGTGGGTTTATTAGGATGTAAGCCCATCGTAAATCAAGGAGTATTTGTAATTACACTGGATTGCTATACATTGTCTTTGTTAACATCACTCGAAACCATTAATATTTAATTTAAAAAGTAATATGTATTTATCATATAAAGAAGAAATAAAAATCTCCCATAATGCCAATATTAAGAGCTAACTTCTGTTGACATTTTGATACATGTCCTTCCTTCCATCTTTTTCCTATGTGTATGTACTTTTCTTCACCTAGAAATGGGATCACATGTATCAAATTTTATAATTTTCTTTTTCGGCATTTAAAAAAATTTGACACTTACTTTGCTAACAGAGTACAGAAGTCCCTTTTAGTACCTCCTGGCCCGGTTGCCCTTCATCTGGAGACAGCCACTGTTAGTGGTTTGTGTCCTTCTAGTGTCCCTCTTATGGGCTTCTGTGCATATATGCACATCTACACAGTGAGCCTTTTTGTGTGTGAACAGGCTCATCCTATACCTTATTGTTCTGGGACTTGTACTTTTTTTTGTTTTTTAAGCTGTATAGTATGTGAAGATCTTTCCAAGTTGGTACACATTGTTCTGCTGAATTTGTGCTTTTCCTGAACCCTGCGTCATAGCTGTCTATAGACATATTTGTCACAGCCACAGGCGCTGTCAGGATGAGAGGATGGGCTGGAACTTCTTTTTCTCATTTCCATCCACTGTCGTGTAGTTAAGAACACGAGCCCTGAAGGCCAACAGACTGGCATTCAGTCCTGGCTTTGCCACTATTCGAATTACCTACGCAAGTGGCCTCACCTTTCTGAGTGTAATTCCCACATCTGTAAAATGTGAATATTAAAAGTACTTAGCTCCTAGGGTGGTGGTAAGGGTTAAATGAGGTGACGCGTGTTTGGCATTTAACAAAGCACTTGGTACAAGAAAAACACTCAAAAATGTTACCTGTTACTGACATGTGCAGTTTGGTCCTGCTATAGCTAAGGCTGGGTTGAACATCCTTGTGCCTCTGGCTTCTCCCCACTTCTGTTGATTTGTTTGGACCGAATGCCCAGAAATGGGCTTCCTGGGTCTGCAGTATTTTGGGGGGCTTGTTTGAGCGCGGTGGTGGAGCCACGTTCCTGTCTGGCTTGACTGGAAGCAGCCCACGACTGCTCTCTCCTCCGGGGTCCATCCTTGACTCTGCCGCACAGCCCATCATCCCACAGCTTCCCAAACAACCCGTTGCCATGGCAACTGGTACCAGCTGCGGGAGAGGAATTGAGGCTAGGCTGTGACAGGGCCAGGCAGGTGGTTGCAGACAGGGCTGAGTGGGGTGTGGGCAACCGTGGGTACAGTGCCCAGCCGGTCTGAGCCCCGTTTAGGGCTCTCGCACGTTCCCCTGGAAGCAGCCTGGCTTGTGGCAGGGGCAGACAGAGGAGTTCAAGGTCAGGCTCTGCCTCTTACTTCGGGGCGACTTTAGACAAAAAATGTCTCTTTTCGGAATCTTAATTGCCTCCTCTATGAAATGGGGACAGTTAGCTGGGCCCCAGAACTGCTAGGAGTTTGGTATGAGAGGCTGTTATGTTGAATTCTTCTGGCTTGAAATAGAGACTCTTGCAGCGGGGCGGAGAGCAGGGTTGAGCTGCCCTTCTCTTGTCTGTCCTGAGCACCTCGGTGGCCCTGGAGGTCTGCAGCCGTTTTGTGGCTGGGATAGCCGCAGCAGTGGTTGGGGGTGGGGGAGCTCTGCCGGTGCCCCCCGCACCGCCCTCAGTCCACCTATCATAACCAGCGAGGCACATGGTGCCTTGGGCCCCACCCGGACTCCCAGGCTTGAGGTACATTCTCTGCCGCTACAAAGTGTCAGGAGGCGAGGGAGGGAGGAGCCTGTTCTCTCCGCACACAGGCAGCCTAAGAATAGCTCTTTTTATTGGAGTGCTTACTACAGACCAGGAGCTTCTTGTATGTCATCTCATTTAATCCTCACAGTAGCATTAAAACCCAGTGTGAATACCCCAATTTTACTGAGTAAGAAAACTGGGATTCAGAGAAGTTAAATGACTCACTCAAGGTCACACAGTGAGTAAGTGGTGAGTCAGGATTTGAATCAAGTTCTGTACGATTCCGGAGTCTATGCGCTTAGCCAGGCTTCCGAAGGCTTGGCTAAGGGATTTAGGTATTTATGGGACTTTATTACAATTTGTTGAACGGGGAGGGGGCTCCTACAGGGATCTCACTCACAGGCTAGTGGGGGGAGCAGGCAAGTAACCAGAGGGCTGAAATACAGACTGAAGCCCCGTGGATCATGGAAGCCCAGAGGGAAGGGCGGGGCAGAGGAGGGGGCTGTCTGAGCCAGGTCTGGGCAAGGGCAGTAGGTGTTCGGCAGGCAGAGAAGGTAGGAAGGGCACACCAGGAAGCGGGCAGCACGTGTGCAAAGCTACTGAGGCAGGAGGCAGCTTGGAGTGTTATAGGAGCAGAGCGGTAGGTGGGGCACAGTCAACAGGGGACAGTGAGGTGGAAGAGATGCAAGGAAGACACTGCTTGAACGGACGTGGGAAGACAGTGTGGTCCAGTGTCAGGAGGGGTTCGCTTCAGGGCAGGAGCCAAGGAACCTTATCGACATCAACATTTACAGAGAGAGAGAGAGCTGCTTGTGTTCCAGGCACTGTTCTAAGAGTCTTGAATCGTGATACTGATCCTTACATCAATACTGTGAAGTAGATACGGTATTAGCCCCATTTTACTGATGAGAAAACTGAGGCACAGAGAGATTAAGTAACTTTCCAAGATCACACAGATGCTAAGTGTTGGCGGCAAGTATATCATTGCATGAAAATGCCATAGTTTACTTATTTGTTGACTCCAGATGAGTGTTAGAGCGATTTGCAATTTTTTGCTATTACCTATGGTGCTGCTATGACCAGTTTTGTATTTGTTTTCGGTTACATACGGGCACGAGCATCTCCAGGGAATATTTTCTGGGGTGGAATTGCTGGGTTATAGAGTGTACACATCTTCGACTTTGAACAGTGCAAGATGTTTTCTAAAGTGTTTGAAATAGTTTACACTCCCACCAGCCGTGTAAAAATGTTCCAGGACTTCACATCTTCACCAATGCTTGATATCATCAGACTTAGGTTTTTGCCGAAGTGGAGACATGCTGTGCTGTCTCGATGTTGTTTTAACTTTCATTTCCCTATTACTGAAGAAAGTCTTTTCATGCATTTGGGGCATTCCTGTTAAGTTTTTTGCCAAAAAATTATTTTGGTTTTTTTGTTCTTTTTCTTACTGATTTGTAAGAGTGTGGCTCATAAGTTCACTTTCCTTTTGGTGTCTGTTGATGAGCAGAAATTCTTAATTATGTTTTATTGTAGTAAAATATACATAAATTAAAATTTACCATTTTAACAGTTTTAAAGTATACAGTTCAGTGGCATTAGGTACGTCTACATCGTCACCACCACCCGTCTCCAGAACTTCTTCCTAACCCCGAACTGGAACTCTGTAATACCCCATCCCTCCTCCCCACAGCCCCTGATAACCACTATTCTACTTTCTGTCTCTATGAATTTGACTATTCTAGTACCTCATATAAGTGGAATAATACAATAATTGCCCTGTTGTGACTGGCTTATTTCACTTAGCATGTTGCCTTCAAGGCTTACCCATGTTGTAGCAAGTATCAGAAATTCATTCCCTGTGAAGGGCGAGTAACATTCTATTGTGTGTATAGACAGCACATTGGTTTATCCATTCATCTGTGAATGGGCATTTGGATTGTTTCTACCTTTTGGCTATTGTGAATAATGCTGCTAAGAACATCAGTATACAAATACCTGTTCAAGTACCTGCTTTCAGTTCTTCTTGTGTGTGTATACCCAGAAGTGGAATTGCCGGAGGAATTCTTAATTTTAAGATATCCAAATTTATTGTTTAATTTATAGTTTGTATTTTAAAAAATCTTTTTAAAGAATTCCCTTCCTATTTGAAAATGAAGATATTCTCATATATTGTGTTGTCTTGCCTTTCACTCTTAGTTCTGCAGTCTACCTGGAATTGATTTTTGTGAATGATGTGGCGTAGGGATCCAATTTAATTTTTAAAGATGGATATTCAGTTGCTCTAACACCATTTCTGAAAATTCTGTCCTTCCCCACTTCCAAGCAATGCGAGCTCTGTCTTAAGTCAAGTCTCCATATATGTGGGATTGGTTTCTTGTCTCCCTGTACTCATCTTGTTCAAATTATCTTTCTCTTTGCTAATATTACACAATAAATTATAGTAGCTTATTAATAATTCTTGATATCTGGTGAGACAAGTCTTCCAACTTTGTTGTTCTCAGAGGATCTTCACTCTTACATTCTTTTGCTCTTTCGTATATTACAATCAGCTTGTCAGTTTCCAGACACACACACACACACACACACACACACACACACAGACCCCTTGGGATCATGATTGGAAATATATTGAACCTATAGATCAGTTGAGGGGAACTAACATCTTTATAATATTGAGTCTTCCAATCCATGAACATAGTATATTTCTCTGTTTATTTTGATGTACTTTAATGTCTTTCTATGCAGTTTTATATTTTTTCCATGAAAACCTTACACTCTTTTTCAGCTTATTTCTACATATGATGTCTATATCTCTATATAACTTTTTGTTATGGAACATTTCCAATATATGTAAAAGTAGACTGAATCGTAAGCAGGGGTTGGCAAATTATGACCCATAGATTGGCCACCTCATCTGGTTTTGTAAATAAACATGACTGTTTGTTTACATATTGTTTGTGGCTGAGGTAGTTGTGATAGAGACCATATAGCTGGTGTCAAAGATAAACAAAGCCAGACACTAGTTAAAGGGGTAAGGACAGATTATAATCAGTAGTAACTGTTGCAATAGGGAACACAGTCCAGTGTGAACTGAACTGAACTCAACTTCAATTTGTACAGAAGTAACTGGGCATGTTACAAGAAGAATCAAGGAGTGGGGCGGGTGGCAAGCAGGGCTTGGTACAATCAGAAAATTGAAAGTTATAAATACTTAGTCAGTGTAAATGTGATGAGGCCAGTTCTGTCTGCTAGCTGGCAATTATCAAAGTTAGGATTCTGTACTCCCACAGAGACTGGGAGACAGGCTCTACTCTCAGGTGTTGGCTGAAACAAAGAGTAAATTTGGGGGCAGCCTTGAGTTTTCCCAGGCAAGTACTTTAAGAGAAGGGACTAGGGTCATCTTAGGCATTTGGCCTTGAACTCTTAGAAACCTGTTAGCGTTTACTCAAGTCTTTATTTTAAGACACAGAGTCTTGCTATATGGCCTAGCCTGGAGTGCAGTGACCCAGTCACAGCTAATTGTGACCTCAGACTCCTGGGCTCAAGTGATCCTCCTGCTTCAGCCTAGCAGGTAGCTAGGACTACAGGCGTGCACCACCATGCCTGGCTAATTTTTTTATTTTTTGTAAAGATGGGGTCTTACTATGTTGCCCAGTCTGGTCTCAAACTCTTGGCCTCAAGCGATCCTCCTGAGTAGCTGGGACTACAGGTGTGTGCCATGCCAGGATAATTTTTCCAAAATTTTTTGTAGAGATGGGATCTTGCTGTGTTGCCCAGTCTGGTCTCAAACTCCTAGCCTCAAGTGATCCTCCCACCTCCGCCTCCCAGAGTGCTGAGATTACAGGCATGAGCCACTGTGTCCGGCCCCAATATGTCTTTTAAGTGTCTTTTAATCTGTAGGTTGTCCCTTTATATCTTGTTTTTTCTTGCGGTCTTTTTTTTGAAGAAACTAGGTTGTTTGTCCTGTAGTTCGTTGCATCCCTGTGATATAGTTAAACATGTTTCTTTGCACTCTGTATTTCCTATAAACTAGTGGTTGGATCTAGAGGTTTGATTAGAATTGGGTTCAGTTTGGGGCCCAAACTATGTAATGGGTGGTGGTGTGTTTTTTTACAAGATTTCATTATACTACTTTATATTTTTTGATGCTGTTATAAAATGGTAACTTTAAAATTTCAGCTTCTAACTGTCGATGGCTTATAAAAAATACAACTGAGTTTCTTTTTTCTTTTTTTTTTTCAGACAGAGTCTCACTCTGTTGCCCAGGCTAGAGTGCCGTGGCGTCAGCCTAGCTCACAGCAACCTCAGACTCCTGTGCTCAAACGATCCTCCTGCCTCAGCCTCCCAAGTAGCTGGCACTACAGGTGCATGCCACCACGCCTGGCTAATTTTTTTCTATTTTTAGTAGAGATGGGGGTCTCGCTCTTGCTCAGGCTGGTCTTGAACTCCTGACCTCAAGCAATCCTCCCACCTTGGCCTCCCAGAGTGCTAGGATTACAGGCGTGAGCCACCACGCCCAGCTAAAACTGAGTTTCAATTATTGATTTTGTATCCAGAAATCTTGCTGAACTCTTTTATTATTAATTCATATAGTTTTATCTATTAGGATTTTGTTTTCTATGTAGACAATCATATGTAGGCAGCTGACAGTTTGTCTTGTATGTAGACGAGTGACAGTTTTGTTATTTCCTTTCCAATTTTTTACATCTATCTGCCCCTCCCTTTCCTTACTGTGCTAACTAAGACCATTAATATAATGTTGACTAGAAGTGGTAATAGCAGGAACCCTTGACTTGTTTTGGATTTTAAGGGAAATGCAGCCGTCATTTCACCGTGAGTATGACGCCTGCTATGTTTTTATATAGATGGTCTTTATCAGATTACATTCCCTTCTATTCCTGGTTTGCTAATTATTCTGAATGCACTGTGCGTTTTATCAACTATATTTTCCCTATTGTTTGAGATAATAATATGATTTTTATCTTCTAATTTATTAATGTAGTAAGTGAAGGAGTTGAGCTTTTTAAATGTTAAGCTAATCTTACCTTCTTGGAACACACCCAAGTTGATAATGTCATATCTTTTTATATTTTCTAACTTCATTTTGGTATTTTGTTTGGAACTTTTGTATTTCAGTTGATGAGTTAGCTGGCCTGAAATGATTTATTCTTGTAGTATCCTTGCGAGGTTTTGGTATCAGGTTTTGCTAGCCTTGTAGAATGAATTACAGATTGTTTTTTCTTTTTCTGTTCTCTGGAATAATTTATATAAGATTGGAATCATTTGTTCTTTAGACATTTTGGTAGAATTGCTAGTAAAAAAAAAAATGTCTGGACTGGTGTTTTCTTTAGGGAAGGTGTTTCTCATTGTACTACTTTATGTTTTTTGAAGCTATTATAAAATGGGAGCTTTATCATTTATCTTATAATTATAGGTTTATTCAGTGTTTTTTTTCCTTGAATCAATTTTGGTAAGTTACACTTCTCTAAATATGTATCCATTTCATCTGAGTTTTCAGATTTACTGGGCGTTGGCATTCAATATTTCACAGTAGCCTCTTATCTTTGATGTCTGTGCGTTTGTAATTATTCATTCCAAATATTATCTAGTTGTACCTTCTCTCTTTTTCTTAATCAATCTTGCCAGAGAGTTGCCAGTTTTTCCGGTCTTTTCTTCATTGCGTGTTTGTTTTTAATGTCATCTTTCTTTCAGTTTGTTCTGTTTGATAATGTCTTAAAAATAGTTCATTAGTTTTTTGCCTTTTTTTCTAATAAAGGCATTTAAAGCTATAAATGAACCTTTTCATTATCATTTTTGCTGCATCCACCAACTTTAATAGTCTTTATTATTATCGTATTATCATTCAATCTCAATAACTTACAATTTTTCTTTGACCTATGCATTATTTAGAAGTGCATTTCTTAATTTGCAAGCATATTCGCTGGTGCTTGCTGTTATTGCTTTATACTTAACCATGTTGTGGTCTGAGTTATCTAGTGTCACAGCCACTAGCCACTTGTGTCTGTTGACCACGTGGTATCTGGCTGGTCCAAACTGAGATGTACTATCAGGCTAAATGCACACCAGATGTCAGAGACCTAGTACACAAAAAAGAGTGTAAAATATAATTAATAATTTTTATATCGAGTACGTGTTGAAATGATAATATCTTGGATAAGTTCAGTTAAATAAAATATAAAATTAATTTCACTTTTTTAATATGGCTGCTAGAATACTTAAAAGTACACATGCGGCTCATGTTACAGTTCTGTTGCGCAGTGCTGGTCTAGAAAATACCAACCTTTTAAAATTTGTTGATATTTGTCTTATGGCCCAGGTAGGGTGTGCTTAATTTTCATTTGTGTTTAATGTATACTGGAAAAGAATATGCATTCTCTAGTTATTAGAATTAAGGTTCTGTGTGTAATATATATACACATATACAGATTAGACTTGTTAATTGTTTTTTATTCTTACTGGATTATTTTGTCAGCGTGATATATAGCAATAGTTAGAAACATGAAATTTTCTTGCTATAATGGTGGATTTGTTGTTTTTCTTATAGTTATACCAGTTTTTGCTTTACGTTTTTTGAGATTATGTAATTAGGTGCTTATAAGTTTAGAGTTGTTATAGTTTCCTGGTGAAACTGCTTATTATTATGTAGTAAGGTCTTTGCCTCTAATAATAATTTTGCTTTAAAGCCTGTTTTCTCTGTTATTAATATAGCTACAAAGATTTATTTTGGTTGGTATTTGTTCACATATATTATTCCATTTTATTTTTTTATTTTTTTCTTCACGTCAGATGGGTAATGTGCCGACGTCGTAACAAGATTTGAGGGAGGCACATCTCACGCATGTGCGTGAAAGCCCAGTCATCGTGCTTATGAACTACAAAAGGATCACCATTTTATTTTTTTAAACTTTTTGCATCATTACGTTTTAGAAATGGGTCTTACAAGTACCTTATAATTATATTTTCTTTCTTTAAAGGTCTGATAATTTTTGTGTTTATCTGAAGTATTAGTTCATTTACGTTCGTTGTATTTATGAATTTATTTGCTCTATTTCTACCATTTTATTTTGTGCTTTGTTTATAGTTTGAATTTCTAGACTTTCTCCCCATTTACTGCCTCCTCTTGGATTGATTATTTTTTCTTGTTCCTTTTTATCCCTCTAGTAGTTTAGAAGTTTTCCATGCCCTGTTTATATTTTTGTGATGGTTCTCTTAGAAATTTTAACTCAAATGTTTATCTTACCAAAGAATAAAGATAGTTACAATCTTTATCTTCCTCCGAAATGACATAAGGGTCTTGGAACACTGTTTAATTCCAAGTATCCACCTTCCCAATTTGTGCTGCTGTTACCCAGTAAATCGGTCCTATTTTATTTTGCTAATCCCCCAAATTACACAGTTGTTATAGTTTCGTACAATCAATGTTTGCTTAGATTTAACAACATATTTATCATTTTCTTTGCTCAAAATCCCTCCTTTCATTTCAGCTGTTCTACCTGGCTTTGTTCTTCCTTCTGCCTCACATTCATCCTTCAGCATTTTGTTTATTGAGCAAAATAAAATTATCGAGAAAAACAATTATTCTCTCGGTTTTCTCTACAATATCTTTAATTCTTCCTTATTCTTGAAAAATACTTTGGCTGGGTCCACAATTGATAGTTATTTTCTTTAAGCACATTGAAAATATGATTTTTCTGTTTTAGTTTTCATTACCATGGAGAAGTCAGCTGTTACTGTGATTGCCATTCCTTTATAGATAAAATGTCTTTTAGTGCCTGGCATTACGGCACAGAGATTAAAGCTCTGGAATCAGTTCCTGGATTTAAATCCCAGCTCTTTGGTTTTTAGCTGCGACATTGGGCAAGCTGATTAACCTCTCTGTGCCTCTCTGTGCCTCTCTGTGCCTCAGTTTCCTCTTTTGTAAAACGGGAGCAATACTGCCACCAGTGCATACGTTATAGGGTTGTGGTAAGGATTAAATGAACTGATATGTAAAGCGGTCACAACAGTAGTAGCACATTTTAAATGCTATTAAAGTGTTAGCTATTATTTTTTCTCTTCATGCTTTAAGATCTCTGTATCATCAGTGTTGATGTGTCTAGGTGTAGATTTCCTTTTATTTATCCTGTTTGAAATTCACCAAGCTTTTTGAGTCTGTGCCTTGTGTCTTTTATCAATTCTGGAAAATTCTTGGCCATATATCTTCAAATAGTGCCTGTGCCCCATTCTCTCTCCTCTCTCCTTCCAGAACTTTAGTTAGATTAATTAGTTCTTTTCACTCTACCTTCTGTATCTCGCTGTGTTTCACAGTCTCTGTGCTGTGAATATTCTAGATAATTTCTTTAAAGCTGTATTCTAGTTCGCTAACTTGTTTCAGCTGTGTCTAATATGTTATTAAACTTATACATTGAGTTTTTAATTTTAATTATTATTGTGATGTCTTTCATTTCCAGCAAATTGTGTTTGGTTCCCAACCAAATCTGCCTGGTTATGTTTTTTATAGTTTTTTACCCTTCACGCATATGTTCCCCTCCTTCCTTTTAGGTCTTTAAACATATTCTACGTACATATTTTGTATTCTGGTCTGGTAAGTCCAGGATCTAAGTCTTTGCTGTCTGGTTCTGCTGTCCGTTGTTCTAGAGCCTCATAACAGTGGCATGAGGACCCCCGAGACAGGGGCCAGCCACACGCTTTGAGCTGTGAAGGGCTAGTCTTAATATCGTTTCTGCTCCTTTTCTTGCCAGATTCCCTGTTTTCCTTTTTTCTCCCTCTTTCTCAATTTAATTTTTTGAAAGGCTGTTTCATTTCCATGGTTCCAAAAAAAAGAGAAAAGTCGCCTTCTTAGCACCCAGTCCCTTCCCTGCTGGCAGCCTGGGTGATTAGGTTCTTGCGGATACTTCCAGAGATATTTTATGCATATTCAAGCAAACGCAAATTTAAAAATTCATTCTTTCTGTAACGCAAATGGTAGCACACTACACATATTGTCCTGAACTTGTTTTTAATAAAAAATATGTTTCTGATTATAAAAGAAATACATGCTCGTTTTGAATAACATGAATACCCAAGTGTCTACAAGTAGAAAGTGAAAGTCTCCTGGAATTTCATTCCCCAGCGATAACCTCTCTTATGCATCTATAAATATGTATTTACATAAATGGGCTTATGCAACAGATACTGTTCCATAACCTATTTTTTTTTTCTTTTCCTCCTAATAAGACAACACCATGACATCTTTCCATGAATCTTTCCATGTCTCCACACTGCCCAGCAGTTAAGTGTTTAGGCTTTGGAGTCAGACAGAGCTAGGTTCTAATATTAATACTCGCTCTGCAGCTTAGTAGCTATGGGACTTTCCAGATCCTCTCTGAGCCTCAGTTTCCTCATCTGTAAAATGGGGATAGAAATAGTATACACCTCATCGTGTTGTTCTGAGACCTTAATAAGACCAGGCATTATGTGCTTCCTCTGAGGTCAACTACTTTATAAGCCTCCAGTGAACAGTAAGTTTTATTATGACTCCCTCCTTTATAATAGCCATGTTACAATGTGACTCCTTTATAATAGTCACGTAGCATCTGTAGTATGAAATGTCACCATTTATTAACTGTTCCCCCTTTGATGAACACTAGATTATGCCCAACATTTTTGTTATAAATACAACTCAGTGAACACTGAACACACACCTTTTCAAAAAGAATGTCTTCTTTTTGTGAATTCCTTGCCCTGGCGTCACTAGGTCCTCTGGATTCTAATCTCTGCGTCCTCTTTCTCTCCAAGGAGGAAGTGAAAGTGCCCCAGGGGGTGAAGCTTGTGTGTTATGTAGGTTTTGACTTTTTGTTACTGCCCTTCTTCCTCCCTTTCCTCAGGTGGGGTGGGGTGGGGGGTAATCCTAGCCCCCCGGCCTGCCCTCCTCCAGTGCATCCCCTCGCCCTATGATGCTAGGTCTCAGACTTCCAGTTTCCCCAAAATCATGTAACCTGACCATTCCTTGATCATTCATTCAAGGATTAGTTTTCAGACCCACCTGCTTTCCAAAGAATTCCCTGTGGTTTGCAATAAATTAAAAGAATCAAACAAAACACACTTGAAATGGGATAAAAGCCTAAAGAAAGCAAGAGGAGAAGGGGGATATCTTGTTACAACAGCCCCTCACACCAATCTTGGAAAAGTGTAACTGCTAGACTCAAAGTTAACATTGAGCTTCCTGGCAGCCATAGCGAAAAGGGAAGCAGGATAAATTCTGTAGCTCATTAGAAGACCAAAAACTACCCTGCACCTTGAAATGGCCATGAAGGGATTTCTCTCAGGGGGATAGAGGGCAGCCTTACAGAGGGGGTGATGGCTGCAGGAGGCTACTTGGGAGGAAGGGAAAAGAGCAAGTCAGTGACCCCTGAAAGGGGCATGGCAGAGCTTTGAGCAGGAGAAGGTAGAGTCAGAACAGGGTGTGTCTCTACTGATGCGATGCATCTCTGGTCCAAAGGAGGATGAGAAGGGTCCTAGGGCAGAGTTGGTTAGCTCTGAATGTAGCTGGGTGTTAGAGGGGAGGGTGGGAGGATGGGAGTGAGGACGGGCACCCCTCCCGGGACAAGAGCCAGCCAGTCAGCAAGCATTTATTGAACACTACTATGTGCCAGGCCTTTTCCGACATTGGGAATACAGTGGGGACAAAGACAGGCACATTGTCTGTCCTTAGGGGGCTTACAGTCCAGTGGGGGAGCGATATTAAACAATTGCAGGCGAGGTGAGTACTCCTACGGGGATTGGGGAGCAGCCAGCCCTGCTTGGTTCTGAAGTGTGGTTTCCCCTGCAGCTGGGTTCCGGGGCACTGGTCCGGCTCCTGGGGGCCGTCAGCCACAGCCAGACAGGGGGGCAGCTGCCGCCAAAGCTGGAGGCTCTGGAGGACTTGATGGAGGTCAGCTCGTCCTCACTTGCCCGCAGGCCCAGAAGGAAGGAAAGGCCCATGGCTCTGGGCCCTGCTGGGTGCCAGGTATGGAACAGGCTTCTTTACATAGGTGATGTCACTTAATCCTGCTGAGCGAGGCGCCTCCACACCCGATTCACAGACATGCCACTGAGGCTCAAGAGAGGTGGCATCACTTGCTCACGCTGGCCGGCCTGGGCTCTGCGTGCTCTTTCTCCCGTACCCCTGAATTCAGGGGCTTGCCTGGAGAAGGGAGGGGCTGGGCCTCCATTCGGAGAGGGCACAGTTGCCGGCCTCAGCTTCCGGTCAACCAGCACGTCCTCTTCCCAAGGGTTTCCAGCCGCCTCCTTCAGGAGGTGCAACGTGGGACTCTGGGGGCCCCTCCGACCCCTTCCACCCTCTGGGAAGCTGCTCCCCACCCCTCAAGGACCCCTCCTCCGATGCTGAGTGTCCTCAGGTGAGTGCTTCTGCTCCTGCCACATGGCCTCCTTCACCAGGGCCTGGGTCAGGGCCACGTGGGAGTGGGGAGGAAGCAGTGTCCCCTGGGCGAGAGGCTGGGCCCACAGCCACAGCCTCAGTCCCTCACCTGTCCCCTACAGAGTGGCCCAGTGGAGGCTGAAGAGGAGGAGCCTCTACAAGAGGGGACAGAAGACTCAGGTGAAGGGCCATGGAGGATGCCCTTTAGCTGCCTCCTGGTCTCCAGAGACTACTGGGGACTGGGGGGATTTGGACCCAGCTCCTGGCCCAGCCCCCGCTAGGACTCTCCTTTCTCCCACCCCATCAGCCTAAAGCCCCTCCCCAAAGGGGTGGGGGCTGCTCGCTGCCTGGGCTCGGCTCCCAGACAGATGGGGGGCCTAGGTCCCTGAGGGGGGACCCCTCTTGTCTGCCTAAGCCCTTCAGCATTGAGTCCAGCCCTCCCCATTCCCCTGGGCACCCCCTGAGAGCCCGTGACTGTCTCTCCCCGCAGCTCAGCCTCAGCCCCGACAGGAGATGCTACCCCTGGATATCGCAGTGCGGGACACTGTGGCCCGTGCCATGCAGGAGGCGCTATGGAGTCGGTAAGGCCTTGCTCCCCACTTCCCAGACACCTGACGGGCTGTCCTCACACACCCCCACCTGCTGGGCCATGTGTGTTCTAAGGGCCTCTTGTGTGTGACTGAGCCCATTTGGTAGCTGTGAGGTCACTTGCCCACACAAACAGCCAGTGGAGAGCTGGAATTTGAACCTGGGTCTCTCTGGCTTCAAGGTCATGCTTCCCCAGTAAGCTGCTGCAGCTCTCAGCATCTGCGCAGGTCCTTGTGGATGTCGCCCACAGCAGATGCTTTCAGACACGAGAGGCTGCTGGGAGTGGCTCAGAGATCTGAGCCCAGAGCTCTCACTTACTGATGGTGAGACGGAGACCCAGAGAGGGCAGGATTTTGCAGAGGCCACACTGCAAGTCACTGGCAGATTCAGGCTTATATCCAGGGCCAGGGCTCCGTCCCCTCCACTGATTGATGCCCTACCCCCCAGGTGTCCTCCCCTCCACATACCCCAGTTCTGGATCGAGCATGGGCCGAGGAGTCAGACAATTTGGATTCAAATCTTGCTTTGCCACTAATCCTGTGGCCTTGAGCGAGCCCCTTATCTTCTCTGAGCCTCAGTCACCCCATCTGTAAATGGGGAATGATAATATTTCCTCCCCACAGGGTTGGGGTAAGAATAACTAGGGTCATGTAGGAAAATGCCCAGGACAGACCACGCCCCCGCCCCATCTAGCTCCCTCCCTCTGGGGCCAAGTGCCCAGACGGCCTCACAGGCTCAGTGCGCGCGGCCCTGCCCTGTCCCACAGCCTCCAGGAGCTTCCAGACCTGGTGCTGCACGAGGAGGCGGTGGAGGCTGTCGCAGCCAGCATCGAGGCAGCCCTCTTCGACTTGACGCAAGGCACCAACTGCCGCTATAAGACCAAGTACCGCAGCCTGCTCTTCAACCTGCGGGATCCCAGGAACCCGGTAAGCAGGGCTTCGGGCTGGGCCAGGCCCTCGCCTCGAGGCTCAAAACCCTGGGAGGACGCTGGGGGCCTTCGGAGCGGTGTGGTGCAGCCCCTGCCCCCTGCCCCTGCAGGACCTGTTTCTCAAAGTGGTTCATGGCGACGTCACCCCCCACGACCTGGTGCGGATGAGCTCAATGCAGCTGGCGCCCCAGGAACTGGCCCGCTGGCGGGACCAGGAGGAGAAAAGGGTGAGCTGGTTGGGCCAAGACAGGAGGGGCGACAGGATGTCGGGGGAGACGGTGGCCCAAGGATGGAAGAGGGAGAGACAGAGACAGCAGAGGGAGGAGGAAGACGGGGAGAGAGAGTCAGAGAGATCCCCCACAAGAGAAATGGGAAAGAGGCAGACGTGAAAGGGGTTGGGGACGGAGAGCTCGGTGTAGAGGTGACACACTTGGTTTTCTAGGGAGCTGGGCTATGGGGGGAGGGGCAGGACTGGGATGATGGTCCAGAGTCTGGAGTCCAGGGTGGCCATCAGCCGTCCATGAGGGCTAGTCCCCTGACGTGCCCCTCTTCCTGTCCCAGCTTTGGACGCCCCGGAAGAGGCTGGAGGTCTTCCTGGTACCCCACTGCCTTTGTGCTTCACAGTTATGTCCCCATATACCCTGTGTCCATGGGTCTCTCCCTGTCTGGGGCCGGGAAGGTGTGGCACTGAGCGGGCTTGGGAGAACACTCGCCCAGTGCTTGTTGGTGGCCCAGTGGGGGAGGAAGGGACTGATCTAGGGGCTAGCGCCACTGGGACCTGGCGGGGCGCTCAGGCCCCTGTTCTGGCAGACACTTGGCTGGCTAGAATTAATAACTAGAGTTCATCAGGTGACTCTGTCCACTACAGGCTGAGCCTCTGTCCAGGCACCATGGGGGGGCCAGGGGCCAGGACTGGCTGTGGAATTTGTGGGGGCCAGTCCAAAATGAAAATGTGGGTACTCTGTTCAGCAACCACTAATGAATCAAGGTGACACAGAGCACACAGTGAAAGCACTAAACAAAGCACAAGGCCCTTCTAAGCACAGGTCTCATGTCCATGAAGCCAACTCTGCCAGGGAGGATGGGACCCCTGTCTTCAAGGGGTTATTAGAAAAGGAGAGACAGGCTTTCAAGAAACATTTCAGATAGAATGACATCGATCAACAATAAGAATCACAACTAGCATTTACTATGAGCCGTGCTCCAGGCTAAGCATTCTACAGATGTTGTTTAATATAGTGCCTTTAATTTAATTCCCAGAGAACAGATAAACTAAGGCTTAGGGCTGGTAAGTGCTTGCCCGAGGCCATACTACCTTGTAAATCTTTATTAAGGGCCCAGCTGGGACTCCAGAGCTTGCTCTCTTTTGATTACACACACCCTTCCCAGCACAGAGGGCAGAATTGACATGTGGGTGAAGGTGAAATCCAGGAAGTCTTCCTGGAAGAGGCAATACTGGAGGGGTGAATGAGTGCAATATGGAGAGTTAGTGAGG
Organism: Propithecus coquereli; assembly: GCF_000956105.1. Classification (NCBI taxonomy): domain Eukaryota; kingdom Metazoa; phylum Chordata; class Mammalia; order Primates; family Indriidae; genus Propithecus; species Propithecus coquereli. The sequence goes on along the minus strand of NW_012142523.1, from coordinate 994,636 downwards.
GTAGAGGGCCTCCCTGGGGAGGGGAATGGCGAAAGTGAAAGTGTGGGGAAGGCCTGGTATGGAAGGGGACCCACAGGAGAGGGGCCTCAAGAGACGAAAGGGAGCTCTGGGCTCTTGGAGGCCAGAGACCCCCTATCCTGGGTGAGCCTGGGCTACTGCCCCTCCTCAGGGCCTGGAGATCATCGAGCAGCAGCAGCAGCAGGAGCCATGCAGACTTCCAGCCTCCAAACTGACCCACAAGGGTGAAGTGGAGATCCAGCGGGATACGGACCAGATACTGACGCTGGAGGATCTGGTGGTGAGTGGGGGCTGACCTGCCAGGCAGGGCCCAGGCCCAGGGATCCCACTCCGCACCACACCAGCGGTGTGGCCTTGGGCAAGTCACCCGACTGCGCTGAGGCCCACCTTGTTGTGGTAAAGCAGGGACAATGATCTTTACCGCACAGGGTCCAGGGCAGTGCAGAGCGAGACAGCGCCATGCACACAGGCCTGCCCGTGCCTTCCTGGTGCTGTCCCCTCCCTTTTTGTCTAACCCCAGTGCACCCACATGAGTACTCAGCACAGTCGCCACAGGCACACCCAGCCAGAGTCTCGCTGGGAAACGGGTCTACGCTGTTCCAGGCAGTGGGTTTTTCCAATGTGAGGAACCTGCTCTGTTCAGCAGATTTGTTCAGGGATGCTCCAGGTGCTCAGGGCAGTCAGGCCAGAGGGCCTCCTGGAACTTGCCCAGGGAGCTGGAAAGCCAACAGCAGTGACCCTTAGGTCCGTCCCACTCCTTCCTGCCTTGGCTCCTCCTCCTTGCGCGTGGCCTGACATGGCGGCTCAGCAGCCCCAGAACCAACCAACCTGTCATCTCGGCCTCGCATAGCCAGTCGGAACATCCCCTGGGCTCTCTTTGGTCATGCTCAGAAGCCACTCTGCCTGTGGCTGGGTGTTCCATGGGTCAGATGTTCACCTGGGTCCCGTCAGCTGTGTCCAGGAGAGGAGTGCAGGGCAGGCCCCTTGAACCGTATTCATTCATCCAATACATACGTGTTTATCGAGCACCTGCTGGGTGCCAGGCACAGTTCTAGGCTCTGGGGAAATGGCAGTGAACATGACAGACAGAAATCCCTGCTCCCCTACCACCACCACCATTCAGGCCAAGGACTGGGAGAACCACTGCCTGTGCAGAGAGGAGCTCGGAGCAGGTGTGGCTGCCCCCCAACCAAAGCCAATCTGTATTCCCCAAACAAACCAAGTGGAAATGTAGGGGCAGGAGCTAGGTGGACCTAGAGAGAAGCCCTCAGCCCCTAGAAAAAAGGAAGACAGAGGGGAGGTGGCCTGGGAGGGGAGGAGGAAATAACATATAAAAACAATTTTTTTTTTATTTCAGCATATTATGGGGGTACAGATGTTTAGGTTACGTATTAAAAACAATTTTTTTATTAAACATCTACCATGGCTGGGTGCAGTGGCTCATGCCTGTAATCCTAGCACTCTGGGAGGCCAAGGTAGGAAGACTGCTTGAGCTCAGGAGTTCGAGACCAGCCTGAGCAAGAGTGACACCCAGTCTCTATTAAAAAATAGAAAAATTAGCCAGGCATGGTGGCGCATGCCTGTAGTCCCAGCTACTTGGGAGGCTGAGGCAGGAGGATCGCTTGAGCCCAGGAGTTTGAGGTTGCAATGAGCTACAATGACATCACTGTACTCTATTTGGGGCGACAGAGAGAGTCTCTGCCTCAAAAAAACCCCAAACAAACAAAAAACCAGGGCATTCAAACCTCGCAGTGACCTATGAGGTGGGTGCTTTTGCCGGTTTCCAGCATGAGGAACCTGGCACCATGTGCCCGAGGTCACACGCGTGCGGTGGTGGAGCTGAGACTTCAGCCCAGGCTGTCTGACTCCAAAGCCTGTGCTTTGGCACTGCTCTGGGGGTGGTTTATAAGACAAGAATAGAGTTGAAAAGTCTTCTTAAACCTTCCTGAAGCAGTGTTTGTTTTGTGTTTAAAGCCATGAGGGGGAAAAGTGACTTGGCAATAGACATCAAGAGTCTTTAAAATGTTCTTTCTCCCTGATTCTGTCATCTGCCTCTGAGAACTTGTCCTAAGGAAATAGTTTAAAGTTTAGGAAAATACTTTCTGCACAAAGATGTCTTCAGTACTATTTATACCAGGGAAAACCTGGAAAGGACCCAGGCTTGTAGCAGGAGAGATGCTACGTCCACTACCGTCCACCCCAGCAGTGCGGCGTCCGCAGGGACTGTATGAACGTGGCACATGCCTCTGCTACCATTAGTGGACAAAAAGAATAGAAAGGTGAATATTTGATGCCAGCTATTTTAGTAAAAGCACCCCCAAACCTGTACATAGAAAAACTATTATAAAAGAATGCCCAGAATATCAACAGTTGTCTCTGGGTAGAGTCAAGAAGTGATTTTTTTTTTTTTTAATTTTCAATTTTTCAGTATTTTTCAAATTTTCTTTACAAGTTCATGGTACTTTCGTAATAAAAAATATATTATCGAGAAAAATAAAATAAAACACATCCCTGGGGCCCCCTATGCATGGAGGGCTCGCGACTTCCCCAGCCACCTTCCCAGCCTGTCCCACTCTCCTCTGCCTCCCAGGGAGCCCCGGTGCCCACAGACTGCAGCTCTCCGGCCCTGCCTGTCACGCTAGAGGACACCACGGAGCAGCACGAGCACCACTTTCTAGACCCCAACTGCCGCATCTGCACAGGTGGAAGGGGGACACAGGAGGGGTGCAGGGGCCGAGTGTGGGGTCCAGCAGCAGCAGAGATTCGTGGCCTGGGGAAAAGGTGGCGGAGTGGGGGTGCTCCTGCAAGCCACCTCGGAAAGAATTTGGTTCAGACCCTGGCTCTAAAGCTCTGGCTTGGCTTCAGCCTTGCTGCCTGCCCGTTTTAGCTCCTGCCTCTGCTGTTCGCAGACTGGGAGCCCTCGAGTGAGCTGCCAGACTCCTTCGAAGCTATGAGGAGCAGCGGGGACAATATCTTCCAGAGGGTCCTAAGCCTGCCTCCTATGTCCTCTCCAGCGACGTCCGAAGCCAGGGAGATGCTTCCCATGGAGCCCCAGGACAGGTGTGGGTCTGGGAGCAGGGAGGTGGGCAGCCCAGCAAGGTTGGGGGGAGGCCACCAGCTGGGGCAGGAAACACAGCACGGGCTTTTCTTTCTATATGACCTTGGGCAAAGCTTCCCTCCTTTGGAAGCCTCAGTTTCCCCATCTGTGCAATGGAACCAATCGTCCCAGGCTTCTGGTTGCCCCCTGCACAAGGCCAAGCTTGGACCAATCAGTGTTCCAGTCCCCATAGTGGGGACACAGCACCTGCTCTGAAAAGAAAGGAGGTGCTGGAGAAGTCCTGGTGAGCTGCTCTGACTGGCCCTTTCTCTCTGTCCCTCTCTCTAGGGTCCCTCCATCTAGGCTCCAGATGTCTGCCGCACCCACAGAGGCCCATCCCTGCCAGCCGCCCTGGGAGGGCACTCTGGACATGTTCTCCATCAAGCGGTTCCGGGTCAGGGCCCAGCTGGTCTCGGGACACAGCTATCAGCTTGTCCAGGTGCACCTGTCCTGCTCGCTGACCAGCCCCGTCAGCTCCTCACACCCCCATCCATCCATTCTACAACAAGTCATTGGGACCCCTCTCTGTGCCTGGCCCTGTTGCAGGCACAGGGGCCAATGAGACACCATCCCCATTCCTGCAGAAACACACAGGATGACAGATTTCCTGGAGCCCAACGCATAAAGCAAGAAGGGCCCAGCAGAGGACTCTGATGCTTGTCTGGCTGGGAGGAGGGTTTTAGGAGTGATCATTGAGTGACTGAATGATCAACTTGAGTGGGTGGAGGTTAGAGGAGGGAGGAGGGGCTTCTGAGAAACTGCAGGCAATTGGCCAGGACAGGCTGGGAGCCTGCAGGGTCAGTTAGAGCTCTCTGGGCAGCCACTGAGGGTCCAGATACATTGTTGCTCACCTTTACCACAGGCTGTGGCCCTCCAGGTGGCTGGGAATGAGCCAGCCTAAGTGGGTGGGAAGCTGGGGGCTCACTGGCTATCCCACCTGCCCCCAGGCCCTGCCCGAGGTGATCCGCTCAGCAGGCTGCATCCCCCCCAACACTGTCTGGGACCTTCTGGCCAGCATCGGCCCAGCCGAGGCCAAGGTAACTGCCCCTCTTCTCCTAGCACCCTACCCCTACCCCTGAGCTCGCTCCCTTTCCCCATCCGGGGCAGAGGCCTGGTTTGGGATATCTGGGTCTAGTTCCCAGTGTGACTGCAGACTCACTGTGTAATACCGGGCAAGTCCCTCTTTCCTCCTCTGGAAGATGGGGACACACTTCCTCTCAGGGTTCTCAGAGGTTTAGGTGAGCCCAGGGGTGACTGCAGGAGCAGAGGATGGCTGCGCCTAACACTGCTCTCCTGCTACTGCAGGGCATCTGCGCGGTCAGACTGTGCCCACAGAGGCCACAGGACACCCAGAACTGCCACCTACTCTACTCCTACCTCAACAACAAGCAGCGCCACAGCCTGGCCGCCGTGGAGCACGTGGGGTTGGTCCTGCTGCCTCTGCCCGCCTTCCAGCCCCTGCCCACCAGACTGCGCTCTCTGGGGGGCCCAGGTGAGTACCCGATGCCCATACCAGACCCTGCCATCCCTCACTTGGTGACCAGACTGGGCATGGTTGACACAGTCACCCTGTCTCAGTGAAGGCAGGCACATCTCAGCAGGGAACTCTGACATGACACCAATAACAATAACAGCTCACACTTGGATATCACTTCCTATGTGCCAGCCATTGTTCTAGAAGTTTACCTGGATGAAATCTTTTAGTCTCAAAATAGCTCTAGCTGTTCCGATGAATGATACGATTAGATTCCTCATTTCACAGATGAGGAAACTGAGGTAAGGAGAAGGCAAGTGACTTGTCCAAAGTCACACAGCCAGTTAATAGCAGAGCAGCCTTCACACTCAGGCAGCACAGCTCCAGAAACCAGGTTCCATCACTCCACACACTGCCTGGCCAGTTAGGCACCCTGAATGAAACTCCTGGGACAGCCACGTTTGACCCAGGCAGCAGGACAGAGGCAGAACTCACAAACAACTGACTGTAAACGTCACCTAAGATTGGAGGGAGGGATGTTTCACCACAGCTATGCTGGGCCAAACGTGGCCCCTGTGCATGGGTACTCTCCAGGGCGTGGCTCCAGGAAAGCAGCTGGGGAGTGGGGGTGGGGCCTCAAGGGGTGGCCTGTACCCCTTCCCGAGCAAAGTGCTTGGCCTTTCTGGGGTGCGTGTCCTAGAACAATGAGGTAGACTTTGAATCCACAGAGTCCTGAGCTCAAACCATCCATGCCCCAACCTCAGCCAAATGAACCTTGATCACACTGAGACCAAATCTGCCAAGAGAGGCTTACCTTCCCACTTCCTTTCCCCACTATCTCATGGACCCCCATGTCACTGGGGGGAAGCTCTTCTTGGGCCCTAAACTCCAGAGTGTTGCAGCCAGAATGCAGCTTCTGGGGGCTGTGTGCTCCCCCACCTGGCCTTTGGTCTCCCCCTCCCTGTCTGCTTCCTTCTTTTCCCAGGTCTGGAAGCCACTCACTCAAGTCTGTTGCTGGCTGTGCTGCTCCCCAAGGAAGGGCTTCCAAACACAGCAGGGTCCGGCCCCTTGTGGGGGAAGGTTCAAAAGATGGTCTCCTTCAACAGGAAAGTGGAGATGAGATACTACCAGCCAGAGTACAGGAGGCCGCATGTGGCCCTGAAGGGGTCCCCTCCCCAAAAGCATACCCTGCAGCAGAGCCAGGGGAAGGGCAGCCTGGCCCCGAGGGGAATTTCTGCTTGGCAGAGGCTCCCCAGAGGCAGGGGGAGGATGTGGGCAGAACCTGAAACCTGGCAGAGTCCTGGGCAAGGGTGGAGGCCCCCAGAACCAGGCTGGTGCCAGTCCCAGCATCCCTATTCAGCAGCACCAGCTGCCCATGGCTTTGGCCATGGCCAGCACCTCCACAGGGCCTCCTGTCCCCACCAAGCCCTGCTCCAACACCTCGAATCCCTGGTGACCATATGTCACCAACTCCAAGCCTCACTGTGGCCCCCAGGCCAGAAGCTCCTTCCCTCATCCCCTGCAGCATCTGCCCAGCCCCCTGCAGCTCCAGAGCCCCCTGGCTCAGCCTCTGACTCCTCTTTGGGCCCTATAGATGGAGCTGGCTAGAGTGTCCCCTCCCTAGAGAGGCCTGACCCTCCTTACCCACCAGAACAGGGGCTCTGATTCCCTCACCAGTGCTGAACCCTGAGTTGTCCCAGAGAGAGATGGGACGAAGGGAGGGGAGGGTCAACTCTACCCACCTGCCCTATTTGAGTTTCCTCTTCTGCAATCTGTTTGCTGTTGATTTTTTTGTTCAATAAAGAATTTGGTAAAGTTGGGATTGCATCTTCAGGAGAGACCCTAGTCCTGGCCAGTTGTGGGTTGGCTGTGGTTGGGTGGTGTGTCTGTGAGTTTCTGGGCACCAATATGCAGCCTTGCTAGTTGCTGGTCCGAGGTCCTGAACCATCACTGTGTCCCAGGTCACAGCTGTTTCCATGGTGGCCTCTGGAAGCATTTTGCAAGCATTCTGAACTAGGAGGGAGAAGAAGTGGTGGGAGAGAAGGCAGAATTGGGGTGTGGGAAGAGAGAAATGGATAGAGCCTTTCGGAGGAGCACAGATACCTAGAGATTGCTAGAGAGAAAAAGGACAGCAAGTTGCAGTGGTTTTTAAAATTTTCAGTTAATATTAAGATTTTTTCCTTTAGATAGATTGAGGGAATAACACATAGCTCCACTGTATTCCCTATGTGTTTCTGTGTCTGTGTGCTTCTGTGGGGGTCTCTGTTGTGTGTGTGTGTGTGTGTGTGTGTGTGTGTGTGTGTGTGTGTGTGAGCGTGCGCGCGCCTACTGCCTGCCTGTATGTAGGTCTCTATTGAGGAATTTGTGAGATCCAATTAGGGCGACTTCTCACTGTACCTCTTGCCAGCTCCCAGAGACTGGTACTGGAGAAAGTCAGGGGTCTTGGCCTTGGGGGTGGGCGTTCAGGGTGGGGTTGGAGGCTGGCATTAGGATTGGATGGTGCTGCCTTGCCTTGAATCTGGAATGCGCTCCTAAAAGCCGCTGTACCTGTGAAGCGTCTCATGTGGGGTGTACCTCGAGAGAGCCGAGTCTGGGCACTGACCCCACTAGCTGCCCCTGGCTAACCAATCCGGCGTGGAGCAACTGGGCCTGGCTTGGAGGATTCTTTGCAGGACCCCGCCCTTCGCCCCCGGGCCTGAAGGTCTGTACCCCTTGCTCAGCTCTTTTCGAAGTCTGCCTCGCCCTGGCCCCTGCTGGACTGGAAGAGTGGGGCAACGGTTGTTGGGGGAGCCCGTCTTCTGTGCCCCATGAACTCTGCGGCTGCCCTACCTGCTGCCGACAGTAGAGGGGGCCCTCGGCCTTGGGATGGAGGTCGCGGCTGGCGGGCCGGAAGGCTGAGCGGGGAGGCGGGGGAAGGGCGAGGTGCGGGAACTTAGCAGAAGGGGCTGGAAGCCGGGGCGGGTGGGTGCAGGCTGGGGGTAGGAAGAGGGAGCTGGACAGGTGAACTAGGGAGGGAGCGCGGCTCCTTCGGGAACTTTTCCGGCTCCTAGGAGCTTGGGAGCCCCACGGCCTCCGCGCTATATGCAAATGACGCAAATTACCATGCAACCCTACAGCTCGAGTCTCAGTGCACAACTTGGGTGGTTTTCTTGACGCAGTTAGGGCGAAGGGAGACGGCTGTGCGTCCCCACTCCCGGCCCAGGCTTCCTCCCGGGGCGCACAGGGAAGAACAAGCTCTGTACTCCGGGCAGGGACTTCCTTTCGGAGCTTCAGTTTTCACCTCTGTAAATGGGGGTGACAACGCGGCTCTCGAACGCCTCGCCCGCGGGAGGGCTATAGGTGGACCCCGAAATCCTGCCGCCTGCCTCGAGGCGAGGGCTGGGCAACACGACCCCCAGCGACTGTTTGGCCCTCGTCCGGTTCCCACGCCCCTTGCCCTTCTCTCTTTTGGCAGAGGCGGGAGTGCAGATGAGGCGTGACGTTACTGGGGGCGTGGCCGGCGGTTGCTAGGCTCGAGGGACGTTGCTATGCAACGCGGGGGGGGCTCGCGTCGCTAGGCCGGAGTAAGTGTAGCCGGGACGCGGAAGGGCACCTAGCCCCTCGGTTTTAGTGGAAGGCGTCCCGGGCTGGCCGGGATCGCGGCGCTGCTCTCTCCGCGACTTTCTGCGGGCCTCAGCGTCCCCCGGCTGGACGCAGTCTCTGAGGGTCCTTCCGGTTCACACCCTCTGCCACTCCGTGATCCTCTGGGCTCTGGAGCGAAGAACCCTGGGTCTTTGTGCACGTGTCTATGCGCCTGCCTGTGCGGGGGGCGGGGGAGGGCGGGTGTCGCTTTTGGATTTCCATAGCAACCGCTCCTGTGTCACCCCATTGCTCCCAAAGGTTTGAGCGGTTGCTTGCACAAATTTACATATATCTGCATTAACATGGAGGCGGGGCCGGAACTTGTTTGGGTAACTATCCCTGGACAGTTCCCTTCGCTTCTCTCATCCCGTCTGCTGGGCACGTGGGCTGCGCATGCGTGGGTGTTTTGCTTGTCCGTGTTCTCAGATTTGGGGTGAGTGAGCTGTGATAGTGACCGCCGGTTTCCGGTCCCCGCGACCCCTTTTTGAACCATTAGCATGAATCCTTCCAGGTATACCTAACCGAAGACACACAGCTGCCCAAGCAATGCCAGGCCTTGCTGGAACCCCAGTTCCGCTCTTTCTGGCTATGTGGCCTTGGGCAAATTTAGTTCCTCATGGCTCAGTCTCCTTCTCTGTAAATAGGGAAACTAATCCCTAACTCACCGGGTTATGTGTGGTCAAATGGGATGCCACTGTCACACACACTTATTGCTGCTCTGGCACAAGTAGGCACGCTCTCACTCCCTCTTTGGAACGCTACTCTTCTCGGGACCTAACCAAAGCAATCGACTTCCTTCGCAGCTCGAGACATGGCAACTAGACACCACGAAGAACTTCCAGATGTCAGGGCAGACTGGATTCAAGGCACAGGATGGGGACTCTTGGTTTGCCTGTTTGTCCTTCTTGGAGGCTGGAGTCCAGGTTGGTGAGTGTGGGCCCTGCCCTACCCACCCCCACACCCCTTACATCCCTGTCTCTCTCAGATACCTGTTTCCAGAAACCTTTCATTCCTGTCCCAAAGGCCTGGAGTCTGAGGTGGCTGCAGCAGTGGCAGCTGGGGGTCGGAGGCCTGAGACCACAGCTGAGGAGGTGGAGGCTGAGGAAGTTCCCTCCAGGACTGAGATGTTTGGGGTGAAGCAAGGCTGGGGTGGGCTGGGAGACTAAGCAGAAACTTTGCTTGGAGAGCCACGTGTCTGTGCCTTTACCAGAGAGGACTGGGGAACCCTAGGGCCACTCCCTTGCCCCTTCTGGGCCTCAGTTTCCCCACTGTAGACAACTGGGACTCCTGAGCTGTGATTTGGATGGAGGCTAAGAAGTCACTTCAGTAAGGAACACCCTCCCACTGCTGCAACTATGTAACAGTGCCTTGGAGGGAGTGAGTTCCCTGTTCTTGGGCTGTGCAAGCAGAGGCTGAGAGAGACTCCTTGAGCGTGGCTGGGATGGAGCAGCAGATCCCCTCCTGGAAGCTCTTGGTCTTGTTTGGACTCTAGCTGCTCCAGATAGCCTCCTCAAAAGCTAGGAAGTCCTTCCTGTGTCTAACTTCAGCTCTTCCTGCTTTGGCAGAAGCTCCTTCTTGCTCTCCTTTTTCATAGTGTCTCTGTAACCCTAACAGCCTTGACTGCTGGGGTCAGAGGGGAGGCAGAGGAAGCGTTAAAGGGGGAGAACCAGTTCTACTCTATTGGGTCTCTTAGTTCTCAATTAGGTTCAGATAATTTAAAAACAGGGTTGGCTCCTATCCTGGGTGGAGGAAGGCTGTTAGTGATGGAGAGTGGGTCGCGAATGGTTGGTTGGCTTCCTGGAGGAGCTGGGACTGCGTGGGGGCCATGCCCTGCGGTTGTCACTCTGACTGCTGTGTGCAGGACTGCAGTCTGCCGGTGGAGGGCAGTGGGCCAGCCACCTGTGCTCCACAGGTGAGGGTTCCAGGGACAGGCTGAGAGCCTGGTGGTGCTCGGCTGGCCCGCCTGTGTCCCACTCTGGGGGCCAATTAAGTCTCCATCCCTAGCCGCACCGATTAACGGGTAATAAGGCAGCAAACACCTGCAGCTATGGAGGCGAATTAAGAGCAACAGTCGGCATAATACACAACCCGATAAGTGAGCAATTAACAACCGGAGAAAGATTAATAGAAGCAATTATGTCCTACTCAGAGCTCTGTAAATATGACTGTCAGTGGCTGGGGGATTCAGTCCAGTCTCACCCAACCCCACCCCAGGCCACAGCCTCTGCCAGCAGGGGTGCCAGCCAAGCAGGCTTGTGGAGCCCGGCCCACAGTGCCATAAACACATAGGACATGCACAGATATGCAAATGCACACGGAGACATACATATATAGACATAGAGAGATGGCCCGCAGAATGCAGTCACACAGATACCAAAATTCCCCACTGTCACCCACACTCACATTCACAGATGGGTTCACACAGACACATATAGGTCCTTCCAGAAATACACACAGACATACGTAGAAAAATACCCACAGTATCACAAGGAGACACTTACAAAGAGAGCCACACAGACTACCAGTGACACTCACATATACAAATTTAGACATGTAGACACACACAACTTTCTACTCATAGGGTCACATGTGCATATGGCATTTGTCCTCCTTTGATGCCCACCTTGCAGAGGGCTGTCCATAGTGGGTGCAGCAGAGCACTGGCTCAAGAGGACCGGAGTGAGGGTGGGAAGGGACACATGAGGGACAGAATGTGTGTGAACACATATGCAAGCATGTCTGCATACATGTGACTCTGAGCATGTGTGTCCTTGCAAGAATGTGCTTTCTCCATTTATAGGTATGTTTCTATATGTAAATACGCATGTGCCTGCCATCTGTGTGGCTGGATGAAATGAGTGTCTGTCATGATGTATGCGTGGATATGTGTACCTGTGCTGTGTCCGGCAGATCTGTGACTCCTCATGTGAGTATCTGGATCATGTGTGACGCTGTGCCAGTGCTCATGTGTGAGTAATTGTGTGACCATACTTCACAGTGGCTTTACATGTGCCCTGCGCCTGCCCTGGGCAGGTGAAGGGAATCTCTCTGGATGCTTCCCTGGGGAGCCTGGGAGTTCTTCTGATGCCTGAAACCAGAGTCCTGCGCCAGGAATGGGGCTGGCAGACAGTGGAGGATGCTCTAGGGCTCCTTGGGCTGACTTGGCTTCCCTCACAGGAACTTCCAGCCCCTCTAAAGAAAGGGACCCGGAGGTTAATTTCTCCTGATTGAAGGCAGAGCCAGGAATTCACTGAGCACCTTCCTCTTTTTTTACAATTTTTTTTATAGAGACAGTGTCTCACTTTGTTGCCCAGGTGCAGTGTACCTTTCTCTTAAAGCCACAGCTCCAGTCCCCACTGGCCCAAGCCCTCCCCACCCCTTCCTCCACCCAGACCTTCCCATGGAAAACCCCCGGATGCAAGACGCATGCACTCTGCCCACAGTCTGTGACATATACCATCCTGGACAGAAAGCCCAGAGCATGAGGATACTGTCGTGCAGACACACAAACACAGCCAGTCATGCATACAACACACAAAGTGCTGCTCACTGTCACACCCAGACCTAGCCGCTGGGCACAGGCTTGTCACAAAGACAAAATCCCACACACCTGCACTCTCATATGCCCACACATCCATCACTCTCTGAGATGAGCCTAGTGCCAAGCCGGAGGGCCCAGAGGGGCATCCTGTGACAGGTCCCCCCACCTCTCCCAACACAAGCCTGGCCAGATGGTGGAGGCTGACAGGCCCTAGGGGAGCTCTCCATCACCGCCAACCCGAGGGCCGACAGGCGGGCACCGAGACCTAGCTCTGCCAGAGCGGGCACGGGTGTAAATAAGAGGGTAATGAGGATCACCGGCATCTCCCCCGAGCCCCTCTGCCCAGACTGGGATGGGGCCTGCCCCAGGGCCTTTCGTTCATACTCTGCAGCAGTGTGACATCCGTAGGACACAGAAGGACCCAGGCGCAGGTGGGCACTCTCTCTGACAGCCACAGGCACAAATGCCCCTTCCACAGGGAAGAGCCACCCACCCAACCAGGGTGGGACCTTGCAGAGAGTCCGGCCAGGCCCCTCACTCCCCTCTCTGCCTCCCACCACCTAGTGGAAACAGACAGAAAACAGCCATGTTTAGGGAAACAGATCTGAGGGTCCCGAAGCCAAAACATCTGCCCGTCAGTCTGTTCTTCCACCAGCCAATCCAGCCTTCTGTTTGGCCTTTACTCAATCTTTGTTTTCATTTATTCCTTTGTCCATTCATTCATTCAACCAATAAGGATTTTAAACAAATCGTCACATTCAGTCCAAAGACCTGGCTGCCCTCCCTCCTGGCACCCTGGCCTGGGGGTGTAGGAGCTGGGGAAGGAGAAAAGGGGGTCTGGGCTCTGTGGGAAAAGGAGGAGGAAGTGGAAGGGGGTCCCCATCCCCTGCTTCTTCCTAAGGCTCTCAAAACCAGAGAGAAGGTGCTGCTTCTGCAGCTGGAGGGAAAAAAGCCAAATCCCGGGATAACAGATAATAATAGCTAGCACTTCCCCAGTGCTCTGTGCCAGGCACTGTTCTAAGTGCTTTACATGAATTAACTCAGTTCATCCTCAAAACAACTCTATGAGGCAAGTACTATTATTAACCCCACTTGGGGGCACAGGGAGGTTAAGTAACTTGCCCAAGGTCGAACAGTTTGTCACAGCCACCCCAAGTGCTTAGAGAGCCTTGGGCAAGAACACAAAAGGAGGCCCCCAGCCCTCCACCCCTGCCCTTCTCAGCCTACCCTGGGCTCCACTCTGCAGCGTGAGGCGCCTTGTGCATGCCTGTGGGCACCCTGACACTCCAGTTCCCCCTCGGTCCACACTCCTGGCAAATAGCCACCTATCTGCCACCCTTTGGACTTGAGGAGGAAAGAGCTCCACGGGCCCTGGGCGCTGGCTTAGGGCTGCTTGGGCAGGGGATTCTGGGGTCCTGCGTTGGAGTTTGATCTAGAAGGGAGCTGGAGCTCCAGGTGGACACAACCCTGTGGACCTGTGGACCTTCAAATTCCTCACCCCATGCAGAAGAGGGCCAAAGTGGGGTCCCAGGGCGGGGACCTTGGTTGCCCAGGTCGGAGCCTGACAGGTCTAGACAGACACTCTCCTTAAACCGATGTGGGGAGGGGCGGAGCTGGATGAATTTTATTCCCCGCCCCGCCATCTCTGACCTTACCAAATTCAGACTGTTTCCACCAATGGGAATACTCTGTGCCCAGCTCTGTGCTGGGTGCCAGGGACTCTGAAGGATGACTTGATTTTTATTTTTATTGTAAATTGACCAATTATAGTTGTATATATTTATGGGGTCCAAAGCGATGTTATGACTTTTGCATACAATGTGGAATGATTAAGCTAATCAACATATCTATCCCCTCAAATATTTAACCTTTTTTTGTGATGAGAACATTAGAAATTTACTCTTTGTGATATTGACGTGATTCTTAATCTTGTCACTCCTCCCACTCCATTCCTGCTGACATCCCCGCCCCTCCTGCTCTGGGGATCAGGGAAGAAGTGGAGGCTCCGGGGATTGGGTGGGGACCTTCCACATCAACACGGCCAGTTCCCTGCCTCTGTTTCCCCAGCCCCAGGATGCCTGCTCCGTCTCCAGAGGCTTTTCCACACAATTACCCAGGCCAGGATTTTCGATCTCTGGTGCCAGCCCGGCCCTTGTTATGCAAATATAGGCAAATGAGATGCAAACAGAGCAGTCCCAGATTAACAGAGAAATCCCCAGCAGCTGGAAGAGTCACCATAAAGTCAGCTCACTCCAGTTTCCCCAAATCCCCTCTCTCCCAGTCTCTGTCCACCTGGGTCTGTCTGGTCCCTCCCCGTCCTTGCCACCACTCTTCTACCCCCTCAGAAGCTGTCTGCTCAGACACAGGAAGGGTGCGGGTAAGGGGGACACAAAGGCCCCCGCTCTTCCAGCTTGAGATCTCTGCCCTCTGTCCCCACTTTTAAGAGATCCAGGCAGGGCTGGAAGTTAGGGGAAGGGGGTTGGTGAGTGGGCTGAGAGAGCGGGAGACCTCTCCTTTACCCTGTAGAAGAGGGAATTCACACATACATGCACACACGCACACACATACACAAAATTGAGGGTGAGAGCAGCTCCTACAATGCACACACAGATACACTTACACACATGACACATAAGCCTCGTACACACCACCCTGCAAATCTGGCCAAGGTCCCCTTGCCCTGACACCATAAATCAAAGCACAGACATCCAGAGGCTGCAAGGCAGTGGCAAAGCAGGCTGTGCCCCCAACCCTGGGGGCTGAGAGGGTGGAGGGTCTGTGTGACCTTGGGTCTGTGTGAAGACAGAGGGAGTGGAAGATCCTACCCAGGGCATGACCCTGGAGAAGGGGGCTGGGGTGTGTGGAAGAAGCCGTAGCATGGGCGGCATGGGTGGTGCCCACCAGAACCCCTCGGGTGTTCAGGCTGGTGTCTGTGACCCCGGCATGTCCGGGGGAGCCTGGCCCCTGGCCGGCCCAACCAGCCCAGGCCCAACTTCTAAAAATAAGCAGAGAATCTAAGCCTCTGGTTGGTTCTGCAGGAGCCTGTTGCCTTGGCAACCCCTTCTCAGAGGCCTCCCTCCCAGCTGGGCTGCCCCGTTTGGTTGTTGGTCCCTGGGCCCATCCCCTGTGCTGGCCCCTCTGCCAGTCAGCCCTCTGTCCTGTCCTCCTGGGGAGGGAGGAGCCGCTGGGGGGCGGGGCACGGAGCAGGAGGGAGGACCTTGGGGACTCCGGTGGAGCACAATGGCCTATGTGTGAGGCCCAAGCTGGGGCTGGCAGTGTCTGAGGCTGAAAGACTGTGGGGTTGTGACTGTGTGACAGGCCCATGTCTGACAGCCTCTGGGTGTCTCTGGGTGGACATCAATGCCTGTGACTTGACTCTCAGAGCCCCCCTGGGTGACTGTGCTCTATCTCCGCAGTTCTACGTCCCTGTGTGTGACAGTGTGTGCCTGTGTCCTGGGGAAGGAGGACCTGGCCACGGTCTTCCTGGGCATGCCCCTGCATGCTCCTCACCTCCTGCTGGACTCCCCTCAACCCTGCCCGCCCCACCTTCCAGGGGCTGCAGGCTGGCAGTGCAGAGGTTATGGGGGTGCAGGGGTGCCCTGGTTGAGCCAGGGGTCAGCCTGGGTGTGGTGATGGGGCTAAAGTCAACTTCTTCCAGCGTCTGCAGCCAAATGTCAAGTAAGCCCCAAATCTGCCTATTTGGGGAAAATGGGAGAGGAAGCCGCTCCCGAACCTGAACCGGTGCAATCTACATCTCTGCGAGCGCTAGTCTGTCAGCAGCAGGGCTCCCCTCCCCCACTCTGCCACCCCTCGCCAATTAATCACCAAGTCCTGTCAGCTCTCTCCTAATCACTGCTCAGCGGGCCCTCCTCGCTTCCTCTCCACTTTGTTCTTAGGGCAAAGTGCCAGCTCCTTAGCCTGGCCTTCCGTGTCCTCCCTGATCTGGTCTCCGTTCACCCCGCTGTGCTCTACCTGTTGCCCATTCACCGAGCCACACAAGCTGCTACGAGTTTCTAGAAGAGGCTGGGATCTTTCTTGCCTCTGTGCCTTTGTTCATAACTGTTTCCTAGCCTAGAACAGTAATCCTCCCTCTGTGGGGTAAAGCTTACTCATTCTGGGACATAGCACAGCCATCACCTCCCACAGGAAGCCTTCCCTGACTGCCCCCTGCCCTCTGTGTTCTCATGACATCCTGGGCTGTCCCCTCCCCCCACACACACATTGTATGTATTTTTTTTCCCTGCGAATTTGTAGGAGATTTGGAAGAAGCAGGGAAGGATAAAGTTGAAGCAAAAAATCACCCATAGTCCTCTCAGATTCTCTTAGTTTATTTCCTTCCAGACTTTCTTTAAATGAATTGGTTAAATATTTTCTTTATAAAATTAAGACCATCCTGTATGTACACTTTTGTTTCCTCTTTTGTTTCACAGATCCATACAGTGAGCATTTTCCGAGGTTATTAAAAATTCTTTGAGAACATGACTTTTATCGTTTGCATAATATCTTTATATATGGATGTATCATAATTTATTTAACCAACCCTCTATTGCTAGACGTTTATGTTGGTTGTGATTTTTCATAGTTATAAATAACGGTAATAAGCATCCTTGTACATGGTTCTTTTTTAACAGCTTTGGTAATTTTTTGGATTGAGTTCCTAAAAGTAGATTAATGGGACCAAAGGATCTGTCTGTTTTTAAAGCTCTTGAAACCACTACCCAGTGGCCTTCCAGAAAAGTTATTCTAATTTACCCTTTCATCAACAGGGTCTCAGAGCGCCCCAGATTTTACTTCTCACCAACTGTGCTGTTTTTAAAAAACAAAACAAAAGCCTGTCTTAATTTCAATAGGTAAAAACTGCATTATATTGTTGTTTTAATTTGCATTTCTTTGATTGCTGGGGAGGATAAACCTCTTGGATCTCTTCTTTTGTGTCATGCGTTCATCACACTGAGCTATAATTACATTTTTACATCCTGCCTCTCCCTCACCAACCTCAGCTTTGAGGGCGGGACTGGACTGGGACGGAGGATGTGTTTCTAGAGTAGTAGATGGATTGAATTGAGGACTCTGGCTTCAGCCTGGGCTTTGGCATTGGGCAGACCTGGGGTCGAGCTCAGCTCTGAGACTTGAACTTGGGCGAATCGCCTCTCCTCTCTGGGCCTCAGTTTCCTCGTGTGTTAAGTGGGTTTGGATGAGGATGAAAACACGATGAAGAGCGTGAAGGGGCGTGTAGAGGGCTGTGAGCAGCAGCTGTTGCATGAGGGCTGGGAGGCAGTGTTCTGCCCACATTCAGGGGCTTGGCTTTGCTGAAGAAGGAATGTGCAGCGCTGCCCAGCTCCTCCCTCCTGGAGACAAGGTGGTGCCCAGATGCCTCTTGGTCCAGAAGTGCACGGGAGCGCAGAGAAAAGTGTCCAGGCAAGACTGGGAAGGGCCATGACAGCAGACAGGCCTGAGTTCAAGTTCAGCTGAGACCTGGGGGTTCCTGTCCTTGTGTTAAGCCCAAGAGTGGCTCTGTTCATGTGTGGTAAGGTTTGTGTGTTGTGGACTGTGATCCACACCATTACCTGGTATGATTTAAGGTGTTCACTGAACAGAGAGGGACAGCACCTCTGCCCTGGTAACACAGCGTCTCTTCTGGAGACTGGCCCTCTGCCACAGGGAGCATCTTGGTGATAAACCCCTGCCGGGGCACCCTCACCCACTCTGGCTCAGGACATGTTCCAAGGCAGACACGCACAATTTCTCTGCACATTACTAGCCTAATGATACTGTCATTTGGAGTCTGGAAATGAGGAAAAATCAGCTTTTTCTCGGTAATTAATGTGAGTGATGGGCCTTGAGATGGAGTAGCAGGCCCCCAAGTGAGAACCAAGCTCCCAGGAAAGTCAGCCGGGTCATCCCCCTGCCCCTGGAAAGGTCTGTGTGCCACCCCTGGCCTGTCATTGGCCCCTGCCCTTGGATAGGCCAAGCCCCCACTTCTTCCCCATTAGTCATTCCTTTGGGGATCACTTCAGGGACTGGTGGGCAGGAGGTTCCTCCTTGAGTCTGCCCACAATCCATGCTGCAGTTCAGTTTGTTCTGCCACTGCCCTTATGAGAGCTGCCCTTACTTCTGGGAGTCCTTAGTTGCAGGGACTTCTTTACATGGTTTATTGAAGGCAGAGGTGAGAACACCTGGGTGAGAGTGGGTCCAGGCTCTGGGAGGGTGTGGAGGAAAAACCCTGAAGGGGATGGGGCAGGGCTTGGCTCTAGTGGGTAGAGTGCTGGAAGCTACCCAGCCTTCCTTTCTAAGAGAAGTGTGCCTCAGTTTCCCCACTGCCCTCATCCCTTTGTCTTCTCTATTCATTCACCTGGGTGAAGGAGAATCAGCTCCACACCCTGCCCCTAAGCAGCTCCAAGCCCAGGGACAGGCAGACCCTGGTACAAAAACAGCTGTGATAAGCGTGACCAGAGCCACAGGAGACGGAGTTTACAAAGAGAGCCCAGAGAGAAGAATTGGTGCTTCCTGGAGAAATCCGGGAGGCAGTGGAGGGGGCCTGGGAGGACACATTTGGTAATAAACAGGGGGTGTTGGGGGAGCAACCAGGGCAAAGAGAGCGGCATGGTCAAAGGCTTGGAGGTGTGGAAGAGCCTGGCATGATCTGTAAATGGTGTCCAGTGCCCCGAACACGGGGTGGATGTGGAGGCGGGAAGCGAGGGAAAGCTGGGAGGTCTGCAGGGGCCAGATGGTGAAGGGCAGCGATGCCAAGGTAGGAGTTGGAAGTTTGTTCTGAGAGCACTGGGGAGCCATTGAGGGTTTAGGCAAAGGAGGAATATGGTTGGGTTTGTGCCTTAGGGTTGCCACTTAGGGAAGACATGGTCAGGGAATGGTGGGGCGAGGGGACTGGCAGCTACTGCTGTGGTATCTGCGGTCCTTAACAAGAATGGCAGGTTCCAGAGACGTTAAGAGGGGAGACCAGATGGGACCCACCCCATGATAGACTGTAGGTGGGATGGGTAGTGCTGGTGACCCAAGATGAGTCTCAGCACAGTCTCCTCCCCAACCCTGAATCCTCAGTGGCTCCCAGAGTCTCCAGGAGAATGTCTGAATTCTCTGGAATGACAGGTCCAATCTGGCCCTATATACCTCTGCGGCCTCAGCCCTGCCCCACCTTCCTGTACTGTGGCCCAACTGGTTTCTCCTTCAGCCTTGAGCTCACTGACTCATTGCAGCATCTAAGCCTTTGTTCATGGTAATTACTGTCCACCTTCCATGCAGTGTCCCTCCCTGCTGCCTCCCCGACTCCTCCCCATCTCCGCAGTGAAGCTGCCCTCAGCCCCCACTTTCCCCTCCCTCCCTGTCCCCTACACTCTTCACTTAGCACGGGCCTGGGCTGGCCACATCATCAGCATAAGCTGCCGCTTAAAGATCCTAAAAGGAGAACTGCCGGCTTTGGCCCTGGGCAGGGGCCCTGGTAGGGCCAGGCCAGGGAACAGCCTCGTCTGTAGCTTTCTTTACTCGGCCAATGGAGCTGTCGTGATTGCTCCAAATTAGGCACCAATTTGCCCGTGTAATTGTTTGCTAATTGGCATGAAATCCTAATGTAATTAGTTGGGCCCCTTATCGGGGAGCCTGGGGAGCCAGAGGCAGTGGGGGGCCGCGGGAGCAGGGGGGGTCTAGGAGGCTGGGGAGATGTGTTTGAGAGAGGAGGCCCTGAGCTGCCGTCAGGGCTGAGACTGGGAATGGTAGAAATTGCAGCATCTCCCCGTTGGCAGTCTTTGGAGAGGCTAGCACTTGCTGACCTCCTCACGGATGGGGAAACTGATGACGGACAGGGGGAAGAACCTCCTGGGAGCTGGTGGCAGAGCTTGGCCAGACATCCAGGTCACCTGTCTCCAGCAAGCATAGCTATGGTCTGGCTGTGGGTCAGGATGGTACGGCCCATGGCTCTCTGGCATCTGCTTCTAAGGACAGGAGGCAGAGAAAGTGCCCGGGGTGTGGGTACCAGCGCATGTTTTGAGTAGGACATGCGGTGGAAGGACGGCCTAGGCGGGATGTCAAATGGTTAGAGCTGAAGGAGCAATGGAAGCAAACAGGAAGTGCGGAGAGCTCCTCCCTGGGGAATGACTGGGTGCTGGGAGGGAAGATGGAGCAGCTAGAAAGCCTGGCTTTCCTCCCCCCTCCACCTACAGGCAGATACCCCCACCCCCACCCCAGGCTTTCTGCCTCCTCCCATCTCTGGAAGTGTCTGGAGAAGGTGCTAGAGCCAGCTCACACCAGCTTGGGAGAACTGATTGTTAAATTTTTAGCAATGTTGCTGGCCAGTTGACTTCATATTGGTAATTTAAATTGGCCATCATAGGAGGATTTATACCATGGAAACTGGCAAGTTCTACAGATCAGGGCTGTACCTCCCACCCCCGAGCCCGCTGTTGAGCAGCGCCAACATACCTCTGAACCCCTCTGAAACGTGGTGAAATAGCCCAGCGCTCTCGGGCAGCCGGGAGGAAGAGCAGCTGGTACCAGGGCCATTCTGGGAA
The DNA here is from genome assembly GCF_000956105.1 of Propithecus coquereli. NCBI lineage: Eukaryota > Metazoa > Chordata > Mammalia > Primates > Indriidae > Propithecus > Propithecus coquereli. The sequence continues at coordinate 974,363 of NW_012142523.1, read as the reverse complement.
TGCCATTTTCGTCACAGGGTCCCTACCCCCCACTCCCCATCCCCAGCAGCCAGTCTCCCCAAAATTGACTCACGCGTCAGGTCGCTCCCTCTTCCCCGCCCTGATGGTCCTCTGCGTCAGTTCCCAGGGTTCCATTCTCTTTCATCCCTATCTTTACCCAAGTCTTTCCTGTTTTCTGGTCCCTGTCTCTGGCTGTCCTGAAGGCACCTCAATGCAGCATGTCCAAAATAGAAATCATCGACTTCCCACAAGTCTTTCCCCATCTGAGTAAATGGCACACTCCCCCTCAGGGCCTTTGCACTTGCAGTTTCCCCTATTTGAACAGCTCTTCCTCCAAATATCCCTCACCTCCCTCAGGTGTCTGCTCTGCTCAGATGTCACCTTCTCAGAGACATCTTCCTTGACCGCCTCACCTAAAATAGCCCCGTTCTGTCCCATCACTCCTGTCCCTTTGCCGACACTATTCTCCTTCTTTGCACTGATCCACACACACATTCCCCGTGCTATGCGTTTGTCTGCCGCCCCTCGCCCACCAGCAGGTACGCTCCATGTTAACACAGCAGTTATGTGGTCAGGTTCTAGAAGTTCCTCGGAGTCCACAATTGTATCTGTTTGACTCACTCAGGGCTGGACACTTCCGGTCAGCTCTCAATAAATAGTTCTTGAATGAATGAACGAACGAGCCTCTAGCCGGTCCCCTTTTTCAATCTTGACTCCTCAAATCCACCTTCTGTTTACCCCAGTTGTTTCTTAAACAAACTTGACTGATTCATTCCTGTCTAAAACCCTTCATGGGGCTCTTCTGCTTTCAGAGTAAAATCTACCTCTGGTTTCCGCTTGCAGGGCCCTCAGTGATATATTTCCAGCCTGACCACCGCTTCACACACCCTTCCCCCAAACACGATCTCTCTCTCTCTCTCACACACACACACACTTCCCCCAAAGACGATCTGTCTCTCACACACACACACACACACACGCACATACACACACCCTTCCCCCAAATACAATCTCTCTGTCACACACACACACACACACACACACACACACTCCCTTTCCCCAAACACGATCTCTCTGTCACACACACACACACACACACACACACACACCCTTCCCCCAAACACGATCTCTCTGTCACACACACACACACACACACACCCTTCCCCCAAACACGATCTCTCTGTCACACACACACACACACACACACACACACACACACACACACACACCCTTCCCCCAAATCCAATCTCTCTGTCACACGTACACAGCCATGCACGCAGCCTGGGGTACTATTTCTGCCTCTTCTGTACGGCGCTCCCTCACTTCTTAAGTGGTCCTGCCTTCTCTGACTCATCTCTTTCTTTCCTTCCTTCCGTCAATAAATGTTTCTGGAACAGACCCTCGGTGCCAGGCCCCTAGCTGAGGCTTACTGGGTGGAGTCAGCCCACACCCCTTCTCAAAATGCTCCTAATCTGGCAGGGGAGGAGGCCCTGAAACCATCATTCCATCTGTAGTTTCTCTTGTCCTTTGGGCATCCTGACATCACCTCCCTGTGCCCAGCCAGGTCCCTGGCAGGCCCCCAGGAAGAAGCAGCCTCTGGCCCTTTTCTGCCTCTGGCTGTGGGATGATACATGACAGGAATGATTGGATTTGGGGTCTGCCCCTTCCAGCCAACCCTTGACTGAGAGCTTCTGGGAAGTGGGGTGTGGGGTGAACCAGCTCTGGGTCCCCAAGGCCAGTAGAGGGGACACTGGCTGACTCTAGGACTTCTGAGTCTTGGCCAAGACCCGGGGAGGGGTGTTCCAGTGAGTGTGAGGTGTGCGCACAGACTTGCCTGAGTCCGGGTCAGGGTGTGTGCATGCACTCCTGGGTGTGAACCCATGGGCCTATGCCCTGAGCCTGGTGTCAGGGGCCTGTCCCCGACTCCTGTGCATGAGTGTCAGATGTGCTTGGGAATGCGGTGAGTCTGATTAGGGCATGTGGGGGCACGTGCCTGTTCAGGGATGGCGCTGCCTCAGACCCGGCAGTCCTTCCTGCACTCTAGCTAGAGTCTCCAGCACAGCCAGAAGACTGGGAAGATCTCACAGCCGTGCAGGCCCATTGCCCAAGACGTATGAGCTGCCCCCAACACCCTCAGCAGAGAGAAAGCGTGAAACCAGCGCCACTCTCTCCCTCCCACTAACAGCCGATCCTCTCCGGCCATTGCCTCCCGAGAGCCCATTGAGCGCCTGTGGGTCAGCGACTAGGGCTGCTGGAGGAAGGGGCGGGTGTGCCCAGGGCTGGCCGTGGGCCTGGGGTCCCTGGGAGGAAAGGGAGGGCCAGCTGGGTGCCAGCTCCCAGTGCAGGGCAGGGGGTGGCACGGGGACAGTGAGGGGTGCAGCCCGCTTTGTCCACCCACACCCGTGTCCCCATGGACCTTGCCCCTGATGCACACTCACACACACACATTCTCACAGCTACACACTCACACAGACACACCAACACTCACAGGTGCCAACACTGGCAGAGACACACTAGGACACAGATACCCAAGCACATAAACAAACTGACACTTGCAGACACACTCAGCAGCTGGAACATGGACACACAAAGACACAGACACACTCATACAGATTCATCCCCACAGACACACGCCCACAGACTCAAATACACGCGGATGCAAATGTCGGCCTACAGGTGCGCACCGACACGCTGACACACCCTCATGCCCGTGGACGTCCACTCAGTGACATAGATACCGAGCACACAAATACTCCAGCACACAATCACACACACACAGGGCCTGGAACATGGACACACAAAGACACAGACACGCTCATATAGACTCGGTGCTAAAAATACTCGCAGATGCAAACACTTGCCCACAAGCACGTAGACACACCGACAATCTCTCGGGGCGTTCACGCAGGGAGCGAGCCACGAATGCTCAAGCTGACTGACACGCTCACGGCCCACGCCGGAGTCACAAAACACCCAGACACACGCCACACACGCAGGCGCGCATCCACAGACACACCAGCGCCACACACACAACCACACAACGCAGACGCGCTTGGGCCCCAACTGTCTTTGAAATTCAAATCCGCGCTCCCTTCTGCCGCTCTGCAGCCCAGCGGCGGCAGCCTGGTGGCCTGACACCCCTGCTGCCGCCTGCTCAGGACGCCTGCCTGCCCTGAGCGGAAATTAAAATTCATTTCGGGGGGACCCTGCGCACAGTGCGGGTCACAGGGTGGCATCGGCGGCAGGGCTCTTTGTGAGAGGGAGGGGTGGGGGACACCGTGGAAGAAGGAACCCTGGCTCCTTCCTGCTGTGTGACCTTGACCCAGTGGTCGAAGCCTCTGGCTTTCCTCAGAAGGGGGACCTGGGGCAGGAAGGCAGGCAGGGAGCTGGCGACGCTGGGAGGGCATGGAAAGCATGGCCGAGGGTTCGGCCTGGGAGCGGGAGGGGGCTTCCAGGACAGGAGTAGTTCCAAAAGTCCCCAGAGACAAGAATGGCAATGCCACACATACAGGTCTGCAGACACACAGCACACGCTGATCCAAACCCCTCACCTAGGCACACATATATAACGCCCAGGCCCACAACCACTCAGAGACACATACCAAATGGTATCATGCACAGATCTGCCAGAAGCCGCGGGCCTGCCAGGCCCCGAGCACACGCAGAGACGCACATCACAGGCTGACACAGACACATACCAAACACTGACACATAGACACAGTCACACTCGGGCCTGCAAATGCCATACACCCTGACTCACTAAAGGCACAGACACACAGGCCTGAAAACACTTTCCCCCTGCACACGATGACACACAAATACTGCCCTGTCATCACCACACATTCCCCCAGACACTGAGTGGATGCACAAACCCCAGCATCACACGTGCGTATGCATTCTACACCACATACACACACAAACAGAGAAAGAATTGCATGAAAACGCCACACACACACGCACACACAGCAGAGATTCCCGAGCCAGGTCCGGGCTCCTGACGTACAAAGCCTAGGCAGGCACACAAAACCTGCATGCAGGCAAACCATATACACACAGACTCTCCCCCTACACATTGACGCACACAACCACCTACACGTGTACCCGAGCTCAGCCCCACTCACTCCCACTCTGACACACAGAACAGGCCGCTGCAGGGGCCTCCCCTCCAACCACACGCTCAGAAGCCTTCTCCCCCCGCACCCCTGTCCACAGGCCTCCCCGCCAAGCCTGGGACCCTCAAGAGGTCAGAATTGTGCCAGGGTTGGTGGTGAGATAGAAGACACCCCCCTTCCCGCCAGCCGTGATTGCTTTACTGTCACAAGCAGTGGTGTATGTATAAGAAAGAAGGATGGATGTCCCCGTGGGGTGTGTCTGCGTGCAGTCTTGTCAGTGAGGAGTGTGGCTGTGCCTGCCAGGGAGGGGTGTAGGTGTCTGTGGTCCTGCACCTTGCTCTTCCCAATACCCTCAGCAACTCTGTTTGTTTCCCCCAAAATCTGGGTATCCAGCTTTGGCCTCTTCTTGCAGGGGCCAAGCCCTGGGAGTCAGACCTCCGCCCTGCCCCCGCCACCATCTTTTACCCTGAGGGAGCTGGTCTTCTTCGAAAGATCAACCCTAATCCCGAAATAAATTGTTTTCCACAGTCGGCGCTGGGTCTGTCCTTTGAGGGGTGGCAAGGAGGACGAGGCAGGACTAGGGCAGGGCCTCCAGCAAACACTAAACGAGGTGGAGGCACAGGTCCTGTCTCTGCCTCTCTCTAAACCAGCTTCCTCACCTGTGAAATGCAGGTAACCATACCGATTTTAGGGGCTGCTCTGAGGGCTAATTTTAACAATAAGTCAAAAGCAGCTGGTGCAGTGTCAGGCCCACAGAGGGGCTCGGCAGGATGAGCTGGTCCCTCCAGGCCTCTAGGTCACCCCAACCCTGCCTGCTATGCCCATGTGTCCTGCTTGGCATGAGCCCGGTTTAGCAGGATCCAGGTGGCACAGAGCCCAGGAGGAAGGACCTGGGGCATCCCAGATGGTGGGAATACAGTGGTCCCCCACTGCCCCTGTGCCCCGTGCCTGCCGAGGGATTCCCCTCCCCCTCCCCCCTAGCAGGAAGCTGGGAGCAGCTCTTCCCAGTCACCGCCACCCCCTGCATGTCCACCAGCCTTCGGGTGTGGATACAGGGTATAATGCTGTCATCCCTGGCCACCTGGAGTGGCTGCCAGGGCTCCTTGACCTTAAGGCCTACAGCAGGGGAGCATGGAATTAGACCTAAGGAAGAATTTACCAAGAAGCGAGCCCAGGCTGCCTCCTGCGAGGGACTGTGTCTGACCTCAGCCTGGAGCAGGAGCTGATAGGACTGGTGAACAAGCCGGACGGATCCCCACTGGACCAGAAAAACAGAGGGGTGTGTCCTGGGGCTGTGTCTATGTGGTTATTTATACACTTGCAAATCCCTATCGAGTGTATATGTCCGTGGGCCAGGGCTTGTGTCCGTGTGTGGGTACGAGTTTATCTGTACATGCAGGTGTGTGCATGTGTGTGTTTACACAGACGTGGGAGGTAGGAAAGGAAGAGGAGCTCCCAGATAAGGAGAGGAGGTGCTGCAGGGACGTAGATCCAGATTCATTTTCTCTGCAGGGATCCTACACGCACACTGTCCCTGTCACACTGGCAAAACCTCAGCTCCTGCTGCCTCCTTCTCTGCAATGATCTCAGCAGATAAGAGCTCCCTCTGGGAAGGCCTCTCCCTCTCATGGAGGCTTGGGGGTCGCTGGGAAGGTGCCATGGTCAAGGCCCCAGTTCTGAGTGACCTCCATGTCCCTAGAACCCAGAACAGCCCTCAGCCTTGAGTAATTGTGAAAGGGGCCCACATTCGTCCAGATGACACCTTCCGTGGGCATGCACTGTGTGACCCACATCAACTCTGCTAAGGTGGGATCATTATTTCCATTTTACAGAAGAGAAAATCAAGGCTTGGATGCCACAAGTGACCTACCCAAGGTCACACAACTAGCAAAGGACAGAGGCAGAAATCCAGATCTGTGTGGCCCTAGAGCTGGAACTCTCCAGTTTATCACGAGGGAAACTGTGAAAACTATTTTACTGGACAAGCATCAATCAAGGGTCACAGACTGAAAGCATGATGAGGGCAAGGTGCCTGCTTGCCCTTTCACCTTTCATTCACCCAACAAACAGTTATTGAGTACCTACCTGGGACCTGGGGCGAGGTGCCAGGGGGTCCAGCTGTGAATGGGTGGACAAGGTCCCTGCCTTTGTGGAACTCACAATCTGGGGTCAGGGGGAACAGGTGACATGTATGTAAATAAACAACATATTTTTAGAGTAATAAGTACTACCAAGGAAATCAAACAGCGGTATGGGATGAAGTGACTTGGGGTGGTAGGGCTATTTTAGAGGTGTGGTCAGGGGAGTCCTCCTTTAGGAGGTGTTATCGGAGCTGAGATCCTGTTGGTAAGAAGGAGTCAGCCATGAGAGTTGCTGGGGGAAGGGTGTAGAGTTTTCTAAGAAAACCCAGCCCACGCAGGCCCAGAAGGGCCGTATTGCTCAGTGCAGTGGGAAGCCATCTGAAGACTTAAGACGAGCCTTCATGGCTCAGTGGGCTCCAGGAGAATGGATTGGGGTAGGAGAGATAGGAGTGGGAGCCCAGAAATTAAAGGACAGTCTAAGCACTGGATGATGGTGGCTTGGACTCCCATGTTGATGTAAAGAGTAGATAGATTTGGGATAATTTTGGAGGTAGAAGCAACAGGACTTGCTCATGGCCTAGATCCCAGTGCCTAGAATATAGTAAACACTCAATAAATGTTTGTTGAATAAATGAATAAAGGTCTCTTCTTGGTGCCAGGCTTTGTAAACACTTGTGTGCACCCTCCAGTATGAGGCATGTATGTAAAGATCACCCAGGATCCAAAGGGCATCCCCATCCTCTGCCCTAGAGGCCAAGGGCCAGAGAATACAGGCACTGCCCACATGAACTGCACACAAACCGGGCATTGATCTTCTGGGAAGATCTGGCCAGGGAGCAACTAATCTTCCCTTCTCTCCTCAATCTATAGCAACAAGAAAATTATAAACACCCAGCCCAGATTGTCCCCGGCCCCTAACCTTTTGGCATCTGCAGCAGGAAAGATGGAAGCTAGACATGAAGGACTTCCCATAGGCAGAGAGGGCCAGTCCATTTTTTCTAGGATAGCCCTCCGGGATCCATGATGTTCAGAGCTGTGAGATATTGGTCATATGTGCTCTGGGGCAGACCCTGGTGACAAGATTGTCACATGGATTTGGGTGTCTTTGGGGACATGTTATGAGCTCTTGATAGGTGTCCGGGGTAGAGGGGGGACTGGAAGGAGACCTTGGTACCCAGAGCTTTGGCTGGCACTGGAGGCGCCTGGCTGAGTGGCAGTGGTGGGCAGGGCTGAGTGAGGGGCACTCGTAGGTCCCACTGGCTGGAAGGAAACCTGCCTAGGCTCTGGGCCAAATAAATCATTGAGAAGGGAAGAAGAACATTTTCTCATCTGTTTAAAGGGCAACGAAGCATAGCAGCGGCCGGCCCAGCGGGAGGCAAGGCTGAGGCCAGGCGGGTGAGGCCAGGGCAGCTCCCTTCATCAACACACCATCCTCTCCCGAGCTGCCCAGTGGCTTAGGCTTTGACGGCTGTGTTGCCTCCCAGCCGGGCCACTGATGGTTGTTATTGTTCACAAAAATATTAATTAGTTGGTAATAAAATAATTATTTGAAAAGGCCCCCTTCGGGGACATAGCCCTTGCTAATCCATCTTTTACCTCGCTGGAGCCCAGGCTGAGAGCACTTACGCCATTTCCCAGATAAGGAAACAGAGGCCTGAGAGAGCTGAAGGGACTTTCTCAAGGTCACCTAGCATGGCAGTGTGACAGCAGGGTAGAGAGCCTGGCCTCTAGTTGCCCTTGTGGGGTGGGTCCCCTCCATTCCATTGGAGGTTCCAGATGGGACCCCAATGGGACTAAAGGGCTGGGGTCATTGTCCCTCGTCCAGTTTGGGGGTATGGGGGGATGATGTTCCTCCACTCTGCCAAGCCCTCTGTGCTCAAGCCTCTTCCATGCCCAGTCTCTGCCCCAGGCTCCCTGGAGACCCCTTCTGGGGCTAAGACTTGTTCTTCCACCCCCGCCTGGGCATCAGAGAAGTAATTTCTCTTCAACCAGCTGGATTTGAATATGGAAACGATTTGTAATTACTCCAAGTCCTCCTGGGCGACATTATCACCAGAGTGAGTCTGGAAGGGCAGGGGCTCCTGGGAGAGGAGGTGGGGAAGCCCTGATGCAGGGAGGCACCCCCAGAGAGAGCCTTCCAGAGGTTTGCCCCAGTCTAGCCTGCTTCTGCACCACCCCTGGCAGGTCCTGCTCTCTCCGCACACCTCCCGGAGCCCCTCTTGCCTTGCTGACCTCCCCAGCCTGCCTCAGTGAGCCCTTGGGTATGGGGTACCATCTCTGCCAGTCCCTCACTCTGTCTGACCACCTGTCTTTCCTAGGGCATACATTTTTGCATTTGAATGGATGGGATTAAGAAGCTAGAGGGCTACCAGGGAACAGAAGCAGACAAAAATGCTGCTATCTGGAGCCAGGCCCCCCCCAACTCCCCTTACCCAGCTGGATGGGGGTGGAGGGGAAAGCCTCAGGGATCCAGCTGCATCACATCTGCAAGAGACCTGCCTGGGTTTTGCTGGGCGCTGGGTCTCTAGTATGCTAAGGATCATGAATATTCATATGGAGGGAGGCAGGCTCCCTGTAGGAGGGGAGGGTGCTGGAGCTCTGGAGGACAGGGTCCTGGAGACTTCTAAGGGCCTGTGCTTGCATCCTTGTGGGCAACCCATGTCCCCACAACTTTCCCCACTTTGTCCACCTCCTGGAGGTCCCAACCCCAGCGACCCCATTGTCCCCCACAGTGCCCAAGTAAAGAGGGGTCCCAGAATTTCTCACTGCCCTGGGGTGGCTCTCAATGCACTTTGCAGCTGGCAAGGCCTGCCTGGCTTGGCTTTCATAGTGGCAGCTGAGCCTTTAAACCGAGAGATACTGGGGTGCGTTTGAGGGTGCCCAGCAAGAACCCAGGAGCCCTGCCTGCCAGTGCTAGGCCCAAGGTATAGACCAAGGTATAGGTCTCCTCAGGCTCCCATAGGGAAAGGGAAGGTGCCGGCCCAGCCCTCCTCGCCGCCTCCTACAGCCTCATAAATTCCCTTAAGGTGACAGGTGAGATTCCTTCATCGCCCCTTATTACCTCCTTCCATTAAAGTCGATAATCTCTCACAATCACTCACAACAAATGTCACTGAGGCTCCTGGAAGGGGAAGGACAGAGGGAGGGGACGGGGGTGGTTCTCTGCCTCTTCCTGGTACTGTCCCTGGGAAGAGGTGGGCTCTTCTTATCTTGCCCCATCTCTAGGGTGACTCAAGGGGCATCAGTGAAGTTGGGATTGGGTGGAGTGGGGACTTCCTTGCCTTGTAGTCTGGCCCCCTCCTGGCTAGAGAACCTTTGAAAAGTATGGTCCTGAAACAATCCCACCCTCATTGCAGAGCTGCCCCCTGCTGGCTTCTCCTCTCACCAGAGCCATCGGATTAACCTACTTGTCTTGGCTGAAGTGGTGTGTCCCCAGTCTGCCTACCTTCCTGGTGGCAATACGCCCAGGCCACAAACCGCCCGACCGAGGCCCTGAGCCATGGGCATCTCCCTGTGTACTGCCTGAACCATGTGGGCTCAGGCCCCACCCAACTGTTCTGGGCACAGTGCCAGGATGGGGAAGGGGTGAGTCTGTACATTTCTGCTGCTTCTACACAAACAGATGCAACATGGGGGCGCCCCTGGCACAGGGAAAGGCACTTGTGGGCATAGACAGGGACTCAGGCAAACATGTAACACTGCACACGTGTAGCATCCCCGTGCCTAGGGACATGCAACATTACAGTTTACAGTACGCACCAAACATGCCACACTGCAGTATACATATGTGGCTCCTTACCCACAGTACTCAGCACACATGTGGCACCTGTCAGCTTGCACACAGTAGCATCCGTACACACAGGAACAAGCAACATGCATTCAAGACTCGAGCACATGTTAATACACTGTGCATGTGTGTAGCACTTGCATGCACCGAGCCAGGTAACATTGCAGCGCACACGTAGGGCACCTGTATGCATATACAAAGTTCAGCGCACATGAATGGCACCTGCATGCACAGGGACATGGAATATGCAGTGCACATGGGGTGGGGGGGGCGCAAATGCTTCAGCCCCCAGGGCCCGGGAGTCCCTGGCTGCGCGAGATGCCTCGGGCCTGGGGTATCGCCGGCGGGGCGTCGCGGATCGCCTTATCCTGCAATCGGGCGGGGCGGGGTCTTACCCGGGGCTTCTCCCGCGCCGGCGCCTGGGGCCCAGGGTGGGGAGGGGAGGGCGCGCTTGGCTCGGCTGGCGCTGTTCCCCCTTTAACAGGAGGCGGCGCGCGTCGCCCCCGCCCCCCGCCCCTTCTCCCGCGGCTCCTCGCGCCCGGCCCGGCGCGCGCCCCCTCCCGGGCCCGGCCCGCGCAGGCGCCGCGTCCCGCCTCGGCCGTCACTCGGCCCGGCGCGCTCTGCGGGCAGCGGCCGGAGCGGCCGGAGGAACCTGGGTCGGCGGCAGCGGCGGCTGCAGTGGCGGCGGCGCTCGGAGCCTGAAGAGGATGCGGCACCGGCTCTTCGAGCTCGGGGCTGCGGTCGCCGCCCGCAAATAGGAGGCGGCGCGGGCGGTGCTCGGGGCGGGGGAGCGGGGGGCGGCGAGGAGGCGGCGGCGGCAGGAGCCCGCGCCCGGCCCGGCGCCCGCCCGCCCCGCGCTGCTCCGCGGAGCCTTTTCTGCACCCGCCGCCCCGCGGAGCTGGAGCCTCGGCCCTTTGCGCGGCTGCAGCGAGCTGCCCTGCGCCCGGCCGGGTCCCCGCCTTAGGAATGGCAAACTTGCGCCCCGTGGCCGCCCCCGCCAGCGCCGGCCCCCGCTCCTGCTGCTGACGGCGCCCAGGTGAGTGCTGGCCCCAGACCCCGATCCGGCCCCGCACCGAACCTTGCCGGCGCGGTCCCGAGTTTCCGCACCGGCCCGGACTCGGGCGCTCTCCTAGCCCATCTCTGCTGAATTCTCCCCCAGCCCGAGCTGAGTTCGTTCAGCGCTCACCCACCCCCGTCTTTTCCGTAACTCCCAAGCCTGGGGCCGAGGCCCCCTTCGTCTCTGGTGAGTCCGTTTTCCTCCCTCCTCCCCCAGCCGGGACCGATCCCCTTACCCATCTGTGCTAAAGTCCCCACCTCCAGGATGCTGACCCAGACCGTCCCCCATCGCTGTCTGGAGTCTTTCCCTATCTTGGCCGGATCCGGGCAGTGCGCCCCCGCCTCAATTAGAGCCCCTCTCTCCAACCTGCAGCTTGACGGTGTCTCCCCCTCCATCTCCCCTCCCGGTCTGAATGCCGGACCCTGCTCCTCTCCTCCACTTCATCTCTGCCCCGAGTCCTTCCTGTCCCCATCCATGTCTGCCCGTAGTTACTGCCCTCCCCCGCGCCTGTACCCCGACCATGCTTCCCCTCTATTTCTGCCCCGAGTGCCCCCTCCCCCATATTTGCTCGGAGTCCCGCCTTCCTTCGCCAGTCTTGCTGCAAGTCCCCTCCCCCCCAGCCTGGAATTGGGGCCGTGTCCCCCATGTCTGCTCCGAGCCCCCTCCCCTCCAGCTGAGATCTCGACTGGACCTGCATCCCTGACTCCCGTATCCATCCTTGGCCGAAGTCTATCTGTCCATCCCCCCATCCCTCTCCTCCCACCTCCAGGCATAGAGCCGGGCACCAGACGCACCCTCCCGCAGCCCCAGGGCTGGCATGATAGGGGTGGGGAGGGTTGTAGGCTGTGAAGTTGGCTGCCACTCCCGCAGTGGCTCGGTCCGAGGGCACAGCCACGGGAAATCCTCCCCGCCAGGGCCCGTGCAGAGCGGGCGACGGGTCTGTTGCCCGTGGGGGGAGGGGCGCCCGGGGCCGAGAGATGCCGCCCGCCTGCCCGCCTCGCCAGCTGCCGGCTGGGCCCCTGGGCGTCCTCTGGCGCCCCCTGCCCGCAGCCGGGGACCCACCGCCTCTTCTCCCGCGGGCAACCCTGGGTTTCCGCAGCCCGAGCATCAGCGGTGGCTTCGGGACTGGCGCTGGAAAGTCCCTGGGGAGAGGAGATTGGTGGGCGAGGCCGGATGCCTCCTTGTGCTAGCTGTGCCCTAACACTCTTGATTGTCAGGTCATATGCTCTGGGGGTGGGGTGGGATGGAGGCCTCATCCCAGCAGCAAGTCAGGAGCCCTTTGAGCCCGGAGGCGAGGTGCAGACCAGCAGGACTGGCCCCCAGCTTCAGGATGTCTGGTTAGGATTGTTTGGGCTTGGTCAGGTGTTGCTAGGGACCCTCTATCTGTCTACCCCATGGCACTCCCCACTAGGTGGGGACAAAGGTGGGCTCTGTCTGGCTTGGGTATGCAGGGGGATGTGGGGGGAATCCACATGACCCGGGGACAAGCAGACACCTGGGGAATATCCCCTGCACTACTACAGGTGTGAGGGTCAGTGTGGACTCTGCACAGGATAGGCCCTGCTGGTGGTGGTGGTGGGGAGGTTAGGGAGGGTCTTCCCTGGGCCCAGATTGACAGAGGAGATCTTCCTCCTCTTCTCTGCTTTCTCTCCTCCTCACCACTTCTGTCCCTTTCTCTACCACTCTTCAGAAGGAGGCAGGTCTAGTACCGAGTATGTGTCCATGGTCCACATTTCTGTAACACAGAGTGTGGTCCCAGCAGGTCTCTGCCCCCTTCCCTCCCTCCCAACCCCCAGGTAATGAAGCTGAGTAAGTAGGAACTTGGCTTTTGGTCAGATGACCTGGGTTCAAAAGCCGTGTGACATGGGCAAGCTACTTAATCTTTCTGAGCCTCAGTTGACCCTCTGTAAAATGGGTCAGTGATCACTGCCTCATATAGTTGTTGGGAGAATGAAATTAGATTGTATAGAATGCTGGCACCTAGCAATGCTCAACAATGATAGGTGTGTTGGGCTGTTTCTCTTCAAGGCAGGACCCTTTGCACTCTACTCCTAATCCCAGAGGAGAAATGCAAAACAGATTCTAGTGCCTTCACTCCAACCCCAGGATAATAAAGACAGAAATACCTTCAGCCTGCCACCCCCACCCCAGGTTGGGTCCAGGGAACCTGTGACTGGTCAGTTTTCCTCCCTCCCTCACTGGTCTCGCAGCATCCCACTTTATCTCTCTGGAATCAGCTCTGGCCAGAGTGGCATCACTGAAAGCCAGGCCAAGGTCTCCAGGGTCTTGGTTCAAGTGTAGAGGCTGGGGAGGTGGGATAAGTGCAGAGAAGAAACCCAAGTCAGAGTCCCCAAAGGCAGGCTACCTTTTAGGGGGCCCAGTGGGAACTCAGTCACTCTGGGGCACAGGAGAGCCTCTACCTCCCTCCAGGAGGTCAGACACCACCAGGAACTTTCCAGCGCAATTAGCCTCCAGGTCAGAGTTAGGGGGTGACCTGGCCTGAGGGCCCAAGGAGTTTGAAGAAACCTGGCTTGGACTAGAGTGCCTTGGGAAAGGGGGAGGAAAGGGGCTCGAACCTGTGACGGCTGGAAGTCCTCTGGGCAGTGTGTGGCCCGCCTGGGTCCCACTGGGGAGTGACAGCCTCCTAGCCACCTGCCTGCCCCAGCAGCCCTGACATTGGGGAACAAAAGCTTTCGGTTCCTTTAGCAACGGGCGGCTCCAGCTGCTGCAAAGTTCCGGGGAGGTGGGCGGAGGGCGGCTGAGTCACCGCCCCCTCCCCCCACTGCCCGCCTGGCACCGCCCCTGGGGGCTAAGGGCTGACCCCCATCCCTCTCCGGGTTCTGCCCGCCTTTTCCTCCTAAGGTGTGCGGGAGGACCCCGGAGCCCCCCCAACCCCGGCAGAGAGAGCCCAGAGAGTGGCGGGGAGCGACCTTCTCTGGCATTCGGAGGGGGAGGGCTGCACGGGTTGGGGTCGTCACTCTTACCCCTGGGTCCAGTCCACCAGCTCGGGAGGCAGGATGGAGGGCGTGCGCCCTCCTGGATGCCAGAGCTCCGGCAGAGAGCTCCCTGAGGACCCTGTCCTCAGGTCGGTGCACGGGCAGGGTAGCCGAAGGCCCCGAGTGGGGGTCCCCACCTGCGTGGCAGCCTGGGCTGGGCCCGGCAGTGAGCGCCCAGGAGGCGGAGGGTGAGTGACGGGCGGGCGAATTGGAGCTGCCAGGTGGATAAACGCGACGGATGTGCGCGTTGCCTCGCCCCTCCCCCACTCGCCACCCCTCCCCCGCCCGCGGCAGGGGCTCCAGGCTCCCCGCGGCCTAGCATCCCTGTTCATAGCTGGCCCATGGGAGTCAATCCCGGGGATCCCACCCGGCCCTAGCCCTGAGGTCCCCCTCCCCCGCCACTCTCCACTCCCCGCATCTCTCCAGTCGCGTCTTGGCCCTCCAGCTGCTGCGAAAGCCTTGGATTCCTTTATTGGTGCAGAAGGGAAGCTGGGGAGGCCTGTGGGTCAGAGAAGAAGGGGACTCAAGAGTGGTGGGCAGAGAGTGGGATTCTTGGGTCTGTTGGGGGTCAGGGGCATGTGATGAAGGGGCCCTGAGCTGGAGGAGAGGGTCCCTGAGACAGACTACTCCAGCCGGCTCCTCATCCAACACAGCCCAGAGAGCTTCTGAGGCAGAGGTCTTTCCATCCTGTCCATCAGCCTGCCCTGGTCCAGGGAGTTCTTACTCAGAGCCCACCTCTGCACCTCCTCTCCCTAACTCTTGTTCTTGGCCGGACTTGTGGTCTTACTGGGCTTGGAGGTGGCAAAGCCATTCTTGTGATTCAGCCCAAAGAGCCTTCCCAGAGGCAGTGACCTCAGCAGGCAAGAGGGGAGCGAGGTTCTGAGCAGAGGGAGGGGAGACAGGGCTGGGGCCAGCCTCTGTGTGGGGAACTTGTGTGCGGAGGCCGAATGGGAAGGTGTATGCAAACCTGAGGTCAGGGATCATGGTCTCCATTCCACAGAGAGGGAAACTGAGGCTCAGGGAGGTTAATCATGGCTAATAAACACTTGGGCTGCTGTGAGGCAGGGATGCTTCTAGGTCCTTCCAGGGGGTGGCTCAGGGAAAGAGCTCTGGGTCAGTTACCCCAGGAGGACACCTGGCCACACACATGCAGGAGGATCTTGAATGAATCCACGACTCTGTCTCTGACCCAGCTTGGAATTGGGTCTTTGCCTTATTTGGGGGGGGGGGCAAGTGATATCAAAAGGGGCCCCTAGGAGGTCTTACACTGAAGCAGGAACAATGGGGGCCACACACACCCAGGGCGAAGTCCCACAATGGGCGTGGAGGTATCTGCTGGAGACTGAGGGGAGGAGGGGGCTTGGGTCAGGTTTAAAGAGGCTCAGTTCTGGACACGCCAGGCTGTGGCTCTGAATGGTGTGGTCCTGGTGCTTCGTGATGGGCTGGGGCTGTGGAGTAGGGAGCAGCAGAGGCCCAGGCAGCAGGTCCAGGGGTCTGAGCCCCTGGCTTCAGAAACACAAAGGAAGGAGCAGCTGGGCAGATCCCACCTAACACTAGCTGTCATGTGCTGAGCCTCAGAGGGTGGAACACCTGTGTGTGCTTACACTTGAGAGTGCATGTGCATCTCTGCACATGTGTGCAAGTGTCCGACTCTACACCCGTGTATGTGTAAGTGTGTGCACCCCTGAGTGCACCCGAGGTCATGCATCTATGGTTTTTACCTGTCTGTGCATGTCTGTGTGCATTTGTATCTGTTCATACGCAGAGCACCTGTGAACGTCTGTGCATGCATGCTTTTGTGTATCCTGGGGCACAAGGATGTTCAAGCCCAGGTGTGTTGGTGTGTGAGTGAGGGGAGGTTCCCCATCCTGCTTGAAGTGGGGGAGGGGAGGCCAGTTTTAATAAGCCCCCACCCCCCCTCTACTGAGCTGCAGCCATGGCCTGAATTTTGCAGCCTGCTTAAAAATAATTGGGGGCAGCGGGGGGATTGGATGTCACTCATCATCAGCCGCTGGCTTTGCTAGTGCCGCAGCAGGCTGGGCGGGTTGAACAGTTTGGGACAGGCATGATGTAGGGCAGAAAAGGCCAGGGGTCTGGTCCCTTTTGCTGCTCTGAGGAGGGGGGTGGGTGCGTGGGGGAAGAAACAAGCCTGTTCTGGCTTCTGCTGAATACCTACAGGGGCATCCTTAGAAGAGGTGGGGCAGCTCCTCCCCAGTGAATGGGTCTGCCTCAAGCTTGCCTCCCCCACCATTCCCCCCGCCGCCCCCTGCACCCCTTGTGCGGCTGGGGAAGGGAGGTGTGTGTTTGTGGTGATGGGGGCTTTGGCCTGGCTCAGAGGTGCAGCATGTGGAATATGGGAATCTGGGACAGCGAGGTGCTCCACGGATGCTGCACAGGGATTGGAATGCTGGGGTTCTAAATTTCAGCCCCCCTCTTCCCGCTACTTAGACTCCTTAATAGCAAAGGGGAAATCTGTCCCTAGGGAGCCGCTGTGTCTTGGGAAAATCTAGCCACACCTGTGAATTATCCTATGTTTGTGACTCAGTTCCCAGAGCTAACAGCTCGTCCATCTGGCCTGAAGCCTGAGCAATGAGCAAAGGGAAGGAGCAGAGGCTGCTCGTGGAGGGGAGACGGGCCCGGCTCCTGGTCCCAGCTTGCCCACTTTCATGTGATCTTGAGCAGGTTGCCTCCCTGCTCTGAGCCTCATCTTTCCTCCTCTCCCATCGACCAGCTGGGCTCCAGGGGCCCATGCAGTGCTGTGAGCCGTCCATGGCATGGAGGCGGGTGGCGTTGTGGATCCGTGGGGCTCATCCAGACTATGCCCCAGGCTCTGTTTTCTGGACAGTTGAGTAGAGGCTGGCAGGCTGTGGGCAGTGGCTCAGCCCTGGCCTGGTGGGTGGGAGGGCACTTGCAGCTCTCTCCTGGCCCTTACCCACTCTGACCTGACTGCTCTGTGTGTCTGTCAGGGTAGGGCTTAGGTCCTAGGGGCCCTCCCACACCTGGAGTACATTCACATCTGCGGGGAGCTCAGCTTAGTGCACCACTTCGAGGAAGATAGAAATCAACAGACTCTGGTCCCCACTCTGGTCCCTGATGACTGGAGATGAGTGAGCAAGCCCTGGGGAAATAGCACAGGACAGGAGTCAGGATTGGCCGGTGGCTTCACGGGGGGTAGCAGGCCCTGAGCCAGACCTTGGAGGATAACCCCATGGAGGCAGAGGGGAAGAGGGAGGTAAGAGGGGAATTGATGCACCCATTTTACAGATGAGGAAACTGAGGATCACAAGGGTGACCTAGCCAGTAGGTGGCTGGCTGGGCTGGGGCTCAAGCCCAGCATTCCCTTGCTTGCATCTGTGCCCCTTATTCCAGCTGGGACATCTGAAGCAGAGATACACATGATGTCCACACTGGCAGTGTCCTCCTGTGGGCACGGCTCAGGTTGTGCACAGTCCGTGACACACTGGCTATAACTCCACCCCTTTCCCTCCCACTCAGTAAAGCAAATGAGCGAGAATGACATTGTTCCAGGAATAACCTTGAATTCCTCTGATTTATAAAAAAGCAAATCGTAGTCAAACACCACCACTTTGACAATTACCACTGGATTATACGTGACACGCGTCACATTGGGACCGAGAACAACAGTTCTGGAGAATGAAGGCTGAGTGGTGGGGACGGGGCTGGGTCTGAACGTCAGGCCGAGACGCCTGTGGAACCGTAGATTAGCAGTAACAGCAACAACCGGTGTTTCTCGGGGGCATACAAGCTTCCAGGCCCTCTCCTGAGCCTCTTCTCTCACTTGTCTCATTTTACTCTTGTAGGAAACCTGTGAGATAGGTACTACCATTGCTCCATTTTGCAGGTAAGGGAACTGAGGCTCAGAGAGGTCAAGTCCCTTGTCTAAGAGCACTCATGTGGGCCCGGCTGACTTAAAAGAACAAGGTCTCAACCGCGAGGCCCACTCCCTACAGCCAGGCATAGGAGGCTGAGAGCCCATGCTGGTTGCACCGGGGGCCCGCTGACTACTGTCTCTCTCCACAGGGCAAGGGACATAGGATGACCCCAGCCTGTCCCCTCTTACTGTCTGTGATTCTGTCCCTGCGCCTGGCCGCCGCCTTCGACCCCGCCCCCAGTGCCTGCTCTGCCCTGGCCTCGGGTGTGCTCTACGGGGCCTTCTCGCTGCAGGACCTCTTTCCCACCATCGCCTCGGGCTGCTCCTGGACCCTGGAGAACCCTGACCCCACCAAGTACTCCCTCTACCTGCGCTTCAACCGCCAGGAGCAGGTGTGCGCACACTTTGCCCCCCGCCTGCTGCCCCTGGACCACTACCTGGTCAACTTTACCTGCCTGCGGCCTAGCCCCGAGGAGGCGGTGGCCCAGGTGGAGTCGGAGGTGGGGCGGCCGGAGGAGGAGGAGGCGGAGGCGGCAGCGGGGTTGGAGCTGTGTGGCGGCTCGGGCCCCTTTACCTTCCTGCACTTCGACAAGAACTTCGTGCAGCTGTGCCTGTCGGCTGAACCCTCAGAGGCCCCGCGCCTGCTGGCGCCTGCGGCCCTGGCCTTCCGCTTTGTCGAGGTCTTGCTCATCAACAACAACAACTCCAGCCAGTTCACCTGTGGTGTGCTCTGCCGCTGGAGTGAGGAGTGTGGCCGCGCTGCTGGCAGGGCCTGTGGCTTTGCCCAGCCGGGCTGCAGCTGCCCTGGTGAGGCGGGGACTGGCTCCACCACCACCACGCCTCCAGGCCCTCCTGCTGCCCACACCCTGTCCAATGCCCTGGTGCCCGGGGGCCCAGCCCCACCTGCCGAGGCCGATTTGCACTCGGGGAGCAGCAATGATCTGTTCACAACCGAGATGAGATATGGTGAGTCTGAGCAGGGCCTGGGTGAGGTGGGGTCTCTAGGGGCTGATGGTATCCACTGGTGTCTGTCCTGGCAGATTCCGGGCCGTTCATGGAGTTCACCAATGTCACTTGTGTTCAGCCTTGTTCAGATGTTGGGGTCACCAAAGTGGATTGGAGTCAGACCTCACTCTTGAAGAGTTTGCAGCCTGGGTGGACGAATGGTGGGCACAGATCAGATAAGGCAGAGTGATATATGAACCGAGGAGCGGACCCCCAAACTGGGCAGCCAGGGGAGGACCCTGCAGGAAATGATCCAGGAACAGAGATCTGAAGGACGAATGGAAGTGAGCTGAGCCGAAGGAGTGGCGAGGGCCTTCTAGGCAGGGGGAGTCGTGTACACAGAGGCCCAAAGCTGAGAATGACCCTGGCAGGCCCTGGCACTGCAAGTTGACAAGTTTGCCTGCAGGCTGGAGTCGGCAGGGAGCAGGGATGCGTTCCCGTCCACATAGGTCAGTGCTTTTTGGCAGTGGCCCCAGGGTCAGGGCAGAGGGAAGTGAGAAAGAGTGTGCCTGGGTGAAGAGGCCTGAGCTTCCAGGCTGCCTTGGAGGGCTGGGCTGGCTCAGCTCCCAGTGTCCCTCTCTCCCCCCTCTGGGCCCATGTCTTCTGGGACCGAGGCTGCCAGCTGCTAGGAGCTTCCTGCTGACTGGGCAAAAGCTCTGCGAGCCCTCGTGTCCTGCTCCCACTCCCACCCCAGTTCCCTTGGCCATGGCCGCCTTCCGCCGACCCTGCTTTCTACAGCTTCAAGGCCTGAGCGCCTCAGCTGGATGCTGTGTGCACGCTGACCAGTGCTGGGCCGGGGACTGGCCAGGAGGCCTGATGAGGTGGGAGGGAGACAGGTCTGGGATTTAGTCTCCTGCTCTGGTACTGACAGGGAGGCCCCTCCCCTCTCTGGGCCTCCCTATCAGTACCAGAGCAGTTTCCCCGTTTCGGATAACAGGTGCTGGCCTACCCTTGTGAGGATCACAGGGATGGAAGTTGGAAGGGACAACTGGATTTCACTGAGAGGCAGGGGGTCTTGTGTGAGGGCTGTCGGGGCGTTGGAGGAGTATCGCCTGTCCCCATCCTTTGGAGGCGAGAGCCCTAGAATTGGGCACTGCCTGTGACTGTTACCTTAAGTAGATCCCTTTATTTTTGGGAGGAGGCATCAGTTTCTTTGTCTGTAGAATGGAGAGATGTCCCTGAATTGATTAGAGGGGGTAGTTATCATGACAGTAGCCTCTCCCAGTGCTTTGGAGGGGGGCCTTCTTGGCCTCCCCATGAGACATCTGCCATCATGCCCATCCACGGCAAGTGCCCAGTGGCCTTGCTGTGGCCTCTCTCCCAGGCTAGCTTGGCCTCTAACAATGGTCGATGAAGCCATCCTAGTGACAGCCAGACTGCGGGCAGGTTATGGACCCTGGAGGCTGGCCTGGGATTTAGTGCCTGCAGGAAGAAATTGAATTTCGCTTCTTTGTCGAACATCGGCGTAGAACACCAGGCGTATATCAGGAGGTTTATGGCTCTTCCTGCCTGGCTGCCACTGCCTGTCACTTTGTGGGGGTCTTCCCCATTGTGATCAGCTAAGGACGGGTTCTTTTGTCTGGCTGTCTCTGTGGTCCATTGGCCCAGTGGTCTGCAGTGGATGGAGCAAGGCTCTGCCCTCATGGGCGGGCACCCACTGGGCAGGCTGCCATGGGGAGTGCAGAGCCAGGAGCAGCCAGCTGGACTTGGCTGAAGCCGGAAGCAAGAGTTGGTTGGTAGCTGGGGTGTCTTCGGGGGTCAGAGAGGGCCGGCGATGGGAAGGGCACCATCATTAGAGCCTCTGTAGGGGCCTTTGGGACTGGAGATGGGTGGAGATTGGATGCCAGATTATTCCTGGGCACAAGGCCAGGTGTCATCTCTGAGCACGGAGCCCTGAGCTGGGGCTCCCAGCTGTTTCCCAAGCCTGACCTCTGCTCTTGTCCCTTGTCCTACTTGGCATGTCTCCTGGGATTGCTCTGCAGGGAAGGCCCCTGTAGAGAGTTTGCATGGGGTGATGTGGCATCAGCTGTCATAAGTGGGCTCACATGGCACGCTGGTGCCCAGAGCTGGGCTGGCATAGCCCCTTCCCCTCCCCTGGCAGGCAGGAGGCTCTTCTGCTCTGCCACCTCCTCCCTCCCATCCAGGCTTTCTGGTGCGAGAGATGGCTTGAGAGACTCAGTTTGTTCCATGTGTCAGGGTGTGTCTGAGAGCCTGTGGCACCGTCTGTGCCTGGTGGCAGCACCACCTTTGCCAAGCCCTTGGCCCCCTCCATACCTCCTCTTGTTTCCTCCCCACTGGGCTGCAGGAGAATGGGCTGGCACCTGAAGCTGTCAGATCGAGATGCAGATTCGTGGGATGGTGGTGAACAGGAAGCGTGAGATCCTTTGTGCTGGCCCGTCTGCTGGGCACTAGGGCAGGGGAGCTGTGTTCACCCTCTCTGGGACACCCCTGAGTAGGATCCACAGCGAGGCCAAGCAGGGTGAGCTTGGGTTGGTACCGGAAGAGCAATGGGCCTGGAGGCTGGTGGGCAATGACCAGGCGGAGTGCCTGGGCCTCCTCAGAGCCGAGTGCATTTGACAAGAGGGTACAGGCGTCTGTTAATTTCACGCAAACTGCCTTTGATAGATCTCTTGTTATTTTTGGTGAGTTGAGCCATAAATTTGTGCCATCTTGCTGCCGCAATCTGTTAAGTGGGGGGAAAGGAAGAACGGGAAGGCAGGCAGGAAGGAGCTTGGTGGAGGACTGGCACGGAGGCTGGCTGAGGCTGGGGCTGGAAGGCGGGTCGCAGAGGTAGTGCCAGCTGCAGAGCCTGGCTTCTGTGGGCCGGCTCCCAGCCTGCAGCTCCCACCCACTGCCCCGCCAATCCTGAGCAGGCAACTGCTGCACTCCCTGCCTCCCCCCAGGGCACTGTCCGCCCTTGGCTGCTTGCTGCTGCCTCACCCTCCCTGGTCATCCAGGCTCTATTCTCAAGGTGTGGCCATCGGGGAGCCTGGGGGCTCCTGGGAGGCATGCGTGGGTTCCACTCCCCACTCTGCCGCTGCCGTTGTGTGACCTGGACAAGGTGCTGCCCCTCCTCGGGCCTCAGGACCCCCAGTTCTCTATGTGTCACTCCTTGATCCAGCCCCCAGTGACTCCC
Source organism: Propithecus coquereli (assembly GCF_000956105.1). Lineage (NCBI taxonomy): Eukaryota > Metazoa > Chordata > Mammalia > Primates > Indriidae > Propithecus > Propithecus coquereli. Next base: position 952,297 of record NW_012142523.1, on the reverse strand, counting down.
CAGTGCTGCCCGAACTCCCAGCCTGGTATTCAAGCCACCCTGGACCCAGCTGCCACCTGCTGGAATTCACTCCTGCCCTTTGACTCGAGGCTCCTCCCCTAGAATGCCCTTTGCCCTTGGTTATCCAGAACTCCCCCATCCTTCTAAGTACAGTGCATGCCCTGTCCCCTTGAGGAAGCTGCCTCTGACCCGCCCAACCCAATCCTAAGATTGGCCTTTCTCCTCTCAGTGCTCAGGCCCCGCTTTTCTCTCTGGCCAGCTTGCCCTGGTGTCAGGAAGTGGGGCCCACCCTGCCTGTTTGGGGCTTAGATGGCAAGGCATGGGAAGAGCCCTAGCACATGCAGTGGCATTTCCTGTGCTGTCGGAGTTCTGTGTGCTCTCTCTCAGGACGGGGAGTGGGCACGGACTTCCCCGGACCTGTCAGCGGGGACTGAGTCCCGGCCAATCCCTCACGCACATCTTCATGTCTTTGTCAGAGTGGAGTTTGCGCCAGGCCTTGGGCCGACTCTGAGGTCAGAGGTGAATGAGGCATACTTTCTGCCCTCCGAAGGGAGAGAGTGACCATTAGTGTTCAGCAGTGGTCAAGGCCACAGACTGAAGTTGTCACCCAGTCCTGGGTTCAATTCCTGACCCCACCACTCACTGGCTGTGTCCCTGTGGACAAGTTACTTTCCCCCATTTCATCACCTGTAAAACGGAGGTAGTGAGAGCCATTCCACAGAGCGACGGGGAGCACTAAGCGGGAGGTGGCGGGAAAGTGCTTAGCTCAGTGCCTGGCACATGGCGGATTCCTAGTAAATAGCTGGGGGATCATCATAATCTCATGTAATGGGTACAGTTTGTGCCTGGGGGAGGAGGAAGAGTAAGAGAGGATCAGACCACAGCGGGGAGGAAGGCGGTCTAAAGGTGATTCAGAGTTGGATTTTGGGGAATGAATAGGAATTCACTAGCCCGTGAAATTTCTCTTTAAATTGAGTCACTTTTTAAATTTAATATATTAAAAAGAAATTTCATATCATAAGTAGAAAGAGTATCACTTAGCTGCAATAGAAGATAGCCAAAGAAACAACTGCAGTGAAAACAAAGCGACGTTATTAAATTCTAGCTGGATGCTGTTCCGGCCTCTCCATTTGTTAGAAAGAGAAATCAGCACGTGTTGAGGATGTGTTATGGTCTAAGGCTGCACAGAGACTTTATCTTTCGTGCATGTGAAAGGATTAAGGTGACAACATAACTTTTCATCTAAACTGGGACATTTGAGGTTATAAAGGGGAGAAGGTGGGTTAATTACATCAGGACAAAGGCATAAACCGGACTGTCCCGGACAAATTGGCAAATAGTCACCCTCATTAAAAGAGCCCCGGAAAGAGCCTGACTTCCTCAGTCGAGGATCCAGCGTCATTTAATGGCACGTCTGTGAGCTGCCCCCAGCCATCTCCCGCCCCGTGCTTTGGGAAAGCCCGCACGAGGAAGGGCTTTCGAGGTAGAGGAAACAGCCTGTGCAAGGGCGTGGAGGTGTGAAATATGCCGAGTGTAGGAGCTATGAGGAGACTGCGGCTGCTGGATGGTAGCCCTAGGGGAGGGAGATGGGGCCAGGCCTTGGACTGCCATCCCAAGACACCGGGACCTCATCTTGTTGGCCAAGGGCTTTATAGCAGCAAGAAACTGGGCGTCGTGTGGGAGGCAGGCTGAGTCGGACATAGTCCCTGCTCTCGAGGAGCTTCTGGCCACATGGGGGAGGTGGCAGGGACCCAGCTAGCCCCGGTGGGAGGCTGGGGGGATAGGTCGGCAGCTTGGACAGGGAGATCACTGGAGGGGGACTGGCATTCTGGCTGCTGGGTACCTGGTCTCATGGGGATACCCAGTTGCATTAGACTGTAGGGGTAGAGCCTGGAATTTTCAAAAGCCACCTCCCTCTCCCCCTGGGGTTCTGATGCATTGTAGGGTACAAGAAGCACTGGTGTGAGTGGGGAGCCGTGGAGGGACATGACAGATCAGTTGGTGCCCACTCAGGGCTCTGGGGCCAGCCTCAGGGAGGAGGCAGAGAGCCCTGGGAAGGGAGGACTGCTTTGTAAATCGCAAGGCTCTCTCCCTATGGAAGTGATGATTATTGTGGTTATTTTTAACACATTCATGACATAGGCTGAGGGGGCAGGACTGTGTGGAGTTGGGGGGCAGAGTCTGTGGAGCACAGCATAGCAGGTGTCTACGGTCCTGTGCAAGTGGCAAAGGGCCTGTGCCCACCCTGCCTGCCAGTAGCCGGGGTCAGGCAAGGGGATCCCTGTGTGGTTGGGGTAGGAGAACCCCCAGAAACATCTGGCCCAGGTTTGCCGAATGCCTGTCTTTCCAGAATCCAGACCCTCTGTGCAAGTGGGGCTCAAGAGATTGAGACCTTCCCTCAGGGCCCACGGGAAGGGTGAGCTCAGATACTCAAAGCTGTAGCAGGAGGTGGCCTGGGGACTAGGCCACAGAAAAGGGGGTCACATCTCGAAACCCCTGTGTGATCAACCTACGAAGGCTTCCTGGAGGAGGTGGCATCTGACATGTGGAAGATTTTGGCAGATTGAGAAGGAAGGGTATTCCAAAGGCGGGGAACAGCATTGGCAGCTGCATGGAGAGAGGAGAGCATTTGCATGTTCAAGGGTTAACAAAAAGGGCTAAGCTCTCCTTTCCGTTGAAAGCTTATCATACTCCGAGTAGTCCGCGTCTCTGGTTTCATTTAATTCTCCCAAAGAACCTCTGTGGTAGGAAGCATCATTCTTACTTTCAGCTAAAGAATCTAAGGCTCAGAGAGATGAGGTGACTTGCCCAAGGGCACACAGCAAGATGGTGGCAGAGCTGGGAATCCAGCCCACGTCTGTCTGGCCCTGACTCCGTGCCCTTCCCACCAGTTCACATGCCCTTGCGGTGTGCTTGGCCGCCCAGTGGGATGAGAACAGGATTGGACAGGTCAGCAGGGGCCGGAGCATGCCAGGCTCAGAGGTTTACTCTGTGGCTACGGCAGAGGGACAGCCACTGAAGGCTCCTCTGCAGGGAGCGTGGCTGGAGCCGAGATCCCAGGGGATCACTTTGGAGGCTCCGGAGGAGGCAGGCTCACGTCGGGGGAGGGGAGCAGATGTGCCAAGGAACAATTAGACAGTGGTGTGAAAACAGAGTAACAGGCAAGGCTGGGGGGCTTTGGTGGGGTGGGTGAGAGACTCGGGGCTCCACAGGACTTAGGGAAGGTGTCTCCAAGGAGGTCCAAGTTGAGTCGCGTTGTGTTAGAGCCAGTGCAGTTCAGTGGAAAGGGCGTGGCCTGCAGCATCAGGCAGGCCTGGGTTCGAGTCCCGCCTCAGTCTCTCTCCACTGTGAGACCTTGGAGCCTCGTTTCTCATTAGTAAAATGGGGGAAACCGAGCCTAGTGAGGGTTAAACAAGGTGACGCAGTGTGCAGTGACTGGCACACGGGAGTTGTTTAGTGAATGCTGCCTTTTTCAAAACAGAGCAGTTAAAGGGTCATCAGGTGGTTGGGTGGGGAGGTGTGTCCCAGGCAGCATGTCCGTCTGTGCCCACGACTGGCAGTCCCTGGGAGAGCTGACAGAGTGCAGGACTGCAAGCATCTGAGCCCTGGTCCGATGCGCGCGCTGAGCCCACTGGGCGGGCCACTCAGGACGTCTTGGGGCACTACCACCCTTCTTGTGGCAGTGGGCCCCTTTCTCGTCCTCTCGGACCCTGCCTGGTTCAGCCTCCTCTCGGGTCTGCCCTGTCTGGGGCCCAGAGCTGGCTGGGGCCTGCGTGTGGTGTGTGCTGAATAAACGTTTATTTCAGCAGATGATATCTCTGGTCTTATCTGTCTTCTTCTCCCTTCAGGGAGGACTGGCTTTCCCTGGTGTGGGACATAAACTGCTGCCTCCCCTCTGAGGGTGGGTGTGGAGGGCAGTCAGTGTAGGGCCCAGCTGTGTGGCCTTGGGCTCATTCCTTGCCCTCTCTGTTCCAGATCAGGAGTCTGGGAGAGGGGTGCAAACACTGGACCTGGGACATGTTCTGATTTTCAAACAGAGTGGATTCTGGAAACCACTGATGACCCCACCCGCCCCCAGCCCCAGTTACATTGTGGGGCTGGCCAGCAAATGGCCGGCGAGCAGTTAGCGGAGGACGTGGGGACCACAGGAAGCAGTGTGAGGCCAAGACAAGCAGGTTGGGCGGGTCTCTCACATGTCCTTGTTTGATGTGTTCATTGGATGCTAGGCTGGTGGATGGGGGTGCCCCAGTCGTGGTGATGGGCGAGGCACCAAAACAGGCGCTGGACGAGAGGACCTCAGCTGGATGTCACGCTTGTGGGTGGTCTAGGTAGAAGGCCCAGGAACCCTGTCTCGAGCCCGTCTCAGCGGTACCTTCAGTGTAGTGGGCGTATCAACTCTGTGCCGCTGGCGCTGCTGGGCAGAGCTGATCCCTTGCAGGGATTACAAATGGCCATTTCCAGTGACCCTGTTGAAGGGGAAGCTAGGAACGTGTTCATTGGTGTTTATTTATTGACATTTCTCTGGGATGGGTTCTGTGCTGGCATTTACTAGGGTCAGGGTGATGACTCGCATATAGTGTTCCCTCAAAGGGCTCAGGATGGGGAGTTAGGGGCATTTCAGACAGTCAGAAGATGGAACCGTCTATGATGAAAGGGTACGTGAAGACGGAGCAGCCAACTCTGCCTGGGGAGTGGACAACAGAGAAGTCTTCATAGATGACAGGTCATTTGAGGTGGGTTTTGAAGGTTGAGTAGGAGTTTTCCAGGCAAAGAAGGGGGAGAACAAACAGATAGAGGTTTGAGAGGAGATGATGATCCTGTTTTGGACATGCTGAGTTTGATGGCCAGGGGAGCTGTTCAAGAGGGAGGGCATACAGGAGCGGCGCGCAGGAGAGACTGGGGCTGGCATCAGGGCTTGGGAGCATTGGTTCCCAGGGGGCCGATTAAGCCTTGGGGGTGCGTGTGCAGTAAAAACAGGTCAGAGTATGGATGCCTGATGTGGGAAGCAGCAGGCAAATAGACCAGTCAGGGAGACGGGGACAGAGTCACCAGAGAGGTGGAAGGAAACCAGGAGAGTTGGGGAGGAGAGAGTTTCACGGCAGGAAGACTGAACAGGACCGAATGCTGCTCAGGAGCCAAGCAAGCCGAGGCCTGCAAAGTGTCCGTAGGATTAGCAACGAGGAGGGCGTTGATGACTTTGTCAAGAACAGACTCAGCGGAAAGATGTGGGCAGAAGCCAGAGTGCAGCAGATTCACAGGCGAGGTGACATTTGAGCCAGGAAGTGAGCGGCAGGTGAGAAGCCAGAGTGCCAGCTGAGGACACTCACTGTGGTGGCGCGAGCGGAGGGTCCCCGAGCACGGAGGAGGCCTGGGCCGGTCCTGGGCTGCCAGGAGGAGAGAATGCTGAGAGATGCTGATGGGAGAGGGCGGCGGGTGGAGCCGTCCTGGGAAGGGGGCAGGAGAGGGATGCAGGGCCTGGCGCGGGCTCTGTGGGGAGAAGGGCTGCAGGGAGTTGGGAGTTGGCGTGGTGGGGCAACAAGCCGGGGCCCCCGTGTCGTAGCTCCCACTTTCTCTGTGAAGGAGGTGGTTGCTGAGAGAGTGGGCAGAGGTGGGCTTGCGGCGAGAGGACGAGGTCCAGCATGGCCACGGCGGGGAATGAGGAAGGCACGGGGCCAAGAAGGGCTGCTGAGAAGCCCTCGGTGCCCGGCGGATGTGGAGCCCCTGAATCTGTCATGGTGCCAGTTGGCACAGCCGCAGATTTCTTCAGCAGCCTGGGGGTGGGCGTGGAGAAGTGGCTTGTCACAAGGCTCCAGGGCTGGGGACGGCTGAGCGGGCGTGGCGGAAAGGCGGGGTGGGGGGCTCGAGGCGCTGGAAGACGTGGCACCGGCACCTCCTCTGTGGTCCTGATGGAGGCAGGGTCCGAGGTGGAGCCAGCAGGGATTGCAGATGCTGCTCGAAGGGAGGGGCTCAGGGGCTGGAGGGTGGCGTGTGGGGGGCAGGTGGGGCAGGGGTTGTGAGAGGGGAGATGATCAAAATAAACGAGACTGTTACTGACCTCCAGGCACCCGCCGTGCCGAGCACGGTACTGAGAGCTCCGGGGCTCCTGTCGGGGGGACCTCGTATCAGTCTTTGAGGCGGAGGGTTGTGACTATCATTCTCAGAGGATGAAGTGGGGTCAGAGAGGCGCAGGGACTCGCCCAAGGCTGCACAGCTGGTCAGTGTCCGTGCCCAGTTGGGCTCCAGGGTTGCCCAACTCCAGGGCTGTTCTGGGGGTCCAGGCTTCAGAGATGGAAAAGTTTCAGGGATGACATGGATCGGGCCCTGGGGCTCGGGGTGGAAGTGGAGGGAAAAGCCCCGGGTTGACGAGAGCAGGAGCTAGGCTGGGCGGCCACCCTTCGTGCCTGCTCAGGAAGAGCTTCCTCTCAGACGCAGAGCCCGGGCTGGGCAGCAGGCCCCTTCCAACTCAGAGTGTCCCTCCGGAGCTGGCCTGGCTTCCGGAAACAGGAAAGGCCCTGGGGGTTGGGGAGAGGAGTACCTTCTAGTCCGGGGACAGCATGGACTGAGCCTGTCCCCAAATGCTGTTCCAGGCCCACCTGCCCAGCAGCCTCTGTATGGGCACTCCGGTCTGCCCCTCTCCCACTGCCCCGCTGTGGGAGGGGCGGGCTTTGGAGAATGGAAGCCTCCAGGGCTGCTGGGGTTTCCAAGGCCCGGACAAGACACATCAATTGGGGTGGCCGAGAGCCTGGTGAGGCCAGGGTGGAGGCAGCCCGGCCCTCTGGAGCACCTGCTGCTCTCCCGGCTGCAGGGGCAGTGGGAGGAGCGTCTGCTGGGGGTAGGCACCTGCCCCGGGCCCCTTGGGTGTCAGAGGAGCAGCATTCTGACCCGTGCCTCCAGGTCACAGTCCAGTGCTGCTTAGGGAGCAGACTCTGGGCACAGGACTCAGCCCCTGGCCCAGCATGAATTGTGTCCCAGAGACAGGCTTGTGGGGGTCACAGCTGCCCAGCTTGGCTCTTTTGTCAGCCCCTAGGAGTCAGCCCTGTGAGTGAGGGAGCCTGGGCCTCAAGCTCACTGAGCTGTGTGCTCATGGACAAGACACTTCCCTGGTCTGGCCCTCAGTTTTCTCATCTCTAAGCAGAGATGGCAGTCCCTGCATCCCAGTGAGAGGGTTAAAGGAGACGGGTGTGGACAGTACTGGGCACAGAAGCCTCCCCAGGGCACGCTAACGTGAGCGGCCACCCTCCTCCGTCTGCCCCTGTCTGGCTGAGGCAAGAGGTGGAAAAGATGGCTGTGAAGCCGTGGGCGAGTCCTGTGTAACCTTCTGAGCCTCGGTTTCCTAATCTGTAAAATGGTGGTGGTGGGTGGGGGGCAGGACACGATGCTGTCTCAGCATCACCTGCAGTTGATTCCAGTCCCTCAGGCTGAGGGCAAGCGAGGCTGCCCTCTCTGTGCCACTGTGGCGGGACCAAGCTGGCCTTCGCTGAGCCCCTGCCACCACCTCCGTGTTCCAGGTGAGGAGCCGGAAGAGGAACCAAAGGTGAAAACCCAGTGGCCGAGGTCTGCAGATGAGCCTGGGTTATACATGGCGCAGACAGGTAACTCGGGCCAGCCTCCCTTCCTCTGCGGCAGGGCCCGACTGTGTGGCGTCTGGTGGCATGTGTGCTTGGCGTGTGCCCGTCTGTCTGTGTCCTGGAGCTCAGTCGCGTCTCTCTGCCACTTGAGGCCTGTGGGCAGGGCTGGGTTTCCTCCCGAAGAGCCTGTCACTGGGATCAGGGTAGGAGGGTCCCTCTGATGCCCGCCCCCACCATGCCGGTGCCCCTATGAGACTGAGTGCTTGGGAGGTGCCCCCTGCCGCCGACGCTGTCCCTCTCTCGTAGGCGACCCAGCGGCTGAGGAGTGGTCCCCGTGGAGCGTGTGTTCCCTGACGTGTGGGCAGGGTCTGCAGGTGCGGACCCGCTCCTGCGTGTCCTCCCCCTATGGGACCCTGTGCAGCGGGCCCCTGCGGGAGACCCGGCCCTGCAACAATTCAGCCACCTGCCCAGGTATGCCCGTCCTCCTCCCCGCCCCGTCTGCCTGCAGGGTTAGGTCCTGCCTGGGACTTGGGCAGATTAATCTTCCAAATTGGTTGGTTCCCTCCTCCTTTCATTCAACGAACCTGACTGTCCCCAACACCATGCCAGCTTGCCCCAAGGCACTGGGGACACAGATGAATCAGACCAGGGCCCATACCACTGGGCTAAGTTCTGGGCACGCCATTCCCCTGATGCCTGCATCCCGGTAATCAAGGCTCGTCTTCTTACCCTCCTCGTCCTCCACGTTCCCTGCGCTCTGACCACACCAGCAGCCCTTGCGCTTTCCCACCACCCTGCATTTGCTTGTTCTTGCCCCACGACCCCATCCCGCCAACCTTGGCTATTCAAATCCAGCCTGTCCTTTATGATCTAAGACAAATGCCATTTTTGTTTTTTTAAATGAAGTCTTCCTTGACCATCCCCTTCTTTCTCTGGGCTCCCCCTCCCCAGGGAGCCTCCCTCAGACCCTTAAGCCTTCCTCAGTTGAGCATGTAGTTGTTGAGGAAATGCATGTGCCTGCCTGGGACAGGTGACCTGCGGGGCAGGGCAGCTTCAGCCAGGCCCGCTCCTTGCTCCCCAAGGGGGTGAAATGGTGCCCAGGCCACACCAGCTCTTGCTGTGGAGTTAGAGTAGGGCCTGCTTGGGGAGGGCTCTCGGTACCTGGGCATGTGGCAGGAGCTTGCAAAGGGCTGGGGCAGAGCTGTGTTCCAGCGTGTGAGCTGATGTGTTGGTGTCCATGTAGAGGTTCATGTTTATTTGTTTGTCCATGCGCTTGGGGCTGGGAGGGGCATGTCTCTTGCCCCAGACCTGCCATGTTGGATTCAGGCTCTGGGTCTGGGGGTGGATGGGGAGGGGTGGAGTGGGGTGGATCTGGGGTCCTTTCCTGGGTTTTCTTCTGCCCCCAGGAGAGGAGGACCCCTGGTTCACTTCCTGGGTTGGTCCTAGTCTCCTTGTCTGGGTGTCCACAGGGGCCGTCCCGTGGGAGTCGGGGGGACCAGAAGGCTGTGTGTGTCTTCCACATTCCCTCAAAGGGCTGCATCCCAGGGTCCTGGGATATCGCCCTGGCAACAGAACCCAGGGCAGAGCCAATAAGGAGAGGCCGCAGAGCTGCGGAGCTCCTGATTGGCGGGTGGATGGGCAGGCACTGGCGGTGGTGGGGCCAAGGTGCTGCCCAGCCACCGGCCACGTGCTTCCTTGCAGTGCACGGCGTGTGGGAGGAGTGGGGGTCCTGGAGCCTGTGCTCCCGCAGCTGCGGGCGCGGGTCCCGGAGCCGGATGCGGACCTGCGTGCCCCCCCAGCACGGCGGCAAGGCCTGCGAGGGTCCCGAGCTGCAGACTAAGCTCTGCAGTATGGCCGCCTGCCCGGGTCAGTAGTGCCCATGGGCTTCCAGGCGGGCGCTGTCCAGCTGGGTGGGGGTTGGGAGACCCAGGGGAGGCAGTCAGGTCCAGTGCCCTGCCCTGGGGGCCCCATAAACTTTGACCAAGCATGGGGAGACTGGAGGAAGTATACCTGCCAGTTTGGGAGGTGACACCCAGCCCTGACTTGGGTTGGCACACTGTGACCTTGTCAAAGGGGGCCACTCTTCCTCTAAGCCCTGGGCTGCCCTTGCTGTTAATAGCACCTTGGTACCCATGGCCTGCTGCACTGTGACAGGAACACGAGCTGGGCTGAAGTGCCAGCTAAGATCAGAGGCCACCCCTGCAGCCCTTTCCTTAGCCAGAGAGAGCGGTTGCCTTGCTGCTGAGCGGAGAGCAGTCCTGTGTTCCTAGCTGGTGCAGGCAGGCAGGAGGAGGCCCAGGCACCGCCTGCTCACTCCAGGCTCCCGTCATAGCCCCCTGCTCCAGTGGGTCCGGCCTGGCTCTAGCAGGCTTCGCAGCCTCCCTGTGGTGCTTGGCCCTCACCCCCCAACCCTGTGGTCACACATCCTGCTCAACAGCCACCCCCGCTTGTGTCTCCCCATGCAGTGGAAGGCCAGTGGCTAGAATGGGGTCCCTGGGGCCCATGTTCCACATCCTGTGCCAACGGGACCCAGCAGCGCAGCCGGAAGTGCAGCATAGCGGGCCCAGCCTGGGCCACGTGCACGGGTGCCCTCACCGACACCCGGGAGTGCAGCAACCTCGAGTGCCCAGGTGAGTGCTTGGCGCCAGGGTGGCAGGTGGCAGATCTGGCCCTGGGGGTAGCTGGCGCCACTCACGTCCCCCGTCTCCCACAGCTGCTGATGGCAAGTGGGGGCCGTGGAACGCATGGAGCCTGTGCTCCAAGACATGTGATACGGGCTGGCAGCGCCGCTTCCGCATGTGCCAGGCCACAGGTACACAGGGCTACCCTTGCGAGGGCACCGGTGAGGAGGTGAAGTCCTGCAGTGAGAAGAGGTGTCCAGGTACTTCCCGTGTGACCCCGGGGGGCTGGGGGGCCGGCGTGTGGTCCTGGCTGAACCCTTCCCTTGCACCCACAGCCTTCCATGAGATGTGCAGGGACGAGTACGTGATGCTGATGACGTGGAAAAAGGCGGCTGCTGGCGAGATCATCTACAACAAGTGCCCCCCGAATGCCTCAGGTAAGGGGGCGGCTCCCACCCCGCCATTCCTGCTGCCCCCTTCTGGGCCCCCAGCCCCTTGGAGCTTGCATCCTGAGGCGGGGAGGAATGTGGGTGCGAGCTCTGTCCCCTTCCCAGCTCTCTGTCGTGTCGCCCTGCAGGGTCTGCCAGCCGCCGCTGTCTCCTCAGCGCCCAGGGTGTGGCGTACTGGGGACTGCCCAGCTTTGCCCGCTGCATCTCCCACGAGTACCGCTACCTTTATCTGTCAGTGAGTGTGCCCTGCTGGGCGGGGGCACCGCAGGATCTGTCCCAGACTCTACTGGGGGTGGAGGGAGCTTGATTCTCACTCCCACGTGCTTTGGCATATGCTGTGCCCACTTCTGCCTGGCTGTGCCTCTCTCGTCTGGCAAACTCCTACTCATACCTCAACGCCTGACTCTCAAATGTCTTCTTTTATCCCGGTGCCTACCTCTCTGTTCCTGCAGCCTCCTGAGCTTCTCAGTCACTAGGTGCTCATCTAAGCATCTGTGTGCTCTGCTAGGCTGGGGCCTCCTTGAAGGCAGGGACAAAGTCGGATTTATTTTTGTATCCCTAGTGCCCAGCCTAGTACCTGTCGTGGAGTGAGGGTGGTGTCAGCAAATGTGTGTCCTTGTTGGTCTGACTGTAATTGGGTATTTGTTGTGCCTTTGCATTTAGAGCTTGTGTTTGAAAGAGAGAGAGAGAGAGTGTGTGTGTGTGTGTGTGTGTGTGTGTGTGTGTGTGTGTATGTGTGTGTGCATGCCACACGCTCATTACACTCCACAATGTGCGTGACCCCTTTGGGATGGGGAGGTACCCTGTTCCCACACTGTGCTTATCATCTTTTGTGTGTATATCCGAACACCGTTTTTCTCTAGATGTTTCTATTTCAGTCTCTTTTAAAGTATCTTTTGGGATTCTCTCTCTCTTTATGGGTCTCCTTCTTGGACTCTGTCTCCCCACTGAGCCCCTTTGAACATCTCTGACCCTTTCTCCCTCTCTCTCCCCATGGATTCAAGCAGTGGGTGGACTGGAGTGGAATGGGCCAGGGTCTGGTCCCAGCTCTCGACACTTCAGTAACAGCAGCCCCCGTGTCACCTGCAGCTTCGGGAGCACCTGGCCAAGGGGCAGCGCATGCTGGCCGGTGAGGGCATGTCACAGGTGGTGCGCAGCCTGCAGGAGCTGCTGGCCCGGCGCACCTACTACAGCGGAGATCTGCTCTTCTCCGTGGACATTCTAAGGAATGTCACTGACACCTTTAAGAGGGCCACCTATGTGCCCTCGGCTGATGATGTGCAGGTACCATCCTGTGCTGCCAGGAGGAAGGAGGGCTGAGGGTGGAGCCCCAAACCGCAGGGAGAGGCTGGGCAGAGTCCTCTGGGGGCTCGGAACCCCTGACACCTGTTGCTCTCTCCCCAGCGCTTCTTCCAGGTGGTGAGCTTCATGGTGGACGCAGAGAACAAGGAGAAGTGGGACGACGCTCAGCAGGTGTGGGGCACAGCTTCTGGCTTCTCCCCCCGCCCCGCCCTGCCTTGGGCCCTTACACACTCTGTCCTCAGGTGTCCCCTGGCTCTGTGCACCTGCTCCGTGTCGTGGAGGACTTCATTCACCTGGTGGGCGATGCTCTGAAGGCCTTCCAGAGCTCTCTGATTGTCACGGACAATCTGGGTACAAGGAGGCAGGCAGGGAGGGGGTGGTGGATGTGGCAGAGCCCAGACCACCGTCGGTGAGGAATGGTTCCTGAAGGGCTCTTACTATTTCTCTCTCTCTCTCTTCTGGGCTCTGTCTTTCCCCCATTTAACCCCATATCTGTATCTTTCTCTCCACGTTCTTCCTCTCCCTCATCTCCGTTGTCCCTGTGTGTGTGCCTGTCCCTCTCCCTCTGGGCTTGTACCAACCTCGGTGTCCGCGTCTACCTTCTCTGGTGTGTGTCCTCCACGTCTCTCTCTTCCCCTGGGTCTGTCCCCCTCTGTCTCCATCCTTCTGTCTGTCTCTGGTGCGGTCTGCCCACCCTCCTCCCGCTGCAGTGATCAGCATTCAGCGCGAGCCTGTCTCGGCCGTGTCCAGCGACATCACGTTCCCCATGCGGGGCCGCCGGGGCATGAAGGACTGGGTGCGGCACTCGGAGGACCGCCTCTTCCTACCCAAGGAGGTGCTCAGCCTCTCCTCCCCTGGGAAGGCAGCTGCATCCACTGTCGCGGGCAGCACTGGCAGGGGGAGGGGCCCAGGAACGGTGGCCCCTGGCCCAGGCCACTCCCACCAGCGCCTGCTCCCAGCAGACCCAGATGAGTCCTCCTACTTTGTGATCGGGGCTGTGCTCTACCGCACCCTTGGCCTCATCCTGCCACCCCCCAGGTGAGTCTCAGGGATGGGTACGTGGGGCTGCTGAGGGTCCTCGTGCTGGCTGTGGAGGGATTCTCTGCAGCCTCCTGCACCCTCAGGGACCCCTGGCTGGGCTCTGGACACAGGGGCTTCCCAAAGACATCGGTGCCACTCCCAGAGGCTGTGCCGGCATCCAGGGGGTGGTGGACTGAGCTCCAGACCTCACCCACAGCCCTGAGCCCCACTGAGCTACTCCCTCCTCTGGGCTTTTGCCTCCTAGTAGCCCTCGCCCCCCCCCATCCAAAGCAACTTCAGGGTTTCTGACTGGGCCTGGGCACCTGCTGGCAGGAGCTGACCTCAGTACCTGTCCCCCAGGCCCCCGCTGGCCGTTGCGTCCCGAGTGATGACAGTGACAGTGCGGCCCCCCACCCAGCCTCCAGCTGAGCCCCTCATCACAGTGGAGCTCTCCTACATCATCAATGTGAGTGGAGGCCCAGGCAGGGACCCCGGGTGAACCCCAACATGGGCAGTCAAAGTCCTGATGATGGGAAGGTGCTCTGTCCCTCGTGGCGGCTGAACCTCTGACCTGCGGGAGCTGCCGTGGCCCCCATGACGTGGACAGAGGTCACGGGTGGTGAGCTTCCACCCTAGGCTGCACTCATGTCTTCTGCTCCCAGGGCACCACGGATCCCCACTGCGCCAGCTGGGACTACTCCAGAGCGTGAGTTGGGTGGCAGCTCTGGGTGAGGAAGGGTACAGCCCTGTGACCCCTCATCAGAAAGGGTTCTCCTGCCTGGAAGGCAAGAGAGTTCCTTGGTGCCATCCGTGGCCTATGAGGTCCAGAGCACATCCTGGGGCTCCCTGCTGTCACCTCGTGGATGTGGCCTTGCCCTGGATCCTGTCCTGGGGCAGTGGCCAGCACCAGGGGTGGGGCTGCAGAACTGGGCTGGTGCTCACTTCATCTCTCCCCACCCAAGAGATGCCAGCTCAGGGGACTGGGACACTGAGAGCTGCCAGACCCTGGAGACCCAGGCAGCTCACACCCGCTGCCAGTGCCAGCACCTGTCCACCTTTGCTGTGCTGGCCCAGCCACCCAAGGACCTGGTGAGTGGGAGGGAGGTGTCTGGGCTGGGCAAGGGAGGAGGCCCCTGGGCTGCCAGTGGCCATTGGTGACAGTGTTGGCAGGCACCTGGGTGATCCCAAATGTGCATCTGCAGGTGTACCTGGGGGGCTGCACATGGGTGTCTGTGCCCTGGATGGTGCTCACAGTGATGACATGTGCCTGGGGTGTGTGGCAGTGGCCGATTGCGTGTGTACGTGTTGGTCGTATGTGGAAGAGTGTGGGTGACTGAGTGTAAGTGTGTGTCCACGAGGGTGACTGGGTCTGCTCTGCACACTCGTGCGTGCGACAGCAAGAAGGTGTCGCCCTACGGGGCGCCCTGAAGCTGCCCTCTCCCGGTAACCCATTGAATGTCTGCCCCCTCCCCCAGACCCTGGAGCTGGCGGGCTCCCCCTCGGTGCCCCTGGTGATCGGCTGCGCGGTGTCCTGCATGGCGCTGCTCACCCTGCTCGCCATCTATGCCGCCTTCTGGAGGTAGGTTTGACGTGGGACGGGGTGGGGGGAGGTGGCCGGCCACACCAGGTTGGGCAGGGCAGCCAGCGCCTCTGTCTCCGCCTGCTGTGCCCTGTCAGGTTCATAAAGTCTGAACGCTCCATCATCCTGCTGAACTTCTGCCTGTCCATCCTGGCATCCAACATCCTGATCCTCGTGGGCCAGTCCCGGGTGCTGAGCAAGGCAGGTGCAGGCTCCCGGGGGTGCCAGGGGTGAGAGTGGAGAGAAGGGGAGAGGGCGGAGAGCGTCTGCTGGTGGCAGGACGTGTGTTTGTGTGTGGTATGTCCTTCAGTGCTGGCTGTGTACACCCGAGCTGCACGTGGGGGTGAGGGTGTGTGTGAAATAGCGTGTGTGAGCATACGTGAAGGCGTTGGAGGGGGGTGTGTACTCGAGCGAGGAATGTCTGTATACATCAGTGAACATGTGTGTGAGCTGAGCGCCTGGGTGCGCGTGTTTGGGCAGGTGGCATTGGGCCTGCTCCTGTCTGCAGGCATGTGGGAGCCTGAGCAAGGCCTCCTTTGCCACCTGCCTGTGGGTGACCTGTGCTGACTGTGCCCCCTCGGCCTTCTCTGCACAGTGCCAGCACCGTGCGTGCCAGGCACTAGGCCCGCCCCGCTGTGACGTGGCAGGTGCTCCTGTCTGTCCCGCTCCCTGCCAGCCCGTCTGTGCGTGGGCGGCCTGCCCACCGCCTCCCTGGATGCCGAGTGCTGTGTGTGTGTCACCAGGCCTGTGTCGTGCTGTGTGTGGGTGCAGGAAGGCGGGGGTGCCTGGCAGGGCTCTGTGGGGGGCGGGGCTCAGGTGGGCGGCCGTGGCAGCGCCCAGCAGCGGGGCGTGGGAAGCCTGGCGCCTCCCACCCTGGCGGCTGCTCAGGGCCCCTCCCTCCCGTTCCCTCTCCCTGCAGGGCGTATGCACCATGACGGCTGCCTTCCTGCACTTCTTCTTTCTCTCCTCCTTTTGCTGGGTGCTTACCGAGGCCTGGCAGTCCTACCTGGCTGTCATTGGGCGGATGCGCACCCGCCTCGTTCGCAAGCGCTTCCTCTGCCTGGGCTGGGGTGAGCAGGGCCAGTGCTGGACTCTGCCGCTGGGCCTTGGCGGGCAGGGGCAAAGAGAGGTTCAGCTTTGGCCCTGGCCCAGCTCTCTGGGTGCCGGGTCAGCTGGGCTGGGAGTCTGGGAGATCGAGGGGGCCCTGAAGACCAGCAGCCGTCTCACTCTGGTGCCCCCACTCCCCCAGGTCTGCCTGCCCTGGTGGTGGCCGTGTCTGTCGGCTTTACCCGAACCAAAGGATACGGTACATCCAGCTAGTACGTGGGCCTCCCGTGGTGGGCAGTGGGGGTCAGTGGATCTGTGAGGGAACTGGACTGGGTATCAGGCCTTCTCAGGCTGAAATCCTGGCCCACGCCTGTTGAGGGTCTTTGGGCAAATTCCTCCCCATTGCTGAGCCTTAGTTTCCCTATTAAGGAATATGCTGGAATATCCTGTTAGCTCAGGGCTCAGCCTTGTTTCATCCCCAGGGTAGCCCTAGAGGCTGGGCCTGATGTTCTTGACCTTTGTTGGAGGGGAGACTGAGGCTCAGCAAGAGCCAAGAGCCAGGGGC
Organism: Propithecus coquereli; assembly: GCF_000956105.1. Lineage (NCBI taxonomy): Eukaryota > Metazoa > Chordata > Mammalia > Primates > Indriidae > Propithecus > Propithecus coquereli. The sequence continues at coordinate 936,146 of NW_012142523.1, read as the reverse complement.
TCCCTCCCACCCTGTCTGGGCTTGGACTCCATCGGTGATGTGGGCACGGCAGTCTGGGCGTACTGAGGGGTGGGGTTGGAGGGTGGTGAGGGAGCCTGCTGGGTGTCTGACCCCCCTTTCCTCCGCTCACCCCAGCTGCTGGCTCTCCCTGGAGGGCGGCCTGCTCTACGCCTTTGTGGGCCCTGCAGCTGTCATAGTCCTGGTATGTGCCCTTTCAGCGTCCTGGGAGGGCCGTGGCCCCAGAGGGTCATCCTGTCCATCCCTCCGCCGCCTCCCTGCACTCTAGCTCCCACCTGGGGGTTTCCCTGCCAGGAGCGCACCTGGTGACCCTGTCTTCCCCCCTCCGCACCACTGGGCCCGCAGGTGAACATGCTCATCGGAATCATCGTCTTCAACAAGCTCATGGCACGTGATGGCATCTCCGACAAATCCAAGAAGCAGAGGGCCGGGTAAGGGGAGGGCCTCTGCCACTCGGCCTTCTGGAAATGGTGCAGGGAGGAGGGGCCTTGGGTGTTCTCGGAGACTCAGGGCTCGAAGATGTGACCGGAGCTCCCCAACCTTGGTGCATCAAGGTTGCAGGCACGGTGGGCACCCGGGGTGCCCCTCACCCACCCTAACCCAGCTCTTTCTCTCTCGTCTGCCCTCCCCCTCCCACCCCACTCGGGGCTCACTCTGCCCCATCTCCCGGCTTCCCATGTGTTTCCCCCCTTCTCCCATGTCTGTGCCGCCCCCGAGGTCGGAGCGGTGCCCCTGGGCCAGCCTGCTCCTCCCCTGCTCAGCGTGTGGAGCGGTCCCCAGCCCCCTGCTCAGCTCAGCCTCGGCCAGGAACGCCATGTTAGTCGTGCCCCCTGGGGGGCGGTGGGGGTGGGTGGGGCAAAGGAATTGGGGGGGCAGTGCCCATGGTGGGGGGAGGAGGGATGTCAGCCCAGTGCCCTGGAAAGTTTGCCCTGGCCCGCAACTGCCATGCACTCTCAGGGCCCGGTGATAAGGTGGCAGAGGGCAGTGGGGAGTGAATGTCTGTGCCTTGCGGAGGTGCTGGGTTCCTTCGCCCACCCTTTGCTCCCGCCCTGCCCCCACTTCCGGCTAATATTCTGTACTGGCACGGCCCCATACCCCCAACCTACTGAGGCTCATAGAATCGTAGGCCCTTAGAATTTTTGAGCTATAGAACCTTAGAATTAGAATGATAGGATCTTAGAATAAGACAATCAGAAGCTAAGAATGTTAGAATGAGTGAATCATAAGAGTCTTATCATCTGTCATAGAATCCGAGACTTAGCATTTTAGAGACATTGAATCTCACAATCAATTGGAGGCAGAGAATCATGGAGGTAGAGAATTATTTCCCTGAAACCCTTGCCCCCGCAGTTGAGAATCTTAAAATCCCAGCTATGCAAGAGTAGAACAAATCCACGAGGGCCTTAGGCCCAACCGCACACCCAGGGCCGGAAATCCATCTGAGCCTCCCTGACCAGTAAGGTCCAGCTTTATCTTGCATACCTCCAAGGTCAGGGAGCTCACCACCTCTGGAGGTGGCTGGCACCACCCCTGCAAAGCTCCCTCTTGCTTGGGCTGCCATCTGCCTGTCTGACCCAGCAGTTGAAAGCTTGGGCTCTCGAGTCAGCCAAGCTGGGTTTGTGTCCCAGCTCTGCCTCTCCCTGCCCAGCTGGGCACACTCCAGTTTCCTCATCTGTAAATTGGGATAATAATCCCATGCCTGCTCCCACGCCTGTTTAGTAGAGTTGTTTTGATCACGATTTGAAATAATGTATGTAAAGTGTTCAGTGTAGGGCCTGGTAGAGAATTGGTGGGTAATCAATGGTAGCTCTTATTACTGTGATTATACTGTGATTAGACCCTCTCTTGGTCTTGGCTCTGCCTCCGGGGGCTTCAGAGACCACTGTGTCCACCCCCCTGCCAGGCTGAACAGCCCCGAGCCACTCTTCCTAGGACAGGTCTTGGCCCCCTGCCCATCTCTCTGCCTGGCCTCTCCCGCTGTCCCTGCAGAATGCTGCCACCCTCTGCCTTGTCTGTAGCTGTGCCTGACTCTCCCACCGGGGGTGTTTGTGAGGCAGAATGGGCTGGATGTGGCACCTGGCCCAGGAGGGCAGAGCTGCCCTGCGGTCCCTTGTGCAGGGGAGCAGGTGGGGGAAGGGTGGGACCAGCCTGGATGCTGGGGCCCATCTGCCTTTTTTCTCTGCCCTCCCCTGGCAAGCAGGCCAGGGATGTGTAGGTTTGGCCATGACCCCAGCTTTTGGCCCCAGCTATGATCCTTTTGCCAGGGCTCTGAGCAGCCACTGGGAGCCTGACACGTCCTCCGTGGGGACCTGGGGGGAAAGAGCCTCTGCTTCACTGGTCCTGGCACCCTCCCCCCATCTTCTCCCCAAGAATCTGTGCTCTGTGATCCCTTGCGTGCTCTGCTTGTTTAATCTTTCTGTCTGGGTGTGTCTGTCTGTCTCGTGCTCTCTCAGTGTGGCTGTTGTCTCTGTGTCCCTCTTCCTCCCCTCCGCAGCCTACCCAGTTAGGCGCTGGGGCTCAGCCCGGCCTGTGCATTCTTTAAACGCTCCCCAGGTGATTCTGTGCAAACTGGGGCTGACACTCACGGCATCTGCCTCTGTCTACTCCTCTCCGCTCCCAGTGTCCCTTTCCACCTTCTCTGTCTCTGTCCGGATGTGGCCGTTGTCTCTGGCTAGTCTCACTGTGTTCGTGTCCCCCTCCCCTGCTCCTGGTCCCTGCTCTGGCGCCACCCTTCTCTGCTCTCTGTCTCTGTTCTCTGTCTCTCTGGCTCTGGCTCCTCAGCCCCTCTCTGCCTGGGGACATTGCTGAGGTCCTGGGGTTCGGGGCCCTCCTGGTCTTGGGTAGCTGAAGGGCCCCAAGCTGAGTAGAGGCACAGGGTGCCCTGTCCCCTGGAGTGTCACCCTGAGGGACCCTCTGCCGCTGTCCCCCTCAGGGCCTCACTCTGGAGCTCCTGCGTGGTGCTGCCCCTGCTGGCGCTCACCTGGATGTCTGCTGTCCTGGCCATGACAGACCGCCGCTCCGTCCTCTTCCAGGCCCTCTTTGCTGTCTTCAACTCTGCGCAGGGCTTTGTCATCACCGCTGTGCACTGCTTCCTGCGCCGAGAGGTGGGCCGGGCCGCTCCCTCCCTGCCTGCCCACCACACCCTGCCAGGCCTCTGGCTCCTCTCACCGTGGAGAGAACTGAGGCCCTGACCAGGGTGCTTCAGGTCCCAGCTGGGCACAACTGTACCCCAGCTTTGGCCTTGGCCTCCTGGGGCTCCTTCCTTCCCCTCTGACCCAGCCTGGGCATCATCACCGTCCCCTGGGCTGGATGCGCTTCTTTCCTTCCACACCTACCGGGGTGTCTAGGGTGGGAGGCACAGCCAGCTGTGGTCAGGGGCCCTGTGGTGGCTCCGGGTCCAGCAGGTGCCCTCTGCCCCCAGGTCCAGGATGTGGTGAAGTGCCAGATGGGCGTATGTCGGGCCGATGAGAGCGAAGACTCCCCCGACTCGTGCAAGAATGGGCAGCTGCAGATCCTGGTGAGTGAGGAGGCCTGGGCAGGGCACAGGTGGATTCTGGGTGCCCCCTGGTCCTCCCGTCCTAGGAGGCCACTCACCTTCCCCATCCATGGCAGGGAGGGGCCAGAGACTGGCTTTGATTCACGCTCAGCCACCAACACCTGGGTGGCATTGGGCACACTCTTCCCCCATTCAGTTTCCCCACCTGGCAGGTGGGAGTGGAGCAGACCGTGTCCGGGCTTTGCTGGGCAGTGTGCTGGGGGCAGCACCTCTGGCAGCAGAGTGAGCAGAGCTGGGTAGGGAGGGGCTTGGGCCCCCTCCCACCCTGATACATCGATCCCCCCTCTGCCCTCCTGCTCTCTCCCTCTCCGCCTATAGTCAGACTTTGAAAAGGACGTGGATCTGGCTTGTCAAACAGGTGAGCTGCTGGGGCAGAGCTGAGCTTGGCCCAGGGTGGGCAAGAGGGGAGGCCCTTCAGCGGGGTGTCTGGCTGCTGGCGTACAGCTGTGGAGTCGCACAGCCCTGAGTTGGACCCAAGGCTGCGCATGCTGCTCACTGTACGACACTGGGCAGACAGCTTACCTCGCTGAGCCTCAGTTGACACACCTGTAGAGGAGAGAATACTGTCCTCCCAGGGCAGGTGGAAGGCTTAGGGGCTCACATGAATCAGGGGACATCAGGTACTTAGGACCCTGGGCACATAGTGGCTGTTACGTACGTTGTTACCAGAATCTCTTTCTAGTTCTGTCCCCTAGGGAGGTGCTACCCAGGGAAGGGGAGGAGCAGGGCCTGTTGACAGCCTTGGGGCTGTGGGGTCAGAGGTCAGGACCTGCACCAGGACCCAGGGAGCTGAGCCTTGCCTCTGTTTCTTGCCCTGCCTCACTGTGGTCTTTATTAACCCCTCTCGTGTGTGGGAAAGTACCAGCCGCCAGCCATCTCTCCAGGACCCAGTTTCCTTTCCTGTCCGAGCTCAGGGGCTTGGTACCTACCCAGCCTGGGCAAGGGCCTGTGGGGGCTCCTCCTCCTCAGGACTCACCCCCTCCCTCCCACTCCTGCCCCCAGTTCTGTTCAAGGAGGTCAACACTTGCAACCCGTCCACCATCACGGGCACACTCTCCCGCCTGTCCCTGGACGAGGACGAGGAGCCCAAGTCCTGCCTCGTGGGTCCTGAGGGCGGCCTCAGCTTCTCGCCGCTGCCTGGGAACATCCTGGTGCCCATGGCAGCCTCGCCAGGGCTGGGGGAGCCGCCGCCCCCTCAGGAGGCCAACCCCGTGTACATGTGTGGGGAGGGCGGCCTCCGGCAGCTGGACCTCACATGGCTGCGGCCCACCGAGCCGGGCTCCGAGGGGGACTACATGGTGCTGCCCCGGCGGACTTTGAGCCTGCAGCCTGGCGGTGGGGGCGGAGGGGGTGAGGATGCCCCAAGGGCCCGGCCTGAGGGGACCCCTCGGCGGGCTGCCAAGACACTGGCCCACCCTGAAGGCTACCCCAGCTTCCTGTCCGTGGAGCACTCGGGCCTGGGGCTGGGCCCTGCCTATGGATCGCTACAGAACCCCTATGGGATGACCTTCCAACCGCCACCGCCGACACCCAGCGCCCGCCAAGTGCCTGAGCCGGGGGAGCGCAGCCGGACCATGCCCCGCACGGTGCCCGGCTCTACCATGAAGCTGGGCTCCCTGGAGGTGAGGGGCTGTGGGGTGTGGGGCAGGGGGTGGTCTGCCTGCTGTGTGCCTGAGACTGTCTGAATCACAGGCTGCAGCTGGGAGGGCACAGCCACCAACCTCCCCAGACAGAGCAGCACCTTCGTTAGTGCGCACACTGTGCGTTTCGCCCTCTGTGCTCACGGCCGCTCCGAGGAATCCCCGTGTCTCTGAATTCCTCCCGTGAGCCTGGACTCACGCGCTGAGCGTGCAGCTCTCCACTCACACTCGCTCGAGTGCCTGCTTCGCGGTGGCTGGTCAAGATGAGTCCTTTTAGGAGACGTGGCTTGGGCAAGGCACCGCGTTGTCAGGGAAGCCGCATGAGGGGCTGAGCCGGGGTCTGCACGGCCCGCAGATCTGGGGTCCAGTGTGGACTCCGTTTCCTCAGTGTAAAGTGCAGATAATGTAGTTGTCTTTTTGTAGGTTTTTTTTTTCTTTGAGACAGAGTCTTATTCTGTTGCCCTGGGTAGAGTGCAGTGGTGTCACCGTAGCCTCAGCCTCCTGAGTAGCTAGGACTACAGGCGCATGCCACCACGCCCGGCTAATTTTTTCTAGTTTTAGTAGAGATGGGGTCTCACTTTTGCTCAGGCTGGTCTCAAACTCCTGGCCTCAAGTGATCCTCCTGCCTTAGCCTCCCGGAGTGCTAGGATTATGGACGAGAGGCACCGCGGCTGGCCGATTTTTTGTTGTTTTGAGGACGGATTGAGTGACATAAAGCATTTATCTCTGTGTGGAGATAGGAGGAAGCGCCAGGTAGTTGGAAATAGCTGCTGTTATCATCCCTGAAATGAGCCCAGGTGCTGCCCCTAGGCCTGTGGTGACCGACCTTCTCTTCCTGAGAAAACAGGCCCTTCTGGGTCCTGCCCGCGTGCCTTCAGTGGGTGCTTCACCTTCCCTCTGGCCTCCTAAAGCTTCCTCCCTGCACAGGATCACTGGGAACAAGCAGGTGGTTATGGCCCACCGTAGAACTCTAGAACATTCTAGAACTCTAGTTGGAGGGATGAAGGCTATGTGGATAAGGAAAGGGGCAGGCGTCATGGCTGAGACATGATTGGCTGCTCATGTTCGGTCCGAGAAACCTGCTCCCTGTCCTCCACACAAAGAAAATTAAGTTAGCAGCTGGAGGCCTTGTAAGTTTAGTTTTTCTCCCAAAATGGGTCTTGAACATTTGGTGCCCGCGGATGGCAGAACAGGAAGGCGTAACAAAGACAAAATGCTCGGGCATTGGAGAAGGGTGCGCACAGTGTCCTGGCAGGTTTTGTTCTGTGGACACCTGCCTCTTGGGCCACTGCGGAGGGGCCGGCATTGGGCTCCTCATGGGGGATGTCGCAGTAAGCGTGGTGGCGTTTTGAGGGGTCAGGGATGACATCCAGAATTCTAGGGGGGCAACCGTGTTGGGGTGGTGGTGCAAGCTTGGGTGCGGAATTCAGGGTGATTGGTTGGGCGCGAGCTGTGTGTGCGGTGCCTGTGGGGCTTCGGGCAGGGAGAGGGGTCCTGCTGCCTCCAGGAAGAGGGGTGTGGGTGGGGAGGGGGAGGACACACGTGTGCGTGGGGAGGCGCAGGAGACGGTGCCAGGGGGCAGCGTGAGGGCCTGGTGTTAGAGAAGCCAGGAGGGCAGCGGGGATCGAGCGAACAGCAAAAGCCAGGGAAGGGTGTCGTGGGCCGGTGGGGTGAGTGTGCCCACCATGCCTGGGACTTGGGAGACCCAGATTGTGGTCTTAGCATCTCCTGTGAGGGCCACGGGGCAAGTCGCTTCCTCTCCCTGGGTCTCAGTTTCCCCATCGTAACCTGGGAAAGTTGGCCTCGGTCTCATAATCTTCCGGGTGCCAATATCCTAAGACCCTCAGGCTTCTCCTCGAGTGCCACTAGGTGCTGCCTAAGCTTGCTGGGGCCTTGAAGGTGGCCTGGGGCACACGAGAGCCAGGAGAGGCAGGAAGGGCAGAGAGCCCTGGGAGGCAGGGCCTGGTCTGGCAGGAAAAGGGGCAAGGCGGGGTCGTAGGACGGTTTCCGAAAGCCTTAATCCCTGCGTTTGCAGGACCAGTGGAGGGTTCCAGGGAGGGGAGGCTGTGCCTGTTAGAGAGAAGGGGGCTGGCAGGACGGGGCGTGGAATGCGGGGCCTGGTTCTGTGACTCCATGTGGGAACCCATGTCCCTGCCACGATGGAGGTCTGCCCCGTGACATTTGACCCGTGTGTGTGCGTCAGCGTGCATGCAGTGAGGCCTGCAAAGCTGCCCCAGGAGGATTCCCAACCCCCGGGCCTGGGTTGGGGTACAAGGTGTCCTGTCTCTAAAACCCCCGCATGTGGTAAAAAGCTTTCTTCTCCTTCACTGCCTCCCTGTTGCTCCGTCAGCGAAAGAAGTTACGGTATTCAGACCTGGACTTTGAGGTAAGTGCTGTGTGTGGTGGGGAGTGGGGCATCTGTCTGTGGCGTCTGTCCCTGGAGGGGCCCCTCCTAAAAGTAGCGCATGCCCTGTTGCAGAGCCTGACCCCAGGACCCCACGCCTGTGGGTCAGTGGGATCTTGCCACTGCTCCCCCTCGCCCAAGCCCTCAGCTCTGAGGTGCAGAGAGAGCCCGGTCTCGTCCCAGAGGGGCCGGCAGCAGGCAGGGATGTGGGGGGCCCGGGGTGCTGAGTGCCTGGGGCAGGGGGGTTCGCTCTGACGCCCTGTGGCTCCTAGAAGGTGATGCACACCCGGAAACGGCACTCAGAACTCTACCACGAGCTCAACCAGAAGTTCCACACTTTCGACCGCTACCGCAGCCAGTCCACGGCCAAGGTGAGGGCTCCTCCCATGGCTGCCGCTGTCCCGAAGCTCAGGGCCTGACCTGGTGCAGTGGCCCCTGGGGTTGGACCCTGACCCATGGCCCCCATTGCAGAGGGAGAAGCGGTGGAGTGTGTCCTCGGGTGGGGCGGCCGAACGAAGCGTGTGCAGCGTAAGTCCCCCTGGGCCGGGTGGGGTGAGGTGGGCTCCGAGGGACTCACTCCCTCCCTGCCCTCCTCCCCTGCCCGGGCAACCTCAGCCTGCCTCTCTCCAAGGGCCTACCCCACAGCATGGCAGCAGTTCTGGGGCTGCTCAGTGGGTGGGGAAGCCGCCGCAGAGAGTCCACCAGGGTCCAGAGGGAGGGCGGGCAGGCAGGAGACATGCCCCAGGGGCCGCTTAGCACGGGAGCCTGCTCCGGAGCCTGGCAGATCTGTGTCTGAATGCTGCTTTGACACCTGATTGCTCTGTAGCTTTGGGCATTACTGGCCTTCTGTGGGCCTCAGTCTGTTGTTCCGTACAATGGGTGAGAGGGTGTTGGCCCATCTCCATGGGCTCTTCCTGCTCCCTCCGCAGGAGAAGCCCAGCCCTGGGGAGCGTCCTGGCATGACCCAACATCGGCGACATCAGAGCTGGAGCACTTTCAAATCTATGACACTGGGCTCACTGCCCCCTAAGCCCCGAGAGCGGCTGGCTCTGCACCGGGCCACAGCCTGGGAGCCCACAGAACCACCAGATGGCGACTTCCAGACCGAGGTGTGAGTGCCACGCTGGACTGCCCACTGCATATAAATATATATATCTCTCTATTTTCACACTCCACTTTGGAACCACCCAGGAGCCAGCGCCCCCTCCCCTCTCCTGAGGGCTGGGCAGGGAGGCGCCGTGGACTCTGCCAGGCTGGGGGAGCCAGACACGGCGTGGCCTGGGGGTCCAGGCCCCTTCGTTGTTCCTCAGAGGCCCCTCAGCCACGGGAGCCCCATCTTCACCCCAGCCTGTCTGTCCCTGTCCCTGGCTGGGGAGGGGGGAGGGGAACTTTCTTGGGAATAAACTTCACTCTGTGGACTTTGCTGCTGAGCTGTTTACTTCCCCCAGGTGAAGGCCCAGGCCTGGGACTCCGGCTTTGTTCCGCCATCTTGGTTCACCTGGCTTGGCCTTGTCAGATTGTGTGGTGGGGTCAGGCCGGCCCTGACTGGGACGGGGCTGCCCGGGTTCTGACTCCTCTGTCCCTGACTCCCTGGGTGACCTTGCACACGTCCCTTCCCCAGCCTGGGTGGGGGTAAGCACATTGGGAATGTGGGATGGGACCTCTTGTGGCTGGCCTTCCCCTGTGGCAGTGGTGGTCACGGCTGCCGTTCACTGGGGCGTGGGGGCCACATCCCCCTCTGTGAAATGGGAATGGTAATAGCGCCCACCTCACGGGGTTGACACGAGGATGAGACAGATCCGCATATGCGCAGCACTGAGCAGGCACCTGGCACTGGATAAGCCGTTTAAGGATTAGCCGTTATCACCTAGCACCTGGTCTCAGGCCACGCCCTGTGCTGGGAGCTTCAGACACACGCCCCTGGCCCCTCACAGCCACCTTGTTGGAAGGTTTTAGGTTGCCTGTTTTGTGGCTAGGAAAATGAGGCTGGACGTGGAGATCGCCTTGCTTGAGGCCACAGTCAGAGGCAGAGCTGGGACTTTAAACCCAGGCTTGGTGGAGGTGGAGCTTCAACGCAGCTCTATTTGGACTTGACCTTCACGGCCGCAGGGAGCTGGGTCGTGGTGCAGACTTGGGTGTCGGGCTGGGCCAGGGCTCCAGGTGCGTGTGGGGTGGAGGAGCCGGGCTGGCGTGGTGCCGGGGGGCAGGGGCTGGAGACTCGTGCCGGGTTGAGTTCTTTGCACACCCGAGTGAGCGGATCCCTGCTCAGTTCTGGGCACAGGGTCAGCATGTGGAAATGTCTTGCAGTGTGCCCTGTGGCTCTTCTGTGGTCAGGCAGCAACTGGAGCAGGGCCACAGGTCCCTGCTCACCTGGTCATTTAGCAATATGGGTACCCCTGGGCTCCTTTCCAGGGACTCTGGGACACGAATCCAGGCCCTTGGAGGGCTGAGGGAAGGGCAGGTGCTGGAGCAGTCTGGGCGCGGGTGGTGGAAGAAGGGACTGAAGGCCTCCCTGAGAGGGCTGGACGAGGGGTGGCGGCCCCTTCAGAGCTGGGCAGGCCTTGGTAGCACAGGCTTCCTCTCGGTCTCATTCGAATCCTGCCTGCTGAGAGGCCTGTCAGAGGAGGCGTGTGGGCAGAGTCCACTCAGGATTGTGCTCCCAGGCTCTCGGAGCTCTGAGGACTCCTCTGCCTCCCTCCCCCAACCCCATCCCCACAGCCCTGGCGCTTCAGCAGACACCACCTCAACTGATTCTTCAAGGTAGGTATTGTGACTCGCCCATTTTACAGATGAGGAAATCAAGGCTCAGAGAGGGGCCACGACTTTCCCAAGCTCCCACAGCTTGTAAGTGACTATATTGGGGCTTGTGGCTGGGAGTGGCAGAGTCCAGTACCAGCCAGCTTAGGCACAAGGGAGCTTTGTTCGCCCATGAGAGCACGCTGTGGCGAGGACAGTGGTGGGTGTGTGTGGCCGGCCTTGGGTGATGGGACACCAGGGTCAGAGTGCCACTAGATGTTCCGGCTTGCTCTGCCATGTGTGTCGGCTTCGTTCTTTCAGGCAGGCTTCCCCATCCCCCTGGGCCCGCTGGGCTTTGTCTTAGCAGCTCCCATCACTCAACTTTGCCCCTAGAGGGGAAGAAACATCTTTCCTGAATTCTAATTAGAAAACCCCCAAGGACGGAACAGCTCTGATCAGCCCCAGGCAGAGGGGTTGGGCACTGTGATCGGCAGTCTCTGCAGGACTCACAGGGGAGAGGGAGAGGGAACAGGTCTCCAAAAAAGGGGGGCCTGTTCCTAGGAGGGGGTTCACACAAACAAAGCCTCCGTCCCTGACCTTGTGCCAGCATACTATACCCCACATCCTGGGCCACCTGCCTTTCCCTGTGCTCCTGCCTCTCTCCTTCCCGGCCCTGGGCTCCAGTGGCCTCCACCTCTGGGGCTCCCTGGGCCGAGGTGTGACTTGCGTGTGCCTCCCCTCTTGTCGTCTCTTGCTTTGCATCTGGTTTGCGGAGGAAGTTTAGTGTTTCCATCTTGTTGATTCTGTTCAAACAGCAACCACAGCTGCCAGCAGAGGCTCCTGACAGCTTTGAGACCCACCACTTAGCTTTCCTGGGGTGGGGGCTGTGCCCCTCGCCACTCCTCAGTCTTTGTTACCCCAGGCACTGACTTACCGTGTGACCTTGGACAGGTCACAGGACCCGGTCTGACTTGGGTTTCTATATCTGTAAAGTGGGTTGGCCTGATGGCCCTTCCATTTGGTCTAATATCTAACATGTCATTTCTTTCCTGGACTCAAGTTTCTCACCTTGTTGCTCTTCTTACTTTCTCTGGCTCCAGGCCACTGCCCTCCTTAGGCACCTTCTGTGGGTCCTAGAATTAGCCCAGAATGCAAGGCCCTTGGCGACGTGGCCCGCGCCTCCCGCTCCTGGCCCGTCCCTCTCACTCCCACGCCTGTGCACGCACCGTTCCTTCTGCCTGGAACTCCCTCCTGCTCACACAGGCAAACTCTCCTTCATCCTTGCAGAGCCAGCCCAAGTAGCCCCTCTGTGATGCTGTCCCTGAACTTTCTGGCCCTGCAGGCAGCACTCACTGGGCCCCCATACCCCTTGGCACACACTGTCACTACTGCACTGATCACACAGAATTGCCATCACCAGTGTCAGCCTCATTTGGGTTTGTGCACTCAGCTGAGGCCCACATGAAACAGGCATCAGTGGGTCCTTATTGGTCAAGGATGGAACGCACAAATCTCTGAGCATTGGTTTTCTCATCTGCAAAATGGGTTAATGATAATCCCTACCTGGTCTTCCTCACTGGGCATCTGGAGCATGACTCGAGAGGATTCATGAGGGGCATTTTTGTAAGAGTCATCTACTCCTCCCAAGGGTGTTCCTTCCTGGGCCTCAGGCCATCCGAGGACCCCAAGAGGGAAGCCCACCCTGGCTGCTGTCCAGGGTGCTGAAAGGGACTTGTCTTCTCCCAAAAGATGAGAAGACAAGACTGAAGCCCACCCAAGCTCAGCTGCAGTCTTGCCTTGCCTTCCAGACCATGGCGGGGTCATGAGTGAGCAGACCTTCCCCACCTTCATGGGACCAGACCCTGGGGGAAGACTCCTGGGGGGGCATACAATAAAAATACAATGCAAACTACATGTGTAATTTACAATTTTTCTAGTAGCCATTTTTTACAAGCTTAAAAAGGTGAAATTAATTTTAATAATATATTTAGCCCAATATTACTAAAAAATGATCATTTCAACATATAATCAATATGAAAAACTACCGAGATATTTTACATTCTTTTTTCGTACTAAGTCTTTGAAATCTAGCGTGTATTTTACACGGACAGCACGTCTCGGTTCAGTCTTGCCACGTTCCATGTGCTCAGTACGCGCCTTGCTGGACAGCACAGCACTAGGCGGAACAGCAGCAGCGAGCCAGGACAAGTCAATCAGTGCCCTCTGCGGAAAGGGGGTACATCACTGTGACCTGCCTTGCTGGGTCATGGAGAGTGTTCAGGGGAGGTGACGTAGGGAGAGTTCCCGCACAGCGCCAGCACGAAGGGGGTCCTAAGTCAGTGTTCCTGGAATCTAGATATTCTGAGGGTACAGGTGGGCAGGGAGGGGGTGCTGGGGAAGCCGGAGAAGGTCCTGAGACCTTTGGGCTGGGGTCAGGCCCACTGCAGCAGGGCTGGGGAGAAGCATGCCCCCTGCCCCCACAGCCTGTCTTCTTCCCTCCCAGCTGCAGTCCCAGCCCCTCGAGAAGGGAAGCATGTTGAGGCTGGCACTGGAACAGACACTTTAAAACTCAATTGGGTTTAATTCACTTCCATTAAGCACCAATTAAAAGGCAATTAGGTGGCCTGAGGGAGGACCTTGGTGCGGGATGCTGCTGACTTCTGCTTCTCTGGACTCGTTTCCCTCCCGGCTTCCTCGTTCCCACCCTGGCAGCTCCCGGCGTCCCCCAGTTGGGGCTTTGCTAGGTCCAGTCGCCAGTACCCCCATATTTCTCTCTCCACTCCTCCAAGGCCAGCAAGTGAGCCAGGACAAGTCCAGGAAGACCCCCACCCCACCACCCTCTCAAGCCCTGAAAACACATGCTGAGTGCCCAGGGCGGAGGAGACTCCATTGAGGGTTTTGGCCTCTAAGACTAATGGCAAGCCAAGGAAGGGTGTTGGGCAAGGGACTGGCATGATAAGATTTACTTATTACCAGGATTCCTCTGGATGGATGGGAGTGGATTGGCAGGGGGGACATTGAAGAGTGAGGGTGGATGCAGAGAGACCAGTGAAGAGGTTGTCCCTAGGAAGGAGACTTTAGGGAGAGGGTGCTGTGCAGCAGGGCCGGAGTCCATGTGCGTGCGGTGGGTAGGACTGTCAGCCCCTCATGTGGGCTGGGTACGGGAGAGGGGCCAAGGATGACGCTTGGGCTTCTGTCTCACATACCTGCCTGGGTGACCATGCCATTGGCTTAGGGGCACAGGAAGAGGACCAACTTCGGGGAAGACCATCATGCATTTGGCCTTGGGCATTATCGTAGTCTGTTTCGTGTTGCTGTAACAGAATACCTGAGGCTGGGTAATTTATAAAGAACAGAGATTTATTTCTTACAGTTCTAGATGCTGGGACGTCCAAGGTCAAGGGGCCTGCATCTGGCGACGGCCTTGTCACTGTGTCATCTTACGGCAGAAGGCAAAAGGGCAAGAGAGCACAAGAGACTGAATGTACGGCCTCGAGACCTTTTATAATCAGCATTAATCCATTTGTGAAGGTGGAGCCCTCACGATCTAAACAGCTCCCATCAGACCCCACCTCCCAACACTGTTCCATCGGGGATCAAGTTTCCAACATGTGCGTCTGGGGGACACATGCAAACCATAGCAGGCATCCTAACTTTGGCATGGTCAAGGGGAGACATCAAGGAGAAGGTGGGCTATTGGACACACAGGGCTGGAACCCGGGAGAAGGGGCTGGGCTAGAGTCATTGACATGGCAGGAAGCGGGTTGAAGTGGGCTATAGAGTGGGTAGGAGGTGAAGAAATGCAGGCCGTGTAGACAGTTCTTGACTTGAAGCTTTGAAAGGGGCCTACTGTAGCCTCTGTGGTGAATTAGCTGGAGAGGACAGTGGAAGGTCTCCAGGAAGGGAGAGGCTGTCCTTACCCCCTCCCCAAGATCCTACATAATGACAGACCAAAAACAACCAGCCCTACTGCCCTGGAGGCAGGGACCTGAGACGCAGTAATGGACATCATCACAGAGATTGACTCTGCTCGTTTGCTGGGCTGCAGGCCAGGCATAGTTCCTGGAGGTGGGATGGGAGGGTGTTGAGGGTGGGGACCTTCTGGGAGGAGAGAACTCAACTCCACAGGGAAGATGGAGGTGCAGGAACAGTACCCAGGCCCCTGCAGCCCTCGCCCTGCTCCTCCAGAGCAGGCAGAAGGAGGGGTGAACACCTCCCCCCGGCCTAAGCTTCCCACTGGGCCTGCTCCAGGCTGGTATGTCCCCATCTCCTGTGGTGGCACAGCACAGCCCCAGCCATCAATCCAAGTGTCCCTAGAGTCAACCAAGAAAGTCAATATTTAATTTGGGCACCATGTTAATGCCATCGATTGCCAGCTCCCCCCACCCTTCCTCAGGCTCACTTGTCACTTCCCACTCACTGGGGGTGGGGTGGGGTGCTGGAACCCGGTGGAGGCAGAGCTCAGCCTGACGTGGCTTGGGAAGACTGGCCTGCCTGTGGGGATGCCACCCTGGGCCACCAGCTTCCTGCCCTTTTCCCCTGAGAATCTGTGATCTGCTTGTCTGAGTTTCCTGAGCACCACCCGGGGGAGGGCGGTGAGGTAAGAGGGAAGGTCAGCTTCTCTCCCAGGCAGGGACTGGGTCTAGCTCCCTTCGGGGCCCCTACACAGAGCAGGTGCAGCTGGGGGCTGAATGGGTGAGGGGAGGCTGGAACCTGTGGAGTGTGCCGCTGTGAGAGAGAAGCGACAGCAGATCCTGAGACCCAGCACCCGGCTTCTGCCCAGGACCCGGGGTCCGTGTGATGCTGCGGAACCCACACGAGGCCCCTGAGCTGAGGGTCCATCTCTAGGCCCCAGAGGGGGGGTTGGGGGGAGCATTGAGCTTAGAGGCTCAGGCCCCAGCTGGGCAGCGAGAGAGGCTGGGGTAAGGGCAGGGCCCACTGCCAGGCTGGGTTGGGTTTCAGTTTCCACTGTTTGCTCCTGTCAGCTCTGTGGATCCGGGTGGGGCAGGTGGGCTGTGCCCTCAGCATTACTCCCCAGCCAGGCCCACCACCCTCAGAGAGGGAATGGGGTCTGCTTTGGGGGCCAGCCTTGGGCTCCAGTTGCAACTCTGTCCCCAACTTGCTGAGTGACCTTGGGCAAATTAAGTAACCTCTCTGAGCCTTAGATGCCTCCTCTGAGAGGTCTCTTAGGCCTTGGTCACTTTGTACAGTTTTTAGAGGGTCAAGGATGGACAGGGGCAAGGCTTGTTGGTCCAAGGGGGTGTCCCCAGAGTTCTCACATTGAGCAGCTGCCAAACCTGGTGTGGCCTCGAGAAGCTGCCAAAATGCTACTGTCTTTTTCCTGCCTTCGGGGCCGCTTGCTACCAGTCAGGCCCGGGCCACAATGGCCTCATTATCCCAAGCTCACAAGCCATGACCATGTCACTGAGGGGATGTCGGGCAAGCCCTGTCTTCTAGCACTGGGTGACCCAACGGGCAGACCGAGTCCAGCTTGGGACACCAGCAAGGCAGTAACAACACATGCGCACACATGCACACGCAGAAAGAAATTCTGCTTCAAGGAACTTAACCTCAATTTTGCAATTCAGAATCCAAAGGGAGGTTGTTTTCATTTCAGCATGCGTTTAAGTGTTATGCTTCATGGATTAGTATTATTTCTATTGTGAATTATGGGATGCCAGACTCTTTTCAATGGGCAGGGCATGTAAACGTCTTAATCTGGCCCAGATGACTGTCATCTTGAGCTGCCCAATGACTCCTCAGTGGCCTTACTGAGCCACTCTGAGCCACCGAGTCAAGCCTCGAGCCAGGAGAACTTGGTCATTTATTTATTCAGCAAATGTTGTCTGATGCCAGCCCTGTGCTGGGCCTCGGGCTGGGCACCGAGCACGTGAGAGTGAGGAAGACAGTCTGTGAGCAGGACGCCGGGGTGGAGGAGCCGAGGGAAGGGATGGATTGTCTCCAGGGGCCTCCTGTTGCTCTTTGACTAAAGCAAAGGCGCCTCACTGTGACCCGGCTTGCTCTGGTTCCCCGCGCACTGCTCCAGGGCTCCGGCACCCTCTCCCTCCCCGACCGAGCTCCAGCCGCGGCCTCCTGTCTGCTCCTCCAGCCCCAAGGCCTTTGCGTTTGCTGTCCCCTCCCCTTGAAAGGCTCTTCCCTGGCTCTCTGCTTTGCTGGCTCCTCGTCCTTTGGTTACTGCCCCAATGCCACCTCCTCAGAAAGGCCTTCCTTGACTACTCCTTGCCGCCTCTCAGTCATTTTTTATCACATCACCTTAATCCGTGCATGGTACTGTTTCTCCTGATCTGAACTTACATCATCTGTTTCCTGTTCACTGTCTGTCTCCCCCACTGGACTGTGAGCCCCTGAGGGCAGGACAGGGTCATACTCACGTATATACTGTTGTCTGGCACATGACAGGAACTTACTAGATATCGCTGAATGAATGAGGGGACATTGGGAGGGGGGTGTCCAGGAAAGAGTTAGAGCTGAAGGTCTGGGCCTCAGCGCCCTGCCGCAGGCAGACTGTGTCTGGGTCTGTGCCTCTGGTGGGGTGGGGTGGGGAGGGCGTTGCATGCGCAGGCCTGGGAAGGGGAGAGCCCCATAGGACACCAGCCTCAGGGCAGGCATATTGCAGAAGGCAAATCCTTGAATATTAACTCGCTGCTGGACTGGCATCTCTGACTGCTGCTGAATTTTTTGCTGTCAGGGCCAATGGTTGATTGGGGATGGGGGTTGGGAGGACAGGGCAGCCTGAAGGCTACATACACTTTTGTGTGAGAGTGGCACATGCAGTTGTTTAGGCAGGGGCTTGCTCCCAAGTGGCCATGCATGGGTCCTACCTGTGCCGCTCAATATCTGAGCATGTTCTGCCCTTAGCTAGCCTGCAGTGCACACAGGTGAACTGTGTTTTACGTGCCATCGCTTCCAAGCTTGGCTGAGGGAAGAAAGGGCCCTTAGAGACCATTGAGTTCCACTCCCTCCATTGTGCAGAGAGGAAAACTGAGGCCCAGAAAGGAGAGATTGCTTGAGGTCACACCATGAGTCCATGGAGGATCAGAGCTAAAGCCCAGTGAACAGTGAGCATTTATTGAGAACCCATGGTATACCTGGCTTTATGCTGGGCACTGGGGACTCGCTGTACTAGAGAAGCCCATGTCCAGGAAACCAGTCTTGGGGAAGAGGGAGACAGATGTGGGCGTGGGCTCCAGAGCAGGAGGGGTCTCCCCTGCCTTCAGGAGGGTGTCAGGGAAACACGTGCACTGTGCTCTGAAGACTAATTGAAAGCTCAGCAGGCAGAGAAAGGGGAAGGGGCACTCCAGGCAGAGGGTGCCACGTAAGCAAAGGCACGAGGCATGAAACAACCTGGCAAGTTCGGGGAATTGCAAACAGCGCGGTTCAGCTGCAGAGGAGTGGGCAGGAGGACAGGCTGCAGAGATGAGGAGGGAGGCGGGCTTTGATCACAGGGGGCCTTGTGGGCCACATGGGCCATGGTAGGGTGTGGAATTTAATCTGAGGGCCATGGGGAGACCACTAAAGCAGATTTGGTTTTAGAAGGATCTGTAGCTACAGAGGAAAAGTGAATTCAACAAATACATTTTGAGCACTTACTATGTGCCAGGCACCATGCTGGGTCGTGAGGATATAATTCTGAATGAGGCACACACAGTCTCAGCTCTGTACTGTACTAGGGCTACACAGAGACAGGTGTGGCAGGTAGGAATCTTGGCACCTAAACAAGAAATATCCTGTTTCTGTATTCTCTTTAAACCAACTCTAATCTGACTCACTCTAAACCCTTTCCTATGAGTTGGCAGAAAATTTCATCTCAACCATTACTGGGGCCCCCTGCCACCTCCTCTATAGGCTTTAGCAAGGACCTGCTGGTCCCACCTGCACCTCGGCACGGAGGAGGTGCCCCCGTCTTTGCTCTACATTAGTCACACAGAAATGCTCACTGTCCTAGTAGTCTATGTGGTCTCTTGGGGTTCAGTGACTCCGCTGTTCCCCTGCTACTTTGGGGCACTGAGGCTAGTACCCTAGTGCCTGAGCACCAGCCATCCCCACAGCTCCCGGCGCCTGTCAGAGGAGGGGATGCTGGACACAGGACCCCCACTTCCGCACTCTCTGCAGCTAATTTCTATCTCTCCTTTCTCTGCCCTCTTCTCCCCATCCCTTGGGAACACCGAGCACAGCTGCTTCCAGAAGGTTAACTTTTTCAAAAGTCAGGATGAGCCATCAGACTTCAAGCAGCTTTTGTGTTCAGCCTGCTTGGTCCCCGAGGCTAGGGAAATCAAAGGGCTTGGCTACCGCTTGCAAGTGGGAGGGGAGAATACAGGGGAGCAAAGCAATTAATATCTCAATCAACTGTCTGCCCCTAGAGTGAAGAGGCCACCAGAGACCCAGGCAGGCACTGCTCTGAGAGGGGCACGTATGTACTGCAGGTTGTGGGAGCTCAGACAAGGGGCACCTACCTCACACCTGGGGGTCAGGAGAGGGCCCCCAAGAGGGGAGTTTCGACCAGACTAAGCCCTGAAGACAGCAAAGATTAGGCCAGGGAGAGTGTTCCTGGAAAAGGAAAAGGGACAAGGAGCTTTTTTATTTTTTTTTTGAGACAGAGTGTCACTCTGTTGCCCTGGCTAGAGTGCTGTGGCGTCAGCTGACAGCAACCTCAAACTCCTGGGTTCAAGCGATCCTACTGCCTCAGCCTCCCAAGTAGCTGGGACTACAGGCATGTGCCACCATGCCTGGCTGGTTTTTCTCTATATATTTTTGGTTGTGTAGCTAATTTCTTTCTATTTTTTTAGTAGAGACGGGGTCTCGCTCTTGCTCAGGCTGGTTTCGAACTCCTGAGCTCAAACAATCTGCCCGCCTGGGCCTCCCAGAGTGCTAGGATTACAGGCGTGAGCCACCGCGCCTGGCCTGGGACAAGGAGTTTTTAATTGCCCTGTACGTATGCAATGTGGGAAGACACCCCCCCCACCCCCGTGAGAGCGACTAGGGCTGAGGGAGGTGAAGAGCCTGAGTCCCCAGTACAGGTTTGGAGTTTCTGTGGACCATGGGGAGCCACTGAAAGATTCTAATCAAGAAAGCGACACAACCAGATTCCTGTTTCGAAACACCACTTGGCTAGCAAGGGTGGATGGAGGAGAGGGTAAAATCTGAGGCCTTGGCAGGTGCTGCAGGGACCAGTAGCTGGGATGGACAGAAGACAGGTCCCAGAGAGGACCTGGGAGGAAGGAAGGAAGGAAGTGACAGGGCCTGGAGCTGCGGGGAAGAAGGGAGGACAGACGTTAGAATGACTCGCTTTTCTGTCTGGGCCAATCCCAGAGATGGAGCCGACTGGGCAGGATGGTGGCGGTCGGCGCCCCGGACATTCAGGGAGAGTAAGGAGTCTTCGTGCAGTGGACTCCCCTCCGCACCCCGCGATTCCCAAGCTTCCCACTAGGTGGAGGGCTGGAGCCGAGAGACTGGGCTGGCTTCCCCTCTCCGCCCCTCACCCCGAGGTCTGGATTTGGGCCTTCGAAAACCCCACGTCCCTGAACTCGCCACGAGAGCTCTTGTGTTTTGGCCCATCAGCTGCCCCCACTCCCCAGGACTGTGGCCTCAGCCTCCAGGGCTCAGCAGTGGGGTATCATCCTAGAGATCTCTGCCCAGGTGCCTCCCTCTGTGTGCCCCTCTGTGTGCCCCGGTGCCTCCCTGTATACGTGCCCATGTACACAGGGTTGTTTCCGGGCTCGGGGCTGCCTCAGCCAGTCCAGCCTCCAAGACTGCCCGGCTCCAGCAGATACGTCCTGCAGCCTAGAGGCTTCCTGTCCATGGCGCCACCATCGTCCACCCCCGACGCTCCCCTTCTCCCTGACCCCACGCGGGGTGTGTGTCCCAGTCCTCTCAGGCCTGTGCCAGCCCCCAGAGAGAGGCTGCCCCGCATCATGGCCTCTCTGGACCTACAGGTTGACCAGGGCTGCGTGGGGCCAGATGGCGGGCGGGGGCCTAGAGTGGAGCCGGGGAAACCACTGGCCACGGTGTAGCCCGAGCGGGACAGGGGCGTGGCCAAGTGGGGGCGTGGCCAGAATTTCTGGCGGGGTGGGGTCGGGATCCCCTAAATTGGGCAGCTTCCTCCCCCCTGCCACCCTAGCCAGCGTTGTCGCCCCAGCCCCGCCCTCACGGCCCTCCAGGCCAATGGGCAGACAGCGGGGCCTTCGGGAGGCTCCTGGGCCCACTCAACAGAGACCGTTTCTTGGGAGGCCGCGCCCAGTTCTCTGGAACTGCCAGGCTTTGCGGGGAGGGGACCAGGGGGACGCGTTCTCTGGGCCTGCGCCGCACCCCCTGCGCAGATGATGACACCCACCCGACACGTGCTTCCATCCTGCTCTAGGTAGACAGCTGGAGGGCCTGGGGCTTGGGCCCGGAGAGGGAGGAGCTGGTCAGGCGCTCGCGCCCCGCGAGGCCCCCCTTCCCTGCCCGTCTGCTCTCAGGCCTGGAGCCGGCTCTAAAAATAGACGGAGGCGCCTGAACGTGCCCACCCAGGAGGAGGTCAGGGAGGCCTGAGTCACTGTCAGGAGGGCGATGGCCACCCCCGCCCCCCGCAACTCCGCCCCATCCAGGAGCTGAGGGCGCCCTGATGGCCGGGCATTACTCCGACTCCCCTGGCCGGACTCTGCGCTCTTGGCCGTGCCATGCCCCTCTCCCCGGCAAGGGCGAGCGGTAGCAGCCACAGCCGGGAAGGATTAGGAGTTCCTGGGCCTGATTTATTTGGTTGTTTTTGTGTGTCTGGCGGCGGCGCCCCCGCCTGGCGGGACAGTCACGTCTGCACCTGCCCTTCCCTCGCGCCCGAGCTCAAGGGACTACTGTTCTAGACTTCAGGGTGGGGACTCCAGCTCCGAGCAGCGCAAAGTCCCAACTTGGATCTTAGAGGTTCTGTAGAGGTTCCCATTTTACAGAGGAGAAAACTGAGTTCCAAGGGAGGAAGGGGCCCATCGCACAGCAGAGTGTGCTCTGATAGCCTTGGGTTCAAATCCCAGCTCTGCCTCTTGGCAGGCCACTTGCTTAACTTCTTAGGGCCTGTTTCCTGCTATAAAGTGCCCAAGTGAAGGATGACACCCAGGTTTATGGCTCAGTCACCCATCAAATGGGAATAATGATCCATACACAGGATTGTCCTGATGATTAAAATAATTTTCTAAAAAGCAGTGGTGGCATATTGGGAGTTACGCACACCTGGCTTCAATCCCAGTTCAGTAAGTTACCATCTCTGACAGCTATTTTTCTCCCCTTCCAGATGTACAGAGGAGGATTAATGGGTGGGGTGTGGCGAGTTCCTCTCCCCCAGGGGCTCAGCTAGGGTGGTGTGGGGGCTGGTCACAGGGGCACCTGGATGAATGTGGAACACCTGGTAAACTGAGGCATGTACCAGGCCTGAGGAGGGGAGGCGGGGTGGCATCCTGGGCCTCACACAGACCTGGCTCACCTCACCCCATTCCCCATCCTGAGGAGTGGACATATTTGGGTCATTACAGGTTTAAGACCCTCAGACACAGGGAACTGAAGAGGCTTAGGAGTCCCCCAGTTCAGCCTTCCCTCGTTGCCAAAGAGCCTGAGCCTCCTAAAGCCAAACAACGCATCAAGGCAGACCCTGGCCTTGAACCCAGGCCCCAGTCCCAGGCTCTTTCCCCCCACCTTTCAACCACCTGCCCTCTTTTGTTTTGAATGGCAGAAGCTGACAAATACTCCAGTTGGGTTTTTCTTTCTTTGCATATTATTAATATTATTTAGGCTACTTCATGGAAAAAACTATCTTCTATCTGTCAGAAATGTTATTGATCTCTTACGGCTACATGAAATGAGCTATGCAAATAGCGAAGTGGAGAGGGCAGGGGGAATGTCAGAGATGAACATGGATGTGAGATGCAGGGTGAGCCCCTGGTGAATTATAAGGCCACTCTAATAATAATAAAGTTAGTGAGACACATCTGAGTGTTTACTACGGGCTTGGCTTAGTCTCATGCATTATCTCATCTAATCCTCACAGCAGTTCCATGTGGCTAGGTGTTATTATCACCCCATTTTATAGATAGGGGAACCATGCCTCAGAGAGGTGAAGGAATTTGTCTAAGAGAACAAAGCCAGCATGTAGCAGAGCCGGGATCAAACCCTCTCTGACCTCTGATTTTATTTTCTTCCTTGGTGTAAGAGTTGGGGTTTCACCCCGAACGTTCCCTTCTCCTGCCCAACCCTCTCAGCACCCCCTTTCTAGCCAGGTCGGTGAAAGCCTCCGCCGCCCAGCCTGGGCCCTGCTGGGAGGAGACAGGGCTGGGCAGCAGCCAAAGTTTCTCTCCACCCAGAGATTCCAGGACTCGAAGAATTTACGAGTCCAACTGTCTGAGGCTCTTGCATGCAAAGAAAGAATCTGGGAGTCCCTGAATACTCCGCTCATCACCAAGCCTCACCCAGGAGACTCCTCGGTTTGCACTTCGTGGAGAGGAGTCTGTCCGCAGAAGGAGCCGGCCCCCTCTTTCATTCATGCAGCAAATATTTATAAAGCACTTAGTATCCTAGTCTCTGTTACAGACTCCGGGGAAAAAATGGTAGTACAAGCAGTTCCTTCTGTGACTTACAGTTTAACAGGGCACAGAGACACCCAAACAAATCAATACTTGATTATACTCCTCCCTCCCCCAAGCTTTTGCTCAGATCTACCCGCTGGGGGGCACTGTTCCCAATTGCCTACCCCACCCCCAAGTGAAGATAGTCTCAAAACTAAATGTTGGGGGGAGGGAGGAGGGAGGGAGGAGGGAAGGCTAGCCAACAACAGCAGACTGTGTGTGCGGTGGTGGTGAGGGTTATGCACTCTCATTGCCGTGGTGGTGGGGGTTACACACTGTCACTGTATGTCCGGAATAGCCAGCATTCATTGAGTTCCAGGAACCATGCTCTGCACTTCAAATGCATCATCACAAGTAACCCTCACAGCATCCTTGTGAGGTAGGGACAATTCTGTTTTATCAACAAAGAAACTGAGGCTCACCCCAGGAGGTGAAGTAATTTGTCAAAAGTCACACAGCTAGTAAGTAGTAGAGGTGGGATTTGAACCCAGTTACCCTAGAGCTGAAGCCCTACCCTTAGCCACTATGCTGAGCTCTTATTTGATTTTTAGGTGAAGAAAGTAAGGCCCAGAGAAGCCTAGGGATTGGCTCAAGGTCACGCAGCACAGCAAGGCTGACTTGCATTGGTTGGTAGCCAAAGGGATCTTGGGTAAGGGTGTACAGATTATGCCACCAGGGTCTTAGGAGGCCAACTCTTGCTCCAAAAGTCTGGGATCACTGGGGTGGTACAGGGCCTGGAGAAAGGCTGGGGGCCAGGCAAGCCTGGGGGTCCTCAATGCTGCCTCTGTGCCACCCTCACTCCTGCTCCAGGAGGCCCTGTGCCCCAGCAGATGTAGGCTGCCTCCCACTGCCCTCCTGTGCTTGTCTGAGATGTCATCTCTGGGCCCTGCTCGGTACAGACCCAGTAGGCAGGAGAAGAGGAAGTTTTAGTCCTTTGTCCTCTGGGGGCTTCTTCTGTCTGGGGAGGGGGAGAGGTGCCTGGGTCGGGGGTCCTGGTGCTGGCAAGAATTTATGAGTGATTGCTAGGTGCTGGCACCACAGAGGGGCCTTCCCTTTGTCGCTCTTTCCTTTAATCCTTTCAGCAACCCTGAGTGGTAGGAATCACTGCTATCTCTGCTTTCAGAGGGAAGGTTAAGTGACGTCCTAAGTTAAAGAGTCGGCAAGGGCCGGAGTCAGGATTTGAACCCAGGTGCTCTACTGCAGGGGCTCTCACATGTGGCCCCCGGGTCGGCCGCCTGAGCAGAGCCCGGGAACTTGTCAGAAAAGCAAACTCTACTGAATCAGAAGCTCCAGGGGTGGCCTGACTATCAGGTTAGCAAGCCCTCCACATCTGCTTTCCTGCGTGACTGTATTTAGGGGGCTGTGGGTGACCTGATTAAGATCACGGGCCCTGGGGTCAGGCAGAGCTGAGTTCAAATTCCTGTCCCACCACTTCCCAACCCTGTGACATTGAGACATCTTGATTCCTCGCCATCCTCATGGAGTGGAGGTGATAACTGAGCCTTACCTCCTAGAATCGTTGCAGGGTTTGATGAGATGGTGGATCCCATTTGGCAGATGAGAGAAAGGAGTCTCAGGGAGGGGAGAGGCCTTGTCCCGGTGTCTGCCTGTGAGCTCTTTCCCAGAGGGGACCCTGCCCCGCAGGCCCGTCTCAAAATGACCAGTTCAAACCTGGTGCCAGCTTCGGCAGCTGTGTGACCTCGAGCTGATTACTCACCCTCTCTCAGCCCATTTCCTCGTCCTCAGAGTGGGGATGGTGACAGAGCCAGGCCTGCAGTGGTTGTGAGACCGTGTGTGGTGCCGGCCAGCACTTTAGAAGGGCTCAGTACACGTTAGCTGCTGTTATTAAAGCCAGAGCCGGACCCAACTCTGGTGTCTCCAGTATTCTAATGCCCCCCACCCCTGGTCAGAGTATAATCAGGAGTTTAAAGGAGGTCAGAGACATCGGAGGCCAGATAATTCATGATCGTGAGGGACTGTCCTGTGCACTGTAGGACGTTCAGCAACATCCTTGGCCTCTACCCTCTGGATGCTGGGGGTAACCCCTCCCCTATTATGAGAATTGAAAATGTCTCCAGACATTGCCAAATGTCCCCCAGGGGGTAAAACTGCACCCAATTGAGATCGCTGGGCAATCAGGCAATTTCATTTTTTAAATTTTTTTTTAGACAGAGTCTTGCTCTGCTGCCCAGGTCAGAGTGCAGTGGTGTCATTGTAGCTCACTGAAACCTCAGACTCCTGGGATCAAGCGATCCTTCTGCCTCAGCCTCCCAA
The DNA here is from genome assembly GCF_000956105.1 of Propithecus coquereli. Classification (NCBI taxonomy): domain Eukaryota; kingdom Metazoa; phylum Chordata; class Mammalia; order Primates; family Indriidae; genus Propithecus; species Propithecus coquereli. The sequence continues at coordinate 910,913 of NW_012142523.1, read as the reverse complement.
GTAGCTGGGATTAGAGGTGTGTGCCACTGTGCCTGGCTAATTTTTCTATTTTTAGTAGAGATGTGGGGTCTTGCTCTTGCTCAGGCTGGTCTTGAACTCCTGAGCGACCCTCTGGCCTCGGCCTCCCAGAGTGCTAGGATTACAGGTATGAGCCACTGTGCCCGGCCCCCAAGTTTCTTTTAGATGTTTAACACACCAGGCTAGGAGGGTTAATCTGGGATCCCACAGTTTACCTCATGGTGCAGTGGGGGCTGAGGCCCAGGTCCCACAGTGCGTAGAGGTGAGACGAGAATCCAAGGCTTTGTGCCTGCCTCCACTCTGAGTCCCTCAGAACAGGTGAGCAGGGGGGCGCTGGAGTGTCTCCTTCCCCTAGCATCCACCTGCCCTGGCCATTGCCACATCCACAGCAGTGACCATCAGGGTCTGGGCTCACCTCTCCAGAAGCTCCAGGGTGGTCAAACCGAGCAGGTGCCTGGTACAACGTGAGCCCCTGCCTGGGGCTGGGTGGCTGGTGAAAGTTGCCAGGGCCTTGGGTGTCTGAGAGGAGCTCGCCGTGGCCCTGCAGGGGAGGTGGGGCGTTAGCAGAAAGGAGCACTGGCCCTCCCACTAGGACCATAAAGCTGCCAGCCAGAGGTGAAAGATGGGTCTCCCTGCCACAGGTACGCGGACAGCTGTGGAGACGTGGAGACGTGGTGGCAGGGCTGATTTAGGGCAAGGGAGGGAGTGGGGGAGAGCGAAAGACAGAGAGAGGCAGAGATACAGAGTCGGAGAGACGGAGACCAGACCCAGAAACAGAGACATGGACGGACAGAGATATAGACAGAGAGACACGCACAGAGGGATAGTGACGGTGAAGTCAGAGATAAAGAGAGACAGGAGACAGGGACATAAAGATGCAGAAAGTGTGAGAAAAAGACAAAGACGAGACTAAGACACAAAGAGACAGAGATGCAGAGTTACAGACCCAGATGCAAAAACAGTGGGAACCAGAGACACAGGTGAAACAGAGCTGGGGAGAGGTACGAACGGGGTCATGGAGGAGGAAAGAGAACCAGAGAGGCTTTACATGGACGCAGAGGAAAGAGGACGGAGACAGTGAGAGAGACAGCCGGGAGTCATATGGAGACAGAACAGAGATGCCCAGAGAGACCCTGGTCCTCTGGTCTTGGTTTCTCCTCTATGACCCAAAAGCAGCAAGCGTATGTGCGGGTGTGTCTGCACACGTCACCTTCATGTGTGTGCTGATGGCGCACCTCCTGCAGGTGTGTGTCTGTGTCTGAGAGCTTGGACATGCTCGCGTGCATGTGCCCACTCACTCGCTCGTGGGTGGCTGGGGTGCCAGGCTCAGCTATGGGGCAGCAGTGACGATGGAATGGACGGGTCACTCATGGAGGCTTCATGCTTATTAGTGGAGAAAGACAACAAACAAATACCCAAGCTATGCAGAGATTTAAGACAGGGTCGTGTGAGCAATTGGAGACTCCGTTAATCTGGTGGTCAGGGAAGGCCAGTCTGAGGAACTGGCTTAGGAGGTGACACCTGGGTATCAAAGAGCCAGCCTGGCAAAGACTAGGGACAAATCCTTCTCCACGGAGGGAAGAGTTGGTGCACAGCCCCAAGAGGAAAAGCAACTTGGAGCATTCAGGGCTGAGAAAGGACGTGAGGGAGCCACAGCTTTTGGGGAGAGGTGGCTGGACAGAAAGGCAGAGGCCAGACCACGAAGGACAGGGCAAGGCCAAAGGAAAGACTCTGGGGTTTACAGAGAACTGGAAGATGGAAGCAAGAGAGCGAAGCCAACTGACACAGGTTGGGAAAGTTCTCCCTGACGGCCAGGCGGGAACTAAGGGTGGTGGACTCCAAGGTGGCAGGTGCATCAGCTGGGAGGCCCTTGCCACAGTGCAGGCAGAAGATGACCGTGGCTCGGGCGAGGGTGGTCGCAGCAGAGGTGGAGAGAAGTGGATGGATGTGGGCTGTATTTTGGGGGTAACATTGACAGGATGAGATGGGGGTGGTAGAGGAAAGGAGGCAGCCAAGTTCAGGTTTTTGGCCTGAGAATCTGAATGAATTACGGTGGCATTTACCAGGATGAGGAACAGGCAGGAGCAGGTCTGTGAAGAGTAATCAGTCATGTGTGAGATGTTCCATGTGTGTGTGTGTGTGTGTGTGTGTGTGTGCACACACATGTACATATGTGCATGTGGGGGTTCCAGTCTACTGTGCAAGCCTAAGACACTCAGACCACCTCTGTTTGGATGCATGGGGGCTCCTGGGTCTGTCCTGGGACAAGGCCCTGTGTTGGCTCTTCACCCTCCCCCAGCCCCTGGGGCCGTCCCTGTCGGACGGGGATTCCCTGTGTTCGGCTGGGGTAGTGGGAGGCCCCTCAGGCGTGTCAACATCTGGGCATACTACCCCAGGCGGTCTTGGTAGCCCCACCCGGCAGCGGCAGGCAGGCTCCAGGGCAGCTGGTGGCGATTAGCAGCATTGATTACCTCGCAGCGCTGCCATCTGGGGTGAGGGCACCGAGCCCGGCCCCATGGGATACCCAGCTTGCTGGCATGCGGGGCTTTCTGGGGCTGAATGCCCCAGAACATGTAAATAGCTGCATGTTGTATATGTGTCTGTGTGTCAGTGTGTGCATGTCCGTGTGGCCACCTGTGTCTGTGTGCACACATGTATGTGCTGCAGAACTACAGGCTTCCCTGCTTGCATATGAGTAATTATGCCTGTGGGTACATGTCTGTGTTTCTATGTGTATGCTTGTCTGCTCATGCCTATTTGTACATACATGTGTCTGTGTGTGCACCTTCAAATACATGCAGTGCTGTATGTGTGCATTCTGAAAATTGTGCACCTGTCTGTGTTCAGGTATGTCCAGGGATATATTTCTGTGGGGTCATGTGGGATCATATATATGTCTTTGTGCACCTGTTTATGTGGAGGTATATCATGTGTGTACATGTGTCTGTGTGTAAATGTGTTTAGGGTCAGTGCGTTTCTGTGTGAACATGAGTATATATGCATGTGCTGTCTGCACACCCGAGCGGCGTGAGGGAACACACCTGACTGCATGTTTCTGGATGTGTGTGCTTACCCAGCAGAGGGAGGAAGGACCGTGAGCGCATTTCTAGACTGTGTCTATGACAGTGTATCCAGGACTAGGGTGTATCCCAGGCTTGGCTGTTCTTGTGAGCACCCTTAGGTGCTATGGGCAGGCATCTGGACTCCCCCTTCTCAGATTCCTCCATTCCTGCCTTGGGCTGCCTTGACCCAGCCATTGCCCCCTGCTTGGGGCACAAGTGGGGGAAGGGTGGGAGTTGCCAGGACGGCACATGGTTAGGAGTCCAGGCCAGCTGGGTGTGATGCCCGCTCTGCACCCACTAGCTGTGTGATCCTGGGCTCACTGTGTTGTTCCTGTGTTCCGTGTTTCCCCATGTGTAAGATGGGGGTGAGAATAGAATCCTGTCTCGTAGCGTTATCGTAAAGATTAAAGGAGTTAGTTAGCATATGTGAAGCTCTTAGAATAGAGCCTGACCTATCTGTGTTTCCTATTTTTCCCAAGCGCCCACCGCTGAGGCAGCACCCTTATGGGCAGGCTCAGTCCACAGCGCTCAGGGAGCCCCACCCCTCCACTTCCTGCCTGCTGACTCAGCACTTCCCAGGCCCAGCCACCACTGCCACCTCCACATCTGGGCCCGGCTCCTCGCAGGGACCACAGTGGGGCGCCTCCGTGGCTGGTTGGGGTTTCCACTGACTCAGCGGCTCTGGGTCTGGAGGCGGGAAATCCCAGGCCTGCCCTCCCTCCACGCCTGGTGCCCGGGTTAGATGGGGCCACTGGGCCACTACATGCTGCTTCCACAGGAAGCCCAATCGGGGCACTTCAGTTCTCCCCCTTCAACTCCCACAGCTCAAGGGCCTCTTCCTCCGTGGGTCCCCAGCCTTGGTGCCGAGAAATTTGTTTGCAGCCTCCAGGGGGAGACCCTTGGTTGGGGGTCACCATGATCAGCCGCCCTGCTTCTGGATAGAACTGGAAACATTACCTGCTGTGTCCTCCTCAGAAGTCCAGTCTTCATCCAACCTCAATTCTTCTTGCTTCCTGGGACCCTGAATATGAAGCAACCCTCCTACCCCCACCCCTGCCCGGGATCACGGTGATAATGATAATAGCGGCAAATGCTCACGGAGCTCCTCCTCGTGCCCCGCCACGTGCTAAGCACTTTGCAGACTTTAACTGGTTTCCTCTCACCACGCGGGTCTATGAGGCATATAGTATCATGATCCCATCCTACAGATGAGAAGATGGAGTTACGGTTAAATATTAATAGTAAATTCAAAGCCACGAAGCTAAAGCAGGGGCCAGGGATTTGCACCCGTCCAACCTCATGGAGTAGAGAGGAGGAGTACACAGGCTCCCTCAGCCCTACTTCTCTGGGAGTCAGGCCAGAGCAGAAGGGGTTAATTTAGCACCCCTCCCCCCAATCCTTCCCACCCTCAGTGCAGACAGACCAAGGGACAGACTGACTGGGAATGTCAGGCCTGGGAACTGGAAAAAGCTGACCACCGAGGCTTGGGCGTCAGCCACGTCATGGGTGCCACGGAACTTGGGAGGAGGGTCTCTACCCCCCTCCCCCGCAGGCTTCTGGGGGCCCAGCCAGGGAAGTGGAAGGGGGGGAACTTCAAACCCCAGGCCTGGCTCTTAAAGGGCCCGCAGATGCCCCCTTCCAGGGCAGCTCCAGGCACGCAGGGTCCTGTCTAGCTCCTGCTCGCTCACCTGGCAGGGAAGTGGGAGGGGCGGGCCTGGGAGCTGGGCCAGGCCAGGGGTGGGGCTGTGCGCCCTGCAGCCCGGCTGCCTCTGCCTCCGGAGCCCCCTCCCGGCCCTCCTCCTCTTCTGCCTGGCGGCTGGTCCAGCTGTGTTCCATTAGCGGCCCTGGCAGGCCCCCAGCCCCCTGGAACCGCCCCTCTTCCCCCACCCGGAGTGGCCGGCAGTCCCGGCAGGCGTGTGCCGGGCAGCACTCAGCCGGGAAAGATCCAGGGCCAGGAAGCTGGGGACCAGTGGCCGGCAGGGAGAGATGGAGGACCCCCAGAGGGCCTGAGGAACCCTGGCCCTGCTTCCCCTGGATGGCTGCCGGGGCTTCCTGGATTGCTCAGTGAGTTGAGGGGATCCCAGGCCACCGGTAAGTGAAGATGCGGTGGGCTGCCTCAGGGCTCTGGACTGATGGGCCCTTTCTGCCCCAGACTTGCTGCGTGACCTAGGGCAGGTGGCATCCCCTCTCTGGGCCTCAGTCACTTTATAGCAGGATGAGCTCTAAATTCCATCCTGGTTCTGACTCTTCCTGCCCCAAATCTATGCCTCTGTGTTGGAGTGGGACGTCTCCTTGGAAGCTTCTCTCTCACTATCCCTGTAGCTCTCCACTCTGGCTGGGGCCTGGGGAGTGGAGGCCAGAGATTGGGAGCCAGAAGGGGACCCGAGCACATCCATGTTCACGCCTCCACATGTACCCACATGCCTCCCGCAGTTGGCAGCCCTTCCATTGGCTGGCGGGAGGGGAAGGCCGGGATAGGGCTTGAGAGGTGGGATGTATGCGCCAGGAGGACGGGGGATGAGGAGGGTGGGATGTGGTTCTGTCCCAGGGAGAAAGGGGCTGGAGTCCAATATATCTCCAAATATATTGGGGCGAGGGGTCCTTTCTGTTCTCATTCCCTATCCACAACTGAGGGAGGGGCAGTAGGATTCCTTTACAGTTGGAAGGAATGAGGTCAGACTTGCTTAAAGATCTTCCCAACAGGAAGGCCTGCTGGAGGGGTGGTCATGGGCTGGCTGTGTGCATGTGTGCATGTACAAGCTGGTGTGTCTGGGTATGTCTGTGAGCATGGCTGTGTGCAGGTATGTTTGTGTGCACGCTGGTGCCACATACGTGTCTGTATGTATATGTACCTATGCATCTGAGTATGTTATACTGACACATGCATGGCTCTGTGTTAGTGCGTGTGAGCTGCCTGTCCCGGGGGAGCCCGATGATGTATGGCCCTGCTGGCCGCTTGCCGAGCCTGCATCGATTTATCTGCGGCCATCCATCAGGGTTTAATAAAACTAAAAGACGAGCATCCATCAAGCAGGGGGCTTGGCAATGAGGTCCTGAGCCCTGGCGACCTGCTCTCCCACCCACGGTACCCATGGGAGAAGCTTCCTTGGCCCACTCACAGCCCTAGGATACCTGCCAGGAGACTCGGCCCAGTCATCAGCCCCTGCCCTTGTGGGTGCCTGGCAGGGCTGCCTGGGCTGAGCTGGGTGCAGCTAGCCAGGCACTAGGCTGGCATACACCAGCACAGGGCACAAGCTGTTAAAATATTCCAAGTGTCTTAATGAATAGCCTCTTCCAGAAGCCCCCTCACTATCCCAATTTCCCTGGCCTTCTAGGACCTTCTAGACCTCTTCTCAATCCAGCAACTATGCACTGGCACAGCCAGATGCCGCCTGGACCCTGTTTCAGTGCTCTAGCCAGAATTCTGCTCTGCCTGGTCCATGTCTGTGCCATACCGGTGGTTAAATATTTTGAATATCACCCTTGCCCGAATCCTAGCTCAAGGCCTGTGGTTGGCCAGACTTCCTGCCACCCCAAGACCAGTACCTGGGCCCCATGGGCTGGCTGCTACTGGCCCAGGTATGGAGGTGTGCTTTGTGAATTCAGGGATCCCCCTTCCCGGTCTCTGTGGTTTTCAGGTGCTGTGGCTGTAGCTGACCTCTTTGGACCAGGATGTGGGTATCTTGGGCTCCTGGCCTGTGGCTGCTTGGTCTCTGGGCTACCTTCAGCCATGGGGCAAATGCAGGTGAGATGACACTGGAGGGTTAGAGTGCCACAGGCCTGCGGCTGGCTCCCTGGTGTGCTGGGGTCTTTGCACATATGACCATGTATGTGCAGTCATGTGGGCATTTCGGGGAGAGTCTAGGGGCTGGGCTCAGGGTGGCCTGAGGTGTTTGCACACTCGAGTCTGTGCAAGGTGAGCTGGAGAGTGTGTGTGTGTTTCTGCATATGTTTATGTCTCTGAGCAGCTCTGTACTTGCATTTCAGAGTCATTTGTATGGATTCCTGTGTCTCTGTGTGGGAGAGGACAGCCCCCTTCCCCAACATATAAACCTATTCTGTGCTCACATTGCTGGTAGGGCCAGCAGGGTGCGGGGAGCAAGCAGTGAGCTTTCCTTGCAGAAAGAAGCTGCATCCCCAAAGAGGTCCGACCTCCTCCGATCCTCTTCATGTTGGAGAGTCCATCCTCCAGCTCACGTGCTCTTCCTCCTCCGGGGCTGGCCCTGGATCTCCAATAAAGGGCCCGCCCCAAGGCCCAGACTCTGGATGAGACAGAGGGTGCAGCTTTCCAGGGCCCAAAGCCAGGGGAAGTTAACCGGGCAACTTGCCCAGCCCTGCTGGGTGCCCTCTGGGCTCAGTAGCTCAGCCACCTCGCCAAGCAGGAACAGAACTCCCAGACCCCAAATCCAGCTAAAAGAGGCAGAAAAACCAAGGTGCTAAAGCGAGAGGGCTTGGGCAGTGATGTGTGACCGCCTGCCGGTTGTATGTGCTGCATGTGTGTGTGCACGTACGTGTTTCTTCATGTGTGTGCATGAGCTTTGCTCTCCTCTCCCTCACCAGGTCCCCTGGGGGGATGGGGCAGAGAATTTCAACATGTGTAAGGAATCTGGGCCCATTGCCAAGGGGTGAGTCACCCATTGCTGCTGTGACGCTGAAGACAGTGATGGTCTTTCTGGCCAGACCTGGGGGAGGGAGACTCCAGTGGGGTCACTGGGCCCAGGGACCCAGGATTCCTTCTTCCGGCAAGGCTAGCCAGGGAGTCCAATGCCAGCTTCTAGGAGCTGTCTTCACTGTCTTGTCCTCCCTTTGTGTTGATGGGAAGGCCTTTTTGATCCTGGCTTCTGTATTTCTGGTTATAATACCTCCCCCAATACTTTTGTTCAGTCAGCCCCAGGGAGAGGGAGGCTCATGGCTGCCCACCTGTCCTTTCAGGGCTTTGGAGACCTGAATTAAGCTATCCCCTTCTCCAGGAGCCCTTACTCCTTTAATATATCCTGCCCGGAGCTTGTGGTCTCCTCAGACCCTCAGTCTCTTCTCACTGTTTGACAAGACAGTTATTCAGGTAAAAAGTCCGTTGGCCCAAACTTGTGTCTAGCCTGCTTGTCTGCTTTGGATGCAGGAAATTGGACCGCACTCTTTGCTGAGAACATGTGTACCAGCTGCACATGTCATCCCCAGTGGCACAGGCATCCCCAACTCACACATATGCAGACATGCATATGCAATTGTACATAACACAGTATTACATGAACCTGATATTTCCTTACCCCTGAAGTGCTCCTCATCCCCTCCCTGGGTGTACATCGTGGCGGGGGCGCATGTACATACACAGCTCCCCCCTCCATCTGTGCACCGAGGCTGCACAGAGTTTCTTTTGTTCTCTCCCTCGCTGGCCTGGCCCCTGACTTGGAGTGTTGGGAGATTTGGGTTCCTGGAGTCTGGTCCTGCTCTGCTGTTGACTCACTCAGTGGCCTTGGGCCAGGCTTCATCTCTGGGCCTCAGTCTTCCCAACTGCTTGCTGCGGGCCCTCCTGGCTCCCTACGTAGCTGGGGCCAGAAAGCAAGCGGTGAAAGCAGGCTCCAGGCAGAGTGGGGGCTATATGCTTGTTCCTTCCCAGGTTCCCAGGAGCCCGTCTAACGCCCCACTGCCAATTCCCTTCCAGGTGAGCAGTGCCCTCCTTCTCCGCAGGAAGGACTCAGGTTGGAACACAGTAGCGGTTTATCAGCCAATGTGACTGGTGAGTGCCCGTCTCATCCCACTGTCCCCCTCTACCCTCTTCTGGGGAGTGGTCTACACCCCTCCTCCCCTGCCCAGCTGAGCTCTTCACCTGGTGTCTGCCCCCAAGGCTTCAACCTCATCCGCAGACTCAGCCTCTTGAAGACATCTGCCATCAAGAAGATCCGCAACCCCAAGGGGCCGCTCATCCTGCGGCTGGGGGCCGCCCCGCTGACCCAGCCCACGCGGTAAACGCAGTAGCGTGACGGCGTGACGGCTGGGAATCAACACTGGCCTCAGCCACACTCCCTGGCAACTCTGGGTGTGGGGCCTCTCTGTGGGTCATTTCATCCTACCCCTGCCAGGAGTCAACCTGGTCTCCACCTCTAGGGCTTGCGGGGGGGGCTGAAAGGGGGTGCCCGGCAGACACACCCTCTGTCCCTCCCCTGTCTCTAGCTAGCGGTGGGTGGGAACATGTCTGCATCCTATGGGCACTGTGAGAACACAGGACGTGGGCGGGAAGCTGGCAAGAGTGGGGTGTGTGTGTGTGTGTGTGTGCACGGGTGTGCATGTGTGTGTGTGTGCACCCATACGTGTGAAGTCCGAACTCCCACAGGTCCCTGGGTGGTCTGGCCTGCTTACCTCTCTGACCTCAACTCCCAAAGTGTTCCTTTCTTGCTTGCTGCTCTAGTCATTCTGAACCCTTTCCATCTTTTTTTGTTCTTTGGCCTCTCTCCTTCCACCCCAGCTATTCACCCCAGGGCATCCTGGATTCCTTGGAAGCACTTACCAAAGTTGCATGCAACAATGAAATAGTCATTCTGGGGATTGTCGGTCTAAGTCCTCCCACCCCCATCAGACTCGAGGGCTGCGTGAGGGCAGGCACCTCTCTGTACCTAACCACTGTTAGCCCCGGCGGCCAGACCCACATGGGCACATAGAAGGCACTCGATAAAAGTGTGGAGCATGAACAAGTGTGCGTACGACGTTTGGAGCGTGTGCCTGTGTGCGTCTGGGGCAGGCTCAACCGTCCCGAGGGCCCAGGGTGGGCACTGTTGGGCCCTCCCCCAAGCCTCAGGGCGCCCTCCCTGCTCCCCCTGCAGACGAGTGTTCCCTCGGGGCCTCCCCGAGGAGTTTGCCCTGGTGCTCACACTGCTGCTGAAGAAACACACCCACCAGAATACGTGGTATCTCTTTCAAGTGACCGACGGCGATGGGTATCCACAGGTGAACCCCCACCCTGCTTATTCTTGGGGCATCGGGTAGTACCAGTCCTGCCCACTTCTGTCCCAGCTTGTGATTTCTAGGGTCTTCCCGCTCCATCCAGCGCCCAGTGCCAAGGCGACCCCCAGCCCACCTGGACCTGTCTCCTTCTTTCAGGATGTACTGCTCCCTGACCCCCGCCAGCTTTCTTCCCTTCCTGGGCCTCAGTTTCCCCTCTTGTGAAATGAGCCTGAAGGCCCCTGGCTTTGTCATGCTGCGGCTCTGAGTCTCTGAATCCGTCCTGCTCTTTTCCCAACGCCACACAGATTTCCCTGGAAGTCAACAGCCAAGAGCGGAGCCTGGAGCTCCGGGCCCGGGGCCAGGATGGCGACTTCGTGTCCTGCATCTTCCCGGTGCCCCAGCTCTTCGACCTGCGTTGGCACAAGCTGATGCTGAGCGTGGCCGGACGCGTGGCCTCTGTGCACGTGGACTGCATCTCAGCCTCCTCCCAGCCTCTGGGGCCCCGGCGACCCACAAAGCCCGTGGGCCACGTATTTCTGGGCTTGGATGCTGAGCAGGGCAAGCCCGTGTCGGTGAGTGCTGGGTCGGGCCCTGACCTCCCATTCTGCCTTCTGGGAGCCTGAGTGAGTGTCCCAGAGTCTGCAACGGAACAGGGCTTTCCCTTGCTCCGAATCCTCCCATGGCTCCCCGTTGCCCTCCAGATGCAGCCTGAACACATTAAGCTGGCATTCAAGGCCCTTCAGGACCTGGACCTTAGAAGTGCTTGCAGCAGCATCTTCCTTTACATCTCTCTGCAGTTTGACTCTGGTCACTTTTGTCCTAGTCATCCACCTCACCTAGTTCTTTCACGCCTCCATGCCTTTGCCTATGCTGTTACCTCTGCCTGGAATGCCTTTCCCTGCGTTCTCATCTGCCGAATGTCTACTGGCACTTCAAAGACCAGCATGAAGGGAACCTCCTCCTCCCTTGATCCTCTCGGCTGCCTCTCCCACTCTCCTGCACGTGCAGTTTTGTTCTGTTTTTGGTGACAGCTATATTTTTGATGTGTCCCAGGGCAGAACAGAAACACCCTGAGGTCAAATCCTGGGGCAGAGACATCTCTGTGCCTCACTGGGGGCCAGGACACAGAGTTGTTTGATACAATGAAGTGAAATTGACATTCCTGTCCCCTGCAGTTTGACCTTCAGCAGGCGCACATCTACTGTGACCCGGAGCTCGTGCTGGAAGAGGGCTGCTGTGAGATTTTACCGGGAGGGGTGAGTGGCTCAGCCTTGGCGTAGCTGGTGAAGGTTGGGGCGCTGTCCAGGGACACAGTGTGCTGGAGATGGGGGGCTGGAAGGGGGTGCCTGGAGGTCTTAGCATGAGTCTGCCTCTGTACTGACCCCAGCCCTTCCCCCACATTGAGCAGTGCCCCCCAGAGACCTCCAAGGCCCGCCGGGACACCCAGAACAATGAGCTCATCGAGATCAATCCACAAACTGAGGGCAAGGTCTACACCCGCTGCTTCTGCCTGGAAGAGCCTCAAAACAGCAAGGTGAGTGGGCAGGGCAGGCAGACATGGGCACAGGTGGGCACAAGCGGGATGGGACTACCCCTCCCCTGACCTGACTGAGTTCTGCCACCAGGGCCAGTGGCCACGTGCCCAGTGTAGGAAGGGCCCTGGAAGCCCCGCCTGTTTGCATACTGCCCCTACAGGATTCTGGGAGGCAGAGAGACAGCCCATTGGGCGACCCTATGCCTGCCTACCTGCTGGCATTGAGAGCTATGCCCATCCAGTTCTGGCACTGCCCAGACCCTCACTGATGCCACCCAGACCCTCTGGTAGGACCAGGGTAGGACCAGGCTGGACCCCAAAGGCAGTTTCTCCAGGACAGAGACATCTGGGGTTGAAGGCACCGCTTCAACCAGGTTGCACCACTTCCCCAGGGCTGGCTCACTCCCCTGGGCCCAGCACCAGCCAGTGCTCGATGGGTTCTATGCCCAGCACCATGGCCAGCTGCCCTGCCCATCCCCAGGCTCTTTGGAGGTGCCAGGGAAGCCCAGTTCCTCCCTCAGCCCCGCCCCTGGCTGGGCAGTCTCCCTGCCCACCAGGCGTCCTGCCCAGCCTCCGGCTGCAGGAACACAGGACCCCATTGATTCCCGGCCCTGTTTCCTCCGACATCACATGGATGGGGGAAGAGAAGGGGGCTGTGGGGTGGCCTCAGGGGCCTGAGCAGGCCCTTGATAACCCGGGAGGTGCCAGATGCCAGGGAGAAGAGTCCCTGGGGTCCCTGCCCCCACCTGGGTGTTCCTTTCCAGTGTGGACCCCAGAATTTCTCCCTCCTCAAGGGTTCCCCTTTGCCTGTCTGCCCAGGTGGATGCCCAGCTGATGGGAAGAACCAGCCAGAAGGCAGAAAGGGGAGCACAGGTAGATGGAGAGGGTGGGGAAGGGGCCCTCTGTAACCCCCTTGGATAAGGCACTCCACCCCCACTCTCTTCCCGCCTGTCCCCACTCGTGGACAGAGCTTAGGACATGCAGGTGAGGGCCTGGCACTCGCTAGAGTGCCCACCCTTGCTGGTTCTCGGGTGGGGGTGTTGGCAGCGGTGCCTGATCCCCTGAGCTCCCCGCCCATTCCCACGCCCCCTCTCTTCCCAGGCCCATCGGGAGGCGACAGGCAATGAGGTGAGCCTCCCATCTGCTCTGGCACGATGAGCTCGGCTGAGGAGGTGTCAGCATAACCCTTTGGGCCAGGCTTTGGGCTCGGGGCCTGGGCATGGCATGCAGGATAACTGCACAGCTCCTGGCACTTCTTGGGGGCCCAGTGCTGGGGTTGGTGGCCTAGCCCTGGAGGACACTCTTGCTGAGCTGGCAGCAAATGGCCACAGCCATCACGGGGAGAGCCCAGCCCCCAGCCACAGTACCCCTGGATTCGGGGCCTCACTCTGTCCCTTCATGCTGTGTGACCTGGGGCCCACTGCTGTTTCTCTCTGGGCTTCAGTTTCCTCATCTGAAAAATGGCTGTGGGTCTGAGTTGGTGGAAGTTGAGGGGCGAGGCTTGTTTTCTAGGTTGCTGTCTTCATGCTGCCCTCGATTCCACCCAAGACCTCTGTGATGTCCCGTGGGCTTGGGGATGGTGGGGAGTGAGGGCGGGAGGAGGGCTCATCCCCGGGGCTCAGAATTGACCTCCCGGCTGGCTCCTCCCTTTCAGTGCCCACCCTGTGTTCCTGCTGCCCAGGAGAGCAATGTGAGTGAATGGCGGGGGTGCGGGTGCAGCGGGCGAGGGCTGGGAATGGGCGTTGCCCAGAGCTGGCGTGGCGGCTTCCTGGTTGAGGACAAGGGGGTCTTTGTGCACTTTCGCACTCCCTCCCCGCCTGTCTCCCAGAGCTGGGCTTGACCCCCAGGCCTGGCCCCACCAAGCCAGGGCTGCGTGGGAGGGCGCCCCTTCTCTGATCTGGCCGTGTGCTGGGTCCAGGGTGGAGTGGGCATGGGGTGGAAGCGGCGGGATCAGGACCATGGTTGCTGATCGCAGCTTTGCAGTCCCGGCAGTCTCAGGCCTGCTCTCTTTGGAGGCTTCACACGTCATCTCGGAGGCCTGGAGAAGGGGAAGGGCTGGCTCCGGGTTATACAGCCCCGCACTGTAACTTTGGGTTACACCCCAAAAGCCACATGTTGGCTCGGGGCCCCCTACCCTCCCTGGCTGGCCCTGGCCCAGCCTCCCTCTGGGGGTCTAGAAGGATGAGGGAAAGAGGCTTGGTGTGAGCCCAGCTGGTATCCACCTGTGCCTCTTCCCTGGGCAGCACGAGTCCTCAGTTTCCCATGACCTGCCATTCTGAGTTGTGCCACATTGGTACCCCCAGGGTACAACCCCAGCTCCCCTCAGCGCCAAACCCCCTGACTTTGGGAGATACCAGAAAGTACCCCCTCTGCTTCCTTCCCTTCTTTTAATCCTGTCCCCCATGAAATCTGGTAAGGCTGATGGTCCACAGATGTGCAGGGTAACCATGGCAACTGAGCAGCCATGTTATCCTAGCAACTGAGGGGCGGGGCTAACCAAAGCCAGGCAAGTTAGAGAAGGCAGATTAGATCCTCTGCAAGTTTTACAGCCTTAGGAAATAGAGTCAGCATGTTGACTGACCTGAGAGGCAGAGCAGGGGCTGGGATTCAGGCTGTTGGTCCTGCTACCATGCTGTGTGACCCTGGCTAAATTGCTTACCCTCTCTGGGCCCCTAGTTTTCTCTCCCTCCCTGAGGTGTAATGCTCTCTCCTCTGTCCCCTCAGGTTACACTTGGTCCCTCTGGCCCCAAGGTGAGTCCTAATAGAGAACAGGACACTCCTGTCCTCTTTGGTGGCCCCAGCCCATTCCACAGCGCGTGACCCTGTGGCTGTGCGTTTATATCTGGGCTACTGGAGACTTATATGTGTGGGGTGATTAGGTGTATGTGTGTTGGAGAGAGTGGGGGTTGTGTGTGTACACACATGTTAAGAGCTGCCCTTTCCTGAGGCCCCACTGTGCACCAGGCCCTGGGCCACACCTGTGCACATCTGTTACCTTCCGAGGCCCCTCGATTCTCATCCTGCGGAGTGAGAGCTATCATTTTACTTCAGGGGAAACTGAGGCCAAGCTGTGCCCACGTGTGTGATTGGGTGTGTCGGAGTGATTGTGCGTGGGTGTGGCTACAGGCATCTCTGGGACACATGTTTTCATGCATGTGGCCCACTGGGGCTGGGTTGAACCCATATACCTGTGAGCCCAGTGGGGCCTCAGAGCTTGTTGTGTGTGATAGGGAGGGAGCGTGTGCTTGCGAACCCCATTTTATTGATGAGGAAGTGGAGGCTCACAGAGGTGACGTGACTTGCCCTGACGCACATGCTAGCAGGCACAAGATTTGACCTCAGGCAGCCTGACACTCAGCCATCGTGGGATTCCACCACCTTGCGTGTGTGTGTCCACGTGCCTCTAGCTGTGCGGCGTGTGGGCGGCGTGCCTGGGTGTGGGTGTAGGGAAGGTGTGCCCTCTGCCTGCGACCGTAGATGTGCCACACATGGACTCTCGGGGTGGGGCGCGTGGATTCCCTATGCCGTGTGCGTGTTGGGGGTTAAGGTGGGATGGGCACTGCCCGTGCGTGTGCATGTTTGCACACCCAGGTGTGCCAGATGGCTGGAGGAGACCAGGGGTGGGGACTGCTTCCTTGAGGCTCCGTGTGTCCCCAGCCTCCACTCTGGTTTCACCCACAGGGAGGGAAAGGTGAGCAGGGCCCGCCTGGTCCATCAGGCCCCAAGGGAGAGAAGGGAGCACGGGTAAGTGCCCCGGCTGTGCCCACGGCAGGACCCTTCCCAGCTGTGCCCTGGGGTGGGTGGGCCATGAGTCATCATCTCAGCCCAAAGCCCACAGCCTGGCCCACATCGGGGCTGAGGGCCAGGGGCTTTCTAGAGGTTAGTTTTTGGAGGCTTCTACTTTCTAGGGACATTTGGGACTGTGGGATGTGGGATTCCTGGGCCTGTCCTCCTCACAACAGGTCTAGGGTGGTCCCCGCCAAGAGGCCCCCTGATTCCTTGTTTCCTACCCCCAGGGCAATGACTGTGTTCGAATCTCCCCGGACGCCCCGCTTCAGGTAAGACCTGGAGGTGAGGCCTGCTTCAGGGCCACTATGGGGCAGCCCCTGGGGACAGGGCTCCACCCTTGGCAGCCCATCGGGTGACCCTGGGCCCCTCTCAACACCTCATCTCTCTGTTCAGTGTGCAGAAGGCCCAAAGGGAGAAAAGGGGGAGTCAGGAGCTTTGGTGAGTGTGGGGCCAGGGGTAGGGTGGGGCTGGGGGGTCCTGGCCCAGCCTCACCTCCCTTCTTCACTCCTTCTTTTGTGTCCCCTCCTCATCTCAGGGACCCTCAGGACTCCCAGGCTCCACAGGCCAGAAGGTAACAGGCCGCAACCTGGAGGAGTGGGTGCCAGGAAGGTCTGCGGGCCCTACAGACATGGGGAAGGAGGTGCCCAAAGCACTCCTACTGGTGCTGTCAGTGCACAGAGCTGGCAGGACCCGGCCCCTCCTGCCTTGTCCAAATACCTGCCAGTCCCAGAGAGTGGCCTGGCTGTTCTGGAAGTTCTTCCTGTTGTCTACCGTCTCGTGGTGACTGAAGCCATTCACCTCCGGCGAGGCAGAGACCAGGGGTCTAGAAGGCAGTTGTCCCTTCCCCAGTGGAGCTGTGCTGGTTGTTCCAGTCCCTTCTCTCAACCCTGGTCACTTTGCCTTTTCCTTCCACCAGGGCCAGAAAGGCGAGAAGGGCGACGGAGGCATGAAGGGCCTGCCGGGAAAGCCAGGCCGAGATGTACGGAGCTCAGGGCCCTTCCCCGCCACGGCCCCAGCGCCACGACCCCAGCCCAGGATCGCGCAGCGCTGGGATTGACCCATGGGCATCCGCCCCTCTCCTGGCTCGGACAGGAGATTGGGGGTGGGGTGTGTGGGGGGCAGGAGCTGGGTGCCTCCTGGCTCTCAGCCTCTGAGCCCTGACCTCTAAGGCCCTAGGGTTGACACGTGATGGCGTTGGGGCACTGGGGTGGGCTCTGGCTTGGGGAGAGGCAGAGAGGCGGGAAGGATGGGTGTTCGCCTGTCGCAGAGGGGGAGGTGCTGCGCCTCAGCGGTTCTCACCCCCTGCCCCTTCCCCACAGGGCCGGCCAGGAGAGATCTGTGTCATCGGGCCCAAAGGGCAGAAGGTGAGTGCGGGCGTCCGTGGGGTGGAGAGGAGGTGGCAGGGCTGAGGCGGCCGCTCTCTCACGCACACCTTATACCTGTACCAGGGAGATCCTGGCTTTGTTGGGCCCGAGGGGCTGGCAGGAGAGCCCGGGCCGCCCGGCCTCCCTGGGCCCCCTGGGATAGGACTGCCTGGGACCCCGGTGAGTACCCCCTTGCCTCTCCTGCTGTCCTTTCCTCAGGGAGCCCTCTCCCGCCCTGGCCAGGGGCGCAGAAGATAAGGTCTTTCTCAGGGTCCTGGCTGGAGGAAGGGGTGAGGGTAGAAGATCTCACTACCTAACGAGAGGCCCCTGGGAGACTTCCACCTGACCCTGTTTCTGCCCTCAGGGGGATCCAGGTGGTCCGCCAGGCCCTAAGGGCGACAAGGTAAGCAGAGGCAGGGGTGTGGCCCACGGGAAGCTTGATGCATGACAGGAGGAGAGAGGAGAGTGGGTGGGGGCAGCAAGCATGTCCCGGGGAGGAGGCTGGGCCCCTTGGTGGGGTAGTGTCCTCACCCTGCGCCTCCTGAGGTGGGAGCCTGGCCTGTGTTCCAGGCATGGCGTGGGCGGGTCTGGTCTAGTAATGACCAGAGTGGCCTTAATCAGGGGACCCAAGCTCATTTTAGGGCCTTGTGCCTCAATGAGCAGAAAGCCCTGGAAATGTCTGTCTGTCTGTCTGACCGCTGTGGTTCCTCCGGGGTCACTCAGATCACCTCCTAACCTGCACAGAGGCCCATATTCTTCCTTCTTTTGCAACCCAGAAGGGCTTGGGTTAGACGTGAAGAAGGACTGGCACCAGGAAGGAGGGTTTACTGACCAGATGGACCAAACAGAGATGGGAGAGTTGGCAGAGATTGTCCTGCCACCCAGAGAGGGGATCAGATGAGGAAGGAGAATGGGCTGAGGTCACATCAGCCAGGAGGGTCCCCCTTAACCTTTCTTCTGACCACAGGGCAGCTCTGGGATTCCAGGAAAAGAAGGCCCTGGTGGGAAACCCGTGAGTGACCCTGGTCTGGAGGGGAGGGTATCGTGGTCACATGCTCAAGTCTGCTCTTCCAAGGCCTCTGGGGTGGGGGCTGGGGGGCTGGGTCCTCGGGCCCTCTGCGGGTACACCAGCCCTCTGCCCTGGGCTGATGCCCACTGCCTCTTCTCCAACAGGGGAAGCCCGGGGTGAAGGGCGAGAAGGTGAGTCCCAGGCCCGGTTGCCCCAGGTCGGGGTGGGAATAGGAGCCCCTCTCTGCAGGTGACACTGAGCATCAGGGGCCCAGGGTTGCTGGACCTTCCTCAGGGACACCCACCCCTTCTTTATTCCTGCGGCATGCAGGTGCGATTGGTACTTAAAAAGCCTGGCTTGGGGGTTAGCTGGGTTCAAATCCTGCCTCTGCCACACACACACATGAATGCCGCAAGTCAATTAGCTTCTCTCTCAGCCCAAGTTTTCACCTGTCAATGGGACACAGTTATTTCTTATGGTTTGTTGGGAGGATGTAGCTTTGTGATGTCTGCGAATCCTGGGTTGAACGCATGAGTCAACTGAACAGGAAGTCTCTGCAGGGTTCCTGCTGTCCACTGTGATGTTGGGGGCACGGCGCTGACCTACCCGATGTCTAGAGTTGGTGTGGACAGCAGGCTCCTTGCCTTTCCCAGATCTCAGCCCCACCCTCTCCACTCATGGTCTCTCCCCTCTACTAGGGTGACCCCTGTGAAGTGTGCCCAACACTGCCTGAAGGCTTCCAGAACTTTGTGGGGCTCCCTGGAAAGCCAGGGCCCAAAGGGGAACCAGGTGTTCCTGCACCAGCCAGGGTGAGTGCCACTGAGGGACCCCCCCTCCACACACACACACAAAGAAACCTGGGGGCATGATCATAGAGAGGAGTTGGGTAGAGCGACTGGGTACTTCTCACAGCCACAGAGATTGTGGGCAGAGGGTCTAGGTGTGACTGTGGTGGTGGGGGTCAGAACCATAGAGCTTAGGGCTGGGCTAGAGTGCTACCCCAGGTCTCCATGGCAACTCCCAGGGCTCTCTAGGAGACTCTAGGATGCCTTTTGGGCAAGCTGGGGTGGAGCCCACCCTTATTGTGAGTGAGGCTGTGCCCTGGGATTGGGTATTGGCTGGGGGTGGAGGAAAGGAGTGGGCAGGGCTGGGTTAGGGTCCCAGCCTGCACGCCCCACCCCACGCCCTCACAGACCTCTCTTTCAGGAGCGCCTGGGAACTGTTGGACAAAAAGGTGACCGGGTATGTGCGGGAACTTCCCATCGGAGTAGTTCGGCCTGGCCTCATTTCTCCCGCTTGTTACATGGGTTGATAAGCTCTGCCTCTGGGGTGCTGGCCTTGAACCCCATGGGACCAGAGTACATGCATTAACACCCAGTGGGGTGTTTGACGGGTTTGTGTGTGTGACATTGATGTCCTTATATATGCCCAGGGAGTTTGGGGCGTCCCAATGTGCCCAGTGTCAGCTTACAAACCTTTTTTCCCTACAGGGAATCCAAGGCATCCAAGGCATCAAAGGAGAGAAGGTGAGGGAGCCCTGGTCCCCTGCTGCCCTCCTCTGCCTACCTGGGAGCCTTTCTGAGCCTTTCTCTTTCTTCCCCAGGGGGAGCCCTGCTTGTCTTGCAGCTCAGTTGTAGGGGCCCAGCATCTCGGGCCCTCTGCAGGGGCCAGCGGAGAGGTGGGCTCTCCAGGCTCTGGTTTGCCTGGCCTCCCGGTGAGTGACTGCTTTCCCCCAGCCGGTCCAGCCCATCCTTGCCATGCTGGTGACCTCCCTGGCTTTCCCGGTCCCAAGTCTCAGGGTAGGGATCAGGAGGGAAGCCACGAGGCAGGTGTCCTAGGCCTGCATCCTGGTCCCTCCCTCTGACCCTGTGCTGCCCAAGCTACTTGCCCTGGGACTTCCCCTTGCAATTGTCTAACTGAGGAAACTGTCCAGCCAGGGTTGTGGGATCGCTAATTCCGATCTTGCCTTCCTCTTTCCGGTTGGATGCTGGGACCCAGGGGATCTTGGAGGGGGACAGGAGGGAGATGCTGTGACTCTGTCTTGGTTGTTTTTCAGGGGAAACCTGGGGCTCCGGGGCTAACAGGGCTGAAAGGAGAGAAGGTGAGACCTGGGTTAGATGTCAGGGACACCAGGGCTTCTTGGCAGGGCGGCAGGGGAGGGGTGGCCCTGGGTAGGGAATGGGGGCAGTATAGACAAGAGATCAGACTGTCAATTCACAGTGAAATAAATTTATCAGTGTTTTGCACACTGGAGTCAAAGACCTTATTTCTGAGAGTCCCTACGTTCTCCAAGAGAATTCCTTAGTGTTTTATTTTTAATATAATGATAATCCAAAACTATTAAGCACATTCAAGACTACCTTATAATAAAATAATATTTAGCACTTCTTTACCGCTTGTTATGTGCCGGGCCCTGCTCCAAGTCTTGTACGTGTATTAACCTGTTTTGTCCTCCCCAAACCTTATGGGGCAGATTCTCCATTATTCCCATCTTATGGATGAGGAAACAGAGGCAAAGGAAGGTCAAGTAGATTGCCCAAGGTCACGCAGGTGTTAGATGCGGACCTGGGATTGAGCCCAGGCAGGCTGGCTCCAGAGCCTGTGGTCTTCGCTACTCAGCTGGGTCACTCGGTCTCGGTGCCTGTGTTAACATTTCTATTTATGATTGCATTGGAGACAAATGACAGCCCTGAACTTCTAATGCAGGGTGACTCAAATGAGGGGTTCTGTGGGTGTACGCGTGCGAAGTGTGAGAAACACTGCAGTGTGCGGACTCCACTCCAACAGGCAACCCCGCTCGTCATTTCTCACGTGGAGCCTTTGCACCGTGCCCACCCCCCACTGCCTGCTGCCTCTTCCCTGCTGCTCCGCCTTGCCCTGCATCACCCCTCCCTCCAGCCTCCAGCATGTCCTGACAGTCCTGCCAGGGACGCCTCCCTCAATCCCTCTGCCTCTCTCCATTTCCACCGCTGTGGGCTGGGGCCCCCTCGCCTCTGTCCAGCCTGCCTGTGCCCCCGGCAGCCTTTCAATGGGTCCCTTTTCATCTGGTAGCTACTGTGGCTTCGTAGCAGAACTCAGATGACACATCACATTCTTCCCCTGCTCAGCGTCCCTCTGGGACCGGACAGGAGCCACAGCCCCTCTGTGCCTCACAGTAGCCCAGGCGGCCCGGCCCTGCCTTTGTTTCCCAACTCGTCTGCGTCTTCTCTGCCTCCTCCTCTGGTTTACTGGCCCTTCTTTTGCTCTGGAACATCAAGACTCTTCCCACCTCTCAGATTTTATACTTGTGGTTCCCACTAGAAACATCTGGAACGTTTGTCCTCTCCCTCCCCCTGTTCGTTCATTGCCGACCTTCTCCTCATCTGACAGTAATCGGTGACACTGCTCTGGCCACCCTGTCTAGAGTGGCGCCCCCCTCCCTCTGCCTCCTCACCTTTTACATCCTCCACAGCACTCAACGCTGTTTAAAATCACTGTTCAGAAAGTTCTGGGTGTGTGTAAGCTCCACATGTCACTGCTGTGTACCCAGCACCTAGCCCCGTGTGGAAGGGCGTCGGGGAATAGCTGCTGGAAAGATGAATAAATGATCTCCGTGCTCCGGGTCGGGTCGGGGGGGCTGGGATGCTGTGACGTGAGGCTGGGGGCGGCGATATGGCTCCTAGCCCTGGCTGGCCACACGCTCCCTGGGGGATCCTCAGGAGAGCCCTTTCCCTCTCTGGGCCTCAGTTTCCCTAGCCAGGAAATGAGACGGTAGTCTAGACATCCCAAGGGGCCGCTTTTGACCATACATTCTCTGCTTTGCTCTCAGGGTAATTTGGGGGCGGCAGGGCCAGCCGGAGGTCCGGTAAGTATGTTTCCGATGGCAACAGCTTGGGGGAGGGCAGGTGGGAGGTACGGCCTCCACCGGGGAGTTGATAGTCCTGGGCTATGCCTCAGCAGGGCCCAGGGAGACACTGGGCATCACCTGTGCCTTCTTACCACGTAGGGACCACCAGGGCCAGCGGGACCAGCAGGCGTCAAAGGGGCAAAGGTGAGTCTGGGACATTCTCCACATGCAGCCAGGGTGAGCTTCCTAGGCACACACTCATCTTGCTCTGCCTCGAGCCTTCCGCGGCTCCTCACTGCCTGGTGGGCAAAGCCTGACTCTTCAGCACAGCATCGAGACCCCTGAAGACTTGGCCCTGCCCTTGTCACTCCCCTGCTCTCCCTCAGTCTCCCCCGAGGTACCCGTCACCTAGCAGAGGGGCTGTGTCAGGCCCAGCTGCATTCCCCGGGCCCAGATGCCAAGCCTGGCCCTAGTGCACGCAGCCTGGGGACGCCCTGACCCAGTGTCCTCGCTCGGCAGGGGGAGCCCTGTGAGCCATGTGCAGCCCTGTCCAGCCCTCAGGATGGGGATGTCCGTGTGGTGGCCTTGCCTGGCCCGGCAGGAGAGAAGGGGGAACCTGGACCTCCGGGCTTCGGCCTGCCAGGAAAACAGGTGAGGTGGGACGGAGGCAAGGCTCGAGAGGGGAGGAGCCCTGCCTGGGCCTCTTGACGTCCTGGGCAGTGAGGGTTGGTGGGAGTATGTGGAGGGGTCGGGGCCTCTGTCCTTTACCCTGGGTCCCAGCATGGGCCAGAAAGAACATCAACCTAGGATCAGCCAGATTAGGTTCCAATCCCAGCTCTGCGTCTTACCAGATCTTTGGCTTGAGCAAGTTGCTTTTCTTTCTGGGCCTCTCTTCCTCTGCACAGCGTGGTTGTGAAGCACAGAAATCATGTGCATGAAGCACCTAGCAGCACATAATAGGCACTCAGGAAACAGCAGTTGCCACTGTGGTTGTTGGTATTGCTACTGCTCCAGCAGTAACAGTAGGCACTGGCACAGTGGCCATGGCGTGCCATGCGCTGCCTCGCACCTATCAGCTGGTCTAGCCCCACGAGAAGATCGGAAGCCTATATATTGTTATCCCCCACACTTGACAGATGAGGAAACCAAAGCGCAAAGATAGGTGAGGTAACCTGCCCAGGTCACCCAGGCTGGGGTCTGGCACAAGTCTCTTCCTCTCTTAACCCTCACAAGATTGCTTCGCAGCACGAGAGCAGAGATTTTGTCTGTTTTGTTTACTGCTGTGTCCCCTGGCTGAACACAGCTGGCGCTGAGGGAAGCCCCGTGTGAGTGAGAGGGGCTGCCATGCTTTCTCCTCAGGGCAAGGCTGGAGAGCGCGGGCTGAAGGGGCAGAAGGTGAGAGAACCTCGGTGGGCACGTGGGTGGGCACCGTCTCCTCTCCGATGCCTTCCCACCTCCTTTCCCTGGGTGACCTGTGCCCACTCTCCACTCCCCTCCCAGCCCCTAGCCCTCAGCCCCGGTGGGTCCTGAAGGGCAACCTGCCCCCAGCTGGGCCCCCCTGCCCTCCTTGAACCCCACTCCTTACAGGGTGATGCTGGGAATCCTGGAGACCCTGGAACCCCGGGCACCGTGGGGCGGCCGGGACTGTCGGGAGAGCCTGGAGTTCGGGGCCCTGTGGGGCCAAAAGGAGAAAAGGTCAGTGAGGTGTGGGAGGGCAGTTCATTGCACGAGCAAAAAGAAATCAGGTGGCTCACCCATGAGGGATGGATTGCAGGGTCCACTGGAGCCGTCAGCAGTGCCGGGACCCCTGGGCGGAGGCTAGGAGCGGCAGGGCCTGTTCGACCTCCCAGGCTGAGGTGGGGGCAGCGAAGGGGCAGAGCTCTCAGGGGGCACAAGGACCCCATTGCGACACCTCCTGGCTGCCACCCCTGGCTCATGGGCTCCTCCCTGTGCCTGTCTCTGACCAGGGCGATGGCTGCACTGCCTGCCCCAGCCTGCAAGGGGCGCTGTCCAACATGGCGGGACTGCCTGGGAAGCCGGGCCCCAAAGGAGATCAGGGTCCTGAAGGCGTGGGCCGACCTGGTAAACCCGTGAGTTGCCTCGCCCCCTGTTCCCTCCCTGCCGGGCTTTGCCTTCTCTTCCTCCTGCCCCCCTTCCCCCTTGGGGACTCCATGGGCCACCTTGTACCTTTTAGGGCCAGCCTGGTCTACCGGGAGTTCAAGGGCCCCCAGGACTGAAGGGCGTACAGGTGTGTATGTGTCTGGGGGCTTGGCTGTGGCTGTGTGTGGGCAAGGGGGGGAGGGGAAGACACAAGGGGTGGGGGCTGCATTGGGGAATGGAGGCGGGGTAAGAGCAGGGAGAAGGTGGGGCAGAGGGGACTGGGAGAAGGGTGAAGGAGGAATGGGTAACCTAGAGCCAGGGGTTGTCCTTCTGCCTCTTCAGGGAGAGCCAGGGCCTCCAGGAAGGGGAGCACAGGGGCCCCAGGTGAGTCTCCAGCCTTACTTTGCCTGCCCCCCCCACACCCTCATTAGCCAGCTGCCACTCCCACCCACCCCCAAATGCTCAAGGGCACAGCTCTGGGACCAGGGCCCAGGCAGCAGCTCTGGCCTGCTATTGCTTCTGTCGGGGACTTGGCTTCGACCCCCACCTCTCTGACTCTCAGGGTCTCCTTGGGAGCTCCCCTGAGTTTGGGGGTGCAGATGCCTCACCCCAGACAGGTCTGCCAGTGGGGCAGGTTGGTGCGGGCTGCTGTGCCCCACTCTGCCCTTTCTGACTTGCAGGGGGAGCCTGGAGCCCAGGGTTTGCCTGGCATTCAGGTACGTCTGCCTTCGACCCGGAGGAGGCTGGCAGGGGAAGGGACCGCTGCAGGTAAGGGGTAACTAACTGTGCTTCTATCTGCAGGGACTTCCGGGACCTCGGGGACCACCTGGCGCCACTGGAGAGAAGGGTGCCCAGGTGAGCCTCTGCCTGCATGGACATCAGGCCTGCAGTGCTTCAGAGCGCTCTGGCAGTGGGCTCAGGGGACATGGGGGCTGAGTGAGGCCCATCAGAGCGCTGCTGGAGACCTGGCCTGATGCGTCTTGCCTGCTGGACCATAGCTTCCAATTCCGCCCCTGCAACCTTTGTACCCTCTCTCGCACAGGGATCTCCAGGGGTGAAAGGAGCCGCGGGACCTGTGGGGCTTCCTGGTGCCGGTGTCTCTGGGCCTCCGGTGAGTCTTCTCTGCCTTCCGTGCTGAGGGTGTTGCCGGGACCAAGGACATTGCTGCTGGGAAGTGGGCATGGGGATGACCATGCCTGTCCCAGCAGCCTTGGGGATGGGAGGAGAGAGGCCTCAGCCCGCCCCGCCTCAGAGAGGGAAGACTGCACTGTTGGGGGAGTGACTGAATAATCACAATAGTGGTCACCACTGGTTTTTGAGCAGTGATGATGCTGAGGCCCTATGCTAAGTTCTAAACACACAGAAGTTCACTGAATCCTCACAGCAGCCCAGCCAGGGGGCTGCTGTCATTGTCCCATTTCACAGATAAGGAAGCTGAAGGCCAGAGAGTGAGGAGGCAGAGCCAAGGACTTGACCCCGGTCTGTCTGACCCAACGCCCATCCCCAGCTGCAAACCCTGGCGTGGTTAAGGGCGCTGCCCGGCAGAACCGTCTGTGATGGGGGAATGTTCTGTCTGCACTGCCCAAGACAGGAGCCACATGTGGCAACTGAGCACCTGAAATGTGGCTGGTGTGACTGAGCAGCTCGATTTTAAGTTTCTTTGTATTGTAATTAATTTAAATTTAAATAGCCACGTGTGGCTATTGGCTACCACAGGGGAGAGCTAAGACCTGGACCAGCTACGTCCAGTGTCATTACCCTCAAAGACCTCCCCTCTGCTACTGTTCCCCCCGTGACTCCCATGTTTTAAAAGATGTGCCTATTGAGCAAATTACATAGATTAAGCAATCCCAAGTGCATTTTCTCATTTTTAGTCATCAAAGACCTATATAATAGGCAGCTTCTACTCCACATGAACCCACTAGAATTTTACAAGATGATATAATTTTGGTCTGAATCAAAGAAGTGCTGCCTTTCAGCCCGCCTCTGCCATGCCAGGTGGTGGGCAAATGTATAATTTTTCTTGGGCTTTTGATAATGTTGAAAATGGCCCAGCGCACTGTGTTCTTTTCTGTCTTTGCGGATCCCTAGAGAAATTCTAAGTCCAGTTTGGGAATCACTGATGGATCGAGAGGGCACCGGGGTCCAGAGGGGACGGGGACTTGCCCGGGTGTCCTGCGCAGCCAGTCTGTGTTGTCCAGCGCAGCCGCACAGTCGGGGGCCCTGCCCGTCCCAGGGAGCCCCAGGGTCAGGGGAGAGACGTGGTCCTGGTCCTCAGGGAGCTTCGAGTCCCACGTGTAAAGGTGGCGGGTCCCCTAGGACAGCAGCCATGAGGACACCCTCTGAGCAGCCAGTCTGGCCTCTCCTGGCCTGAGCAGATCCCATGCCTCTGCCCAAGCTGCCTTCCTTTCCAGAACTCTCCAGACCTCCCCTCGAGGTGAATCCTATCCAGGGGGTTTCCTCATCCCAGCCCCACACTCACTAGTTGTGTGACCTTAGGCAAGTGACAGCTTCCCAGAGTCTCCAATCCCCGGTAGATAAAATCGGGGCTGAAATAAATGCCTTTCTCCCAGTGACGTCAACAGAGGTAATTCTGTGACAGAGAGAATGTGTCTCAAGCACGGATGGGAGAGAGGAAAGAGCAGGGACTTCGGGCCGGACAGACCTGGGTGCAGTTGTGGGTTGGGTCTATTATGAAATTTCTTTAAGCCTCAATTTCCTCACCTGAAAAACAGAACGATGCCGTCCTGCCAGGCTGGGAGTGGGGTTCCAGTCAGCGTTCTCGGACAGGTGCTCGGCCTGGTGTCTGGGACCCAGAGCACCTCCTTCCTCCCCACCTCACCTCCTGTGGCTCTATCTCCTTCTCTAGAACATGGGTACTGGGACCTGGGTCCCAGGGGAGCCTGGCGCTGCTTCTGTTTGTCCTACTGCCCTTCTCTGCAGGCAGCCAGGTGGCTGACCCTGGGCTCTCTCCCTTCAGGGCCGTGATGGGCAGCAAGGACAGAGTGGACTTCCAGGAGCCAGAGGGATGCCAGTGAGTACCGTGTCTCGGGGCAGCAGGACACCATGGCTGGCCCTGCCTCCGCACCCCTGTCTACTCACCTTCCTGTGTTGCTTCTCTGCAGGGTGAAAAGGGATCGCAAGGAGAAAAGGTAAGTCCTGAGGACCTGTGACCAATACTCGGGGGGAGTTAGCAGCCCCTCCAGCCCCCCACTCAAGGGAACCTGTGCACACGGTAGCTGCCTTGGACTCGGGACAGGGAGAGAGGAGGCATCCTGGTCTCCTTCCTACCCTCCAGCTCCCTGATTCCAGGGGACCCAAATACTCCCAACTTTGCCTGGTTGCTGGCCCAGGACTCACGCACCATCACAGGAGACTGGAGACCTCCAAGGCCCCCTTAGTGGGTAGCTGCATTTTCAAATGGGGGCTGAGTGAGAGGCCGGGGCAGGAAGTGAGCTGGGAGGGACTAGTGGGGAGGGGCAGAGAGCTGGGGGCCCCAGGAAAAGGGCACAGAAGCCAGGCTGGGCCCAGAGGAGTGGGGCTGCAGCGGGTCGAGCTGTGACCATCCTGGAGGCGAGAATCCCTTAGCAGCAGCAGACAATGATGTCACCAAGTGATGACTTTAACAGCAGTAGCCACTGTTTGCTGAATATTGGCCGTGCAACAGGACCCCAGCGTATAGCAATCCATTCCATCCTCCAGACAGACTCTGTGTTTGGAATTATCCCTGTTTTATAGACGAGGAGGCTGAGGTGCAGACAGGTTAAACAGGTTGCCAGAGGGCACAATCTTAAGAGGCAGGTCCTGGATTTAAACCCTGGCCCCACTATCCCTAGAGCCCGTGCCGTCTCCAGGATGTCTGTTTCCAGAGGGCCCTGTGTCCTGCCTGCCTCTCACAAAGGCTCTTGTCTTTTCAGGGTGAGCCCGGGGAGTGCTCCTGCCCCTCTCGAGGAGACCCCATCTTCTCTGGCATGCCGGTAAGTGGTGCTGAGAGTCTTCTCCCCTGCCCCGGGGACGGACCCCGCTTCCAGCCTCACCTGGTGCCCAATGCGCAAGGGCCCTGCAGGGCTTTGCGCCCCAGCCAGCCACCTCCTCACGCAGCCCTGCGCTTGGTGTGGATGTTGCCTATAACCTCATCCCTTCTTTTGCGACCCCCACTCCCACCCAGGGTGCTCCGGGACTGTGGATGGGCAACTCCTGGCAGCCGGGCCCGCAGGTGTGTGTTGCTTGTCTCCTCCGTCTCTCCTCTTGTCTGCCAGCACCCCACAGCTTGCCCACCCTAACCTGCTGCCCCCAGCCATGGGGCAGAGCGCCCTTCTGGCTCTGATTCCTTCTTCTCTCCCTCAGGGTCCCCCAGGTGTTCCTGGACCACCAGGCCCCCCCGGAGTACCTGGGCTGCAGGTAAGGGGGAGGAGAGAATGAGGAGTTTGGAGGGCAGGGCTCATGCTCCATGCCGGACCCTGAGGACGCTGCTCCCTGGCCCCAACCACGTACATGTGTCATTTCTCACTTCTCTATGCATCTGCTTCCCAGCATGGCATGCTGGGCCGCGGGTCCCTTAGGCCAGGCTGCATGCACTCCCAGCCATTTTTCGAGGAATGCCCTGTTGTATCAGCTGCCAGGAACCCAGAATCTGGGTCAGATAAAAATCCCTTACACTGGTACAGAGCCCGCCGTTTGGGAGCAGCATTCAACGTTCATTCATGCAACACGTATTGTTGCATATCTGCTGTTTTCCAGGCACTGTTTTAGGTGCTGGGGATATAGCAGGGCACAAAAATAAAAATCATCTCCTCTTGGAGCTTGCATTCTCCAAGCGGAGAGACAGACAATATGCAAGATAAAATACAGTATGTTAGAGAGTGATACTCGCTCAGGAGAAAGATAGAGCAGGGAGTGGAGATAGAAAACTGGAGGAGAGAAGGAAAGATATTTGCAAAATGTGCTGTAAAGAAGGTGACATTTGAATCAAAACTTAAAGGAAACGACGAATGAGGGAGACACTTCCTGACAGAGAAAGCAGCAGGTGCAAAGGCCCAGAGGTAGGAACGTGCCTGGCATGTTTGGGGAACAGCAAGGAGGCCATAGGTAGTGAGAAAAGAACATTAGGATTTGAGATCTGTGTGGCATTTGTGATTAGAGAGTGCTTTCCAGAGCCAGTAGCCTGAACTTGAATCCCAGCTCCGCCGTGTGCTAGCTGTGTGGTGCTGGGCGAGTGCCATAACCTCTCTGTGTCTCTCTGCCTTCATCTGTTAAGCACACCCCCTCAATAGGGCTTTTGTGAGTAGTAAACAAATTAATGCATATGAAATGTATAGAACCGGGCCTGGCACATAATAAATGCTTGGAAGGCATTAGCTGTCATTATTAGCATGACGATAACTACTAATATTATTTTACATCCATTCTTTTATTCATTTGAGCCATACATCATGCCCAAAAGGAAGGAGTTGTTATTCCTAAGCCACAGCTGGGCAAGCTGAGGCTCCGAGATGTGGAGTATCTTGTCCAAGGTCACCCAGCTAGGAATTGGCAACGCTGGACAGGGGCTTCCCGGCGCAGAGCACTTTTTGCTCGCTGCCTTTCAGGAGAGCTTCCCAGTGGTTTGCACACCAGGCCACCTTTTCTGGAGATTCTAGAAGACACAGATAGCGCCTTCTGTGTGTCTGGCTTCCAGCTCCTGAAAGAGTGATTCTTACCCAAAGAAGCAGGGCAGAGTCACAGGGAAGCTTTTTATGAGCTACTCCTCCCTGCCCCATTGATTTGATACATTTTGTCTCTGTCTCGCCATCCCCGCCCCCCGCATGCCTTGCCTGCCACCCTGGGCTGGGAACCTGCTCTGTTGAGCCACCACTGCTGATGGGAGTCTCCGCTGGGATCCCCGTTCCCCGCGCCCGGGTCAGGAGTGCTGAGTCCCATGCTACACGTTTGCAGCCACGCATTTGCCGAGTGTCCCGGGCTTCCTGCCACGCTGCCGGGAAACAGGAATCTGTCTGCAGAGGGCTTGCATTTTTGCTTGGGGAAGCGTGAGAGTCATTTCAAAGTGACCTATTAACGAGCGAGAGTGATGTAGTACAAACCCTGCCAAGACATGCGAGGGGGAATGAGGCAGAAAGAGTGACATATGAGTCTGGTCCCAGGCACCAGAGTCCTCGTCTAGTGCCAGTGCCTGAGACCGAGCTGAAGCTGCCTCTAGCAGGCACCTCTCTGTCTCTTCAGGGACAGAAACAGGCTCGGAGACATACGGCACTTACCCACCCAAGGCTGCATTGTCCCAATGCTCGGTTATCTCATTTCATCCTCATCCTTCTCTCAGATGAGGAAACTGAGGCACGGAGGTTAAGAAACGTGCCTGAGTCTACATAGCTAGTGGGTTGTTGAGCCTAGGTTTAAACTCAGGCTGCACTCTTCCCTCCTGTGGTAGAACAACAGGTGGAACGTTTAGTTCTGGGAGGGCAGGAAGACAATCACAGAGCATCAGGCTTGAACTGCCACACTGGCCATGGAGACAGGGGCAGGGGGTGAATAATAATTTTGGGGCCTAATAATTAAGGCATTTTCCCTGTGCCAGGCACTGCCGTAAACCCAAATGGGGGTGCTAGAGAGGGCTGGGTGACTCAGGTGTGACCCAGGCCTGGTAGGGTCTGCCCTGGCTGCTCCGTGGCAGGTGATGTGTCCCATTGCTGGTGCTGGGACTTGACGGGAGGCCGGACTGCAGAGCGAACCAAGGAAATCCTACGCAGGGAGGAGCAGGCCGAGCAGCGGTGCATTCGCTGGACACGTGCTTACCTCCTCCATGTCGGGCACTGGGGGTTTAACACGGAGCACACTCCCTGCCGCCATGGAGTGTTTAATATGCAAATGTGCCTTGTGAGTCTGCAAGGGGGACAGAGTCTGGGTGGCAGACATTTAACGTGAACATTCTGACAGCCATTGTCTCCTTGAAGCCTCACCATAAACTATCCCTGTTTTACAAATAGGGAAACTGAGGCAATGAATTTTTTTTTTTTTTTCTAAGTAACCTGCCAAAGTTATACAGGTATTCAGGATTTGCACCTTGATAGGTCTGACTGGAAAGAATCCACCCTTGCCGTGTGCATGAATGTTTTGGGGATGTCTTTTGAGGAATGATGCTGAAATAGTGGCTAAGAGAGGGGTTGGATAGATTCCTCACTCTGAATGTCAGCTCTGTGCCTTGCTCAGCTTGTGACCTTTGGCAAGTTACCTACCCCCTCTGAGTTTTTGTGCCGTTTTTAAGATGGACATAATGCCTACATCACCAAGATAACTGTGATGATTAATTGAGAAAATATAGAAAAACTACTTAGCACAGAAAGAAACAATAATTACTTATGGAAGACCTTCTGCCCAATTTCTGAGCTTCCCCTGATGTGGGGGAAATAATCCCTGTCAGACTGGTTTGGGGGGTCCTTCCTCTGGGCCCACTCAGCTTCCCTACAAAGGGTCTGCAGGTTTCCAAGCTCAGAATAGTTGTCGGCCTCATGCCAGCCAGGGCTCTCAGCTCTGCAGGACGAGGGGAAGAGGCGGGAGGGCTGATGAGAAGGAAGCAGGCTGACCAGCGGGCTAGAGAAGGCATCCACTCACCCATGTCTCTTCTTGGCTGCAGGGAGTGCCTGGAAACAACGGTCTGCCAGGACAGCCTGGGCTGACTGCAGAACTGGTGGGTACTGGCCGGGGTTCGCTGTCCATCCCCTCCCTGCCTTCTCCCGGGGCTGAGCGGGCCATGCAGCTGGCCCTCTAGCTGCAGTGGGGGACGCTCCTCTCCTCTGCTGAGGCTGGGAGAAGCCCAGACAGCATGGCGTGATCCTAAGTCTCCATCTCTTCTGCTCACTGCCTGAGCCCACACATCTGTCTCCTGCAGGGCTCCTTACCGATTGAACAGCACCTCCTTAAGGTAAGAGGTACCAGGGAGGGGAGCAGGAGCAGGCGGGGGCGTCTCCTAAGGAGATTCCCTCAGTGAGTGCTCAGCTGCAGTGGCACCTCGCAGAGAGAGCAGCAGTTTGCAGGGAATGTGCGTTCCAAGCATCTGTCGAAGAGGGCCTAGCTGGTGCCTGGCTTGTGACAGACCCCCAGGCAACATTTGCTGAACGAGTGCTTAAAGGAGTCCCGTGAAGGCACCCACATGGCACATGCTGTCGGCAGAACCCAGCCCTGAAGCCTGCCCGCAGCAGCTGGCGATGAGGCCCGGTGGCACCCAGGTCACACCAGGGCAGGGCCCAGCAGCTTCCAGAGCAGAGTGGAGGGGGTGAAGGGCAGTGGGAGGGGCCGTGCAGGTCCCGTTCTCTGATGGGACTGGGCGGGGCCTGGAAGAAGGCTTCAGCCGTTCTCTGGTCAATCCAGAAAGAGTCCCGGGAGGAGATGGGGTTTGAGAAGGCGCTCTAGTGGTGAGAGGAAGGGCAGCGGGGGCCTGGTCAGAGAGTTGGCCTGTGCCAGGGCCTGCAAACAGCCTCATGACCCCACCAGAGGGCTGTGGCCTGGTCTGGCTTACCAAAGCTGGGCGGAGGTTCCCTGGGGGAACCAAGGGTCACACAGCCCTCCCTTGCTCAGTCACCTTAGAGATGAAAGCGCAGTAATTCCTCAGGCTGCCTTCAGGTTTCTGAAGGTGGCCCTCATGTTGCTGGACTTTTTCTCTTCCAGCTCAGTGTCCTCAGGGGTCCCTCCCATGCCTTGGCCTCCAGAGCCCCTCACCCCCAAGTCCTAGCCACCCTCTCCTGGCATGGGCTAGTCAGTGCCCTGGACATCGCACTGACCAACAGCCCTGTCTGCCTGGCCCTCGCTCTGAATAGCCGATGTCTCCAGAAGCAGCCAGAGGAGGGCAGGGCAACCTCCTGGCAGCAGTGACACGTTGGGTCACCGTGGGGTTGTGGCAACGAAACCCCCAGCTCTTCTCCCCTAAGCTTCTGTCGGCCTGGGTGCCCCACGTCCTGCAGGGATCGAGTGGCTCGCCATTTCCCCCTGTAACATTTCCTCTGTTGGCTTCCTAAGCAAGCGCTCCGCCGAGGGCCCCAAGTAGGAGCTGAGCGTGGCCTGGAGAAGGGGCCACATGGCGCCTCAGGGGGTGCTGACCAGGAGCCCCGGCCGCCACATGCACCCACAGCGCAGAGGAGGCGGCCTGCGGAGGGAGCGCTGGCTCTCCGCCAGGGCGTGCACTTAGCTTAGACAAGTCGCACCGCGCTGCGTGCCAGCTTCCTCCTCCCCACAAGGCTTGTGAGATGACTGGCCCCATTGCACCGTCAGGACTGGATGTGATAGCGTGCACAGGCTTATTATGATATGTGACATCTGGGTGCTGTGTAAATGACGGCCATTGTCACTGGTCTTGGCAGTGCACAGTGAAGGTGGGTGCGGAGGCTCCTGCCTGGGCGTCCGCAGACACCGCAGCGGGCCGCGGATAGGCTCCGGGCTCCCCAGGGCCTCCGAAATTGCAGGCTGGCTTTTACTAGTGGGTTTGCTTTTCTGGGAAGAGTACCCTTAGCTTCCGTCAAACTCTCAGAGGATCTGTGATCCAAAGAATGTTAAGCCCCCGAGTCAGAAGAAGACCTTCCTGTTGGGAGGCGCAGCGACGTGGGAAACCCGTGGGCAGTCAGGCCTGCTCTGGGGAAGGAGGGCAGGCCCGTCCCAGAGGGTGTCTACGAAGGGCCTGGCTTCTCCCGCAGCTGTCCCTTCGCTCTCTCCCCTGGGCAGAGAAGCTGGCGTTTGGAGCCAGCCTCTTCAGCCTAACTCCTCATGGCTTGTCCTCACAGTGGGTGCAGGTTGCAGGAACAGCCGGGACAGATGGTCCCTCCGTGGGCCCCTCCGCCTCCTCCCACACGCCTGTCTGGAAAGTGGCTTTGGCTTAGCCCTACCCAAGCTTCTTCCTGGAGGAAACTCAGAGCCAATTTTTGGGAGTGGGTCCCCCAAGGATGGAGCAAAGCTGGGCAGGGACGTGGCTGGGGAGGGAGAGAATGTGGGTGGAGGGCTGCCGGCTCTGAGTGGGGCTGCCCCATTCACCATTGCCGCCCCATGCCCCACTGCTCTCCCTGTTCCCTCCTCAGAGCATCTGCGGGGACTGTGCCCAGGGGCAGATGGCCCACCCAGCGTCCCTCCTGCAGAAAGGCGAAAAGGGGGACCAGGGCATCCCCGGTGTGCCAGGCCTCGACAGCTGCGCCAGGGTAGGGACTGGACTCGGGGCAGCCGGTGCGGGAGGTGTGGGGGGGAGGAGGTGCTCCCCGGCAGCCTCACCTGACGCCTGACCTCTCCTCGCCCTTCCCTTCGCAGTGCTTCTCAGAGCGGGAGCGCCCGAGAGCCGAGGAGGCCCGGGTGAGTGGGGCCTGCTCTCCCCAGCCCAGCCCACGCCCCACGGGGAGGGCCCTGGCCGCCCCCTCTCACCATCTCCGTCGCTCCCCAGGGAGACAACATCGATGGAGAACCCGACTGTCCTGGGAGCCCCGGCCTGCCTGGTCCTCCGGGACTGCCGGGCCAGAGAGGAGAAGAGGTTAGAGCTTCCCGTCTGCCTTTGAGACCTGTCAGGACCCTCAGAGGCCCCGTGTGACCAGCGCCCTTTACTGCTCTGGCCTCATCTGTACTCCCAGAGCACTGGCTCCCCTGGGGTACACGGGACACATTCCGCTGCCCCAGCCACATCCTCCTCCTGCAACACCCTTCTCCAGGGCTCATTCCTGCACTCCTGCAGCTCTGCTCAAATGTCACCTTCTCAGTGAGACCTCCCCTCACCACCCTCTTTATAACTGAGCCCCCACACCAGCCCCAGGGCCTCCACCCACCTTGCCTGCATCCCACGCATCACCATCCAACATACCGGGTACTTACTTCATTCAGGAATATGCCACATAATTGGTCGAGCACCAAGTACGTGCCAGCCCTGCTCTATTTGTTACTGTGTCCATCCCCCACTAGAACGTAAGTGCTGCGAGGCAGGCATTTTTATCTGTTTTGTTTATTCTGTGTTCCCAGCCCTTGGACCAGTGCCTGGTACATAATAATTGCTCAATAAGTGTGTGTTGCATGACCAAATGAACCAAATGAAAGGTGGTTTAAACCTCTGCTAAATGGTGACCCAGGCTGTGGCCAGCCTCAGGGAAGGCCACTGAGGTCCTGGGCTCTCTGGGGTCCAAGCTCTTCATCCTCGTCCCTTGGCTTCCTTTGCAGGGTCCGCCCGGCATGAGGGGCTCTCCGGGTCCTCCTGGCCCTATTGTAAGTATCTGTGCTTCCCTGGTCAGCTTGAAAAGCTCTTGAATGGGTCATGACACTCACACACCCTTTGGCTGCCTTGTCCCCAAGAAGTTGGGCAAGGCAGAAAGAGGGAAGTTCCAGTGTCCTCCCCAGCCCCTCAGCAGGGCATCTGTGGGGACCATGGTCTCCCACCACTGAATCCCGGAACTGCCCTGCTCTGCCCAATGGCCTGACCCTTGGGGTGCAGCTTTGCTTCCCTGTGCCCCTCCCTGCTGTGTTTTACTCGGGGGACCCTGGCCACCCTGGACAGGGGGCCGAGCTACTGGCTCACAGTCTTGGCGCAGGCAGGGCGGCGTGGGGCATCCTGGCCACATCTCTCCATGTCCCTGTGACACAGCACCTACAAGGGCCAGGGGCTACGGTGGAGCTGCCCTCCCTTGCTCTGCTGGGCTGTCTCTGGGCGAGTCCACAAACTCCAGACCAGGGAGTCCTCTGTGGTGTTGCTACGGCAGGAAATAGACGTGACTGGGAAAGCCTGGAAGAACTGAAAGGGCTTTCTTGGAGGAAAACTGGCTGGTGGGAGCCGCCTTAGAGACAGGGAGCTGCCACTCGGGGGGCGTGCGGAGGCCAGGTGGCAGGCATGACGGGCCAGCTGGAAGCAGCGGGCTTCCGCTTCAGCACAGGCACTCGGTTAGACCCCGGAAGACTCGGGGAGGACAAGGACGCTGGGGCCTGTTTCGCGTTTCTGCCGGCGGAGGAGCCCTTCTTCCTGGAACGAGGGCAGGAGCAGTTGTCTTCTGGGCCAAGACTGTCAATGAGTCTCTCTTCTAGCTACCTTGACAATACTCCCATGACCTCCTCGCCCCATGGCCCCCCAGCCCTAGACTGTGCGCCCCAGGCTGCCCCAGGGTTACCGTGCTTGTGAGATGTGACCTGCCTGTTTCTCCCACCAGGGCCCCCCAGGTTTTCCTGGTGCTGTTGGCTCCCCCGGATTACCTGTAAGAACCTAGCACTGCTCGACCTCCCCTCCCCTGCCAGCCAGGTCTCTGTGGCTTTTGCTTGTGTCCCTTCTGTCGTGCCCTCACCTCTGTGCTCCGTGTTTGTTGTCCCCCTTCAGGCTCGGTAGCTAACGACACAGGTTCCCTGAGGTCCGGGCAGCTTGGACATCCTCCCAGCCTCTGACTTTTTCCATTCGCCTCTCCCTCCTCTCCTGCTCTCTTTCTCTTCTTCCCTCCCTCACCGCCTCTGTCTTCCTGTTCCTTTCCTCCCACTGTCCACGCCACCCCCAGGTCCTCCCGAGCCATCGGGCTCTCGTACCTTCTCATGTCAGGCTGTGCCTCTAGGGCCCCTTTTTTCCTTCCTTCTCACTCTGCCTCCTGCTTCTCACCACCTTTGGTGTTGACTAAAGATTCGCTGAAAGTAGTTCTTGGGGCCCTGCCAGGCACCTGGCTCAGAGCCCGGCAGAGATGCCAACGCTTTAGGGCTTCACACTGCAGGTTTGCTGCCCTGCTGCTTGGCAGGGCTGTCCAGGGGCACCCAGGGATTTAAAGGCAGCCCTGCCCATACCTTGTCCACCGCCCTGGAGGAAACTGTCCCCTTCCTCCTGTCCCCTTCCTCTTCCCTGGCTCCTGTCCCAGCCTGCTCTGGGGCTGGTGTGTGATACCAGCCAGTTGGGTTTCTGGGTGTCAGGGGGCGCTGCCCCTCTGTGCCTGGCACCTTGGCCTGCTCCTTCTGCCAGGTGTCGTTAATTGCTCTGCCTTCGTCATCGTCACAGGTGTGTTTAAATCACCCCCATCCTCATTGTTGTTCCCTCGTGGGTCACAGAAACTAACCTCCTGTTTGTCAGATTTCGTGTTCCCGGGGCCTGGCTCCTCTCCTCCCGGGCCTGGCGATGGAGGCTCAGGGAGCAGGGCCCCTCCTTGTCGCAGCTCCATCTGTCCCCACATCCTCATCTCTGGCCGGGCCTTGGCTGTTTCTGCTTGCTTGGGTGAAGGGGCCATCTGTCCGTCTAGCCATCTGTCTTGTGTTGTGGAAAGGTTTGGGCGCCGTCTCTTGAGGGCATGAGGGGGAAGGGGGCAGAAGAGGCGTCCGTATGGTGTGGGGCATCTTCGAAGGCCAGGGCGAGGAGTGAGGGTGGGGGCTCTGGCTTTGATTGCAAGTGATACCCCTTTCGCCCTACGAAGTGACAGGGACTGCTCTGCAGGGAGCCTTCCCGTGTCTCTCTCTGCATCCTGAAAAGAAGGTGATTTTTGGCTTGGGGTGGGGGGACTCGGACAGGTAAGTGTTGGGTGTCGGGTGATACACTCTGGTGGGGGACATGACGCTGGGGCACCTCTCCTGATAGTTGTCCCTCAGAAGGGGCACACATCTCATCTGTCACCCTCCTGCAGGAGCACCCAGTTAGCAGGGTAGGGCACACCGACGACAAGCACCTGAAAGCTACCCTCTCAGAGTCACCCACCTGGGGGCCATGTATCTGTAGTGACCTGTCTTGGAGGGTAGCTCCTGCAAAGCACCCATAGGTGGGGGTTTTCACCTCTCACCGTCACCCTTATGCACACCCCCTATGGTCATTTTGCTAGGGACACCAGGGAAGTCACTCGTGACCTCCCCCTTTGCCCAGAATGGGGCACAGAGGGCCGGAGGGGGGAGGGGGGAGTCGGGGCTGGGTGGGGAGGAAATTGCCCTCCCGGGCGGTTTCTCATGATTTTTCTTCCCAAGGGCCTGCAAGGAGAGCGAGGCCCTACGGGCCTGACGGGAGACAAGGGGGAACCGGTAAGAGGAGGTGGCGGGGCGGGAGAGGCAGAGCCCTGGGAGCCAGAGGCTGGGCCCATAGGGGTGGCCGCCCAGTGAAGGTTGGGAGGTGGATCCTTCGGAACGCTCTGCCCCTCTGCCCTGACTCCCTCAGCGTGGGGTCTTCACATGCCCTCGGGATCAGTGGAGGCTGCAAACCCCATCCTCACCAGCATCCGTGGGGTCTCCTCTTCCCTCTGCCCGCAGCACCGGGCATGACACTCCCACCCCTCCTCCCTGGTCCCCGCCGCCGCCGCCTGCTCTGGGCCTCCTCTGGCTAAGCTCCCGGGGTCCTGGTCACGCAGGGGCTCGTCCTCCAGCCCCAGGTCTGTGGTGGTGCTCACGGCCGAGGGAGCTTGGGGCTGGGGGAAATGGCCCAGGGTGGCCGTGCTGGGGGGGCCAGTGCCTCCTAGATGGCAGGTCCAGATGTCCTGGCTGTGGCCACCCTTTCACCCGGGGAGGGGGAACAGAAATGCTGGGGGATGGTCTACCATATCTGCCTTTCTTTGCAGGGTCCTCCAGGGCAACCTGGTTACCCAGGTGCCATGGGCCCCCCAGGACTGCCTGTGAGTAAGGGGACCCTGGCTCTGGGGACACCAGACAGGACTGGGCTGGGTGTCCCTCAGCAGACTCCCCTTCCCAGGCATTTCGGCCTTGGCCTCTGCCGGGCCGTCCGTGCAGCCCCCACTGTAGGCCCCCTGGGTAGCATGGCTTGGCCCCACGACTCTGCCTTGCAGGGTGCCAGACTCTCAGAGCACCCTGCAAGTCCCAGACACGCATGAACTGAGATCTGTCTCCTTAGGTGGTTGGGAGAGCTGGGAGATAGCGCCACCCCCCACAGGAGCCCGCTGGGTGGACATGTCCCCATTTTCTGCAGAGGGCCACGGTGGCATGGGGGGTGGGAGGCTTCCCTTCCCCAGCCGTCCTCCTCTGTGCCATCTGCCTCAGAGCCAGCGTGGGTGCCAACTGCAGTCTCCACCCCTCGCATTAGCGCCGTGACTGGCTGGCCACGGGGCTAATTCTGCTCTCTCTCTGCGGCTTGTCAGGGCATCAAGGGGGAGCGCGGCTACACGGGGCCAGCGGGAGAGAAGGGGGAATCGGTGAGTCGCAGCTCTGCGGGGGCGGGAGGAAGGGCTTCAAACAGAGCCGCCTCTGCCTGCCACTGCCACCGCTGCCACCACCACCACCAACGTGGGCTGGAGATTTCCTAGCAGCCTTCGAAAGAGGAGACGTGACCCTGCTACCCCTGTCCCTGAGCCAGCTGCGTCTGTGGCAGGCAGCGTGGCTGGTGGGGCTGGTGGGGCTGGTCACTGCGGAGGGAGGCGGGAGGAGAATCCCACTGGTTCGGTTTGCGGGGGAAGGGGCCAGGAGTCAGCCAGCAGAACTCCTCCTCCTCCTCCTGCAAAGGAGAGCCTGGGACTCTAGCCCCAGCCCCACCGATGGCCTCCGTCCCCAGCAGAGTCACTCTCCGCGGAGCCAGGGTGTGCCAGGCCCCGGGCTGAGCGCAGGAGCTGGGCTGTGACCAGAGGATTCTGAACCCCACAAAATGAGGAAGTGACGTGACTCACCCAGGGTCCCACAGCTAGTTAGTGAGTTAGTGGTAGAACCTGGACTTGAACCCAGGTCCGTCCTGGTGACAAACCTCACAAACCCCAGATCTGGGATCAGCCAAACTGGGACTGGAGTCTTACAATTCACCAAGCGCAGTGAAGCCTCAGTGGGATTCAGCAGACACTGTCAGCGTTTATTCAATAAGTGCTCTTTCTCCTGGGCCTGCGGGTGCCAGGCTCCTGAGGACGCTGCGGCGAACAGAGCAGGCAGGTGTGCCCCTTGCCCTGCAGTGAGGGAGGCGGACAGCAGAAGAATGAACCAGTACCTGTGAATGAGGGGCCCCATGGGGGAGACAGGGCAGGGTCAGAGGCTGCAGCGGGGTGCAGGGTGCCCTTAGACAGAAGATCAGGGAAGGCCACTCTGAGGAGGTAGCCTTTGAGCTGAGATCTGACCGGCAGGAGGCAGGGGGTTGTGTGGTGGTCTGCACTGGGGAATCCCAGGGGGAGAGGCAGGGCGTGGGAGGGTGTGTGCACTGCAGCAACAGCCAGGAGCCAGGACACCTTGAAGGGGTCGGGACGGGAGGGCATCCCAGGTAAAGAGACAGTCATGCAAAGGCGGGGGCTGTGAATGCACAGTGCATGTTCAGGGGCTGGTGGTCTCACTGAGCAAGGCGGAAGAGAGGAAGGGAAGAGGGAATGAAGTGGGAAAGTGTGGCTGGTGCCAGATCACAGGTCGCCTCAAAGACCGGCATTGGTGGAAAGTGTGTACCTCATTCAGTTGGCAGAGGGAGCCATGGAAGGTGTTTGAGCAAGAGAGTGACACATCAGAGCTGTGATTGAAGAAGAGAAGATGGCAGCCCTTCGCTGGTGGGCTTGGAGTGAGCCAGGAGGTGGCAGGACGAGTTAGGAGGCTAATCCAGTAGCTCAGGCACTAGAGGGGAAGCCCGAACGAACAGGCAGAGGAGTCCTGCCAGCTTAGGCAGCCTCTGCTACATACCCTGCCTCTGCTCTGTGCCTCATCCCCTGCCCCGTCCCCCTTCTCCCCTGGGCAGCATGACTGATTCTGCTCCTTTGTGTCCCCAGGGCCCCCCAGGATCCGAAGGCCTCCCAGGTCCCGCGGGCCCAGCGGTGAGTGAGGGAGGGGGCAGGGAGATGTGAACATGGACCCCTGGTCCTGCCCTGGGCTCTGAGGACAGGAAGATTGGGTTCCAGCTGCATTGTTGTCTTTGGGTGACAGGGTCCCCGAGGAGAGCGAGGACCCCAAGGGAACTCGGGTGAGAAGGGTGACCAGGTAAGTGACGATTGGGACCTGGCTGGGGGGAGGCAGGGAAGGGGCAGCTCTAGCGTGCCCTTGAGTTGTGACCTCCCACCTGGTGCCCAGAGCCTCACCTGCCGGCCGTCTCAGGCAGACCGGAGGGCAAAGGCCGTGGGCTTAAGGCTGCCTCACCCGTCATTCTTTCCACCTGGGCAGCCAGGCAGGAGAGAGGGGGTGGCACAGCACACTGTCCCTTGCTTCTTCCCCTAGGGATTTCAAGGCCAGCCAGGCTTTCCGGGCCCGCCGGTGAGTGAAGGCACAACACCGGCTCTGTGTGATGTGGTCCCATCGGGAGTGGTGGCCTGACCAGGCCAGGCTGGGGGAGGATGGTCCTGGGGAGGAGGGGAAGAGGCAGGGGAGGAACAGCCTGGGTGGCCAGGCCTGGTTCCAGGAGCCAGACCTGGAGAGCAGGGCCTCCTGGGTGGGCCCCAGCCAAGCGGGTCAGGCAGACGTAATGCTCCTGGGTGGTGTTTCTAGGAAGCCAAAATGAATCACTTTAACAACAGTGCAACACGCACAGGAGGAAGAAGGAAGGGGAGCTCCTCCTCCAGCCCCGCTTTTATTCCCATTTCCTTCTTTGTTGGTATAGGGTCCCCCCGGATTCCCAGGCAAAGCTGGAGCACCTGGCCCACCTGGCCCCCAAGCAGAGAAGGTGAGCAAGACCCCAAGTTGGTCCAAGTCATGGATCTGAGCCATGCAGCTCCCATGCCCTGCACCCCTCCAGCATCAGACCTTCAGGAAATTCCAAGACTGACCCAGTTGTAACAGGGCTGGGGAACGAGGCCTCTAGGATGTGCTCAGTGACTTCTGGATGGCAGCAGGGGCTGCGGCAGACCAGTGGCGGCAGGGAGCGCAGGGAAGGGGGAAGCACTGCTGAGACTGGGAACCCCCAAAGGAGGACACCAACCTGGAGGGAGAGTGGCCTCCCTTCCGGGCAGCCATGTTCAGGCTGTTCCCAAGGGCCCAGACAGGGCAGGGGAGCCCCCACACTGGCTGCCTTGAGTTTGGCTTAATCAACTCTAGAGACGTGGCTCCGCCTGGGTTAAGGGGCTGAAGTCCCTGTCTCGGCCCAACTTCTGGGCTCTCTATATGTGCTGGGTGATGGTGTACAAGGCCCCGAGATTAACTTCTGATCTTAGGGTGCAGGGATCGGGGCCCAGAGGGAGGGGCTCTTTCCTCTGAGAGCGCACGCATTAACGTCTCACTATGCAGGAGAGGAAACTGAGGTCCAAAAGGCTGGGGGCAGGCTGGGCGCAGTGGCCTGGGAGGCTGAAGCGCTTGAGCTCAGGAGTTTGTGACCAGCCTGAGCAAGAGCAAGACCCTGTCTCTACAAAAAATAAAAAGATTAGCTGGGCACTGTGGCACTCATCTGTATTCCCAGCTACTCGGAAGGCTGAGGCATGAGGATCACTTGAGCCCAGGAGTTTGAGATTGTGATGAGCTATGATCATGCCACTGCACTCTAGCCTGGGGCAATAGAGTGAGAGTTTGTCTCCAAGGCTGGAGGTAGCCCAGGGGCACACAGTGTGTTAGCAGCACAGCTAACTTCCCTCCCAGCTCCAGGAGGGCCTGGGTCCCTCACAACCTCCCTGGAGCCAGTGCCCATCAGCGGTGGTTGGGGCGGTGGTGGTTGCCAGATCCCTTCTCTTCTTCCCTTCCCTGTGAAGGACCTAGGTGGCAGCCCCTGCTCTCCTTAGGCTGGTCATTGCAGGGAATCCCAAACCTCTGGCCAGTGGTTCTCCATCCAGACTCCCAGTGGGGGCTGACTTTGGCTGGGGCTGTGCTGACCCCTCCTGGTGGATGTTGGCATTACATTGCCCCCTGAGTTCTTTTTCCCCTTTGCCAAGTCTCTAGCAGGATCCCTTCCCCTAGACCACCCCACAGCCACCGATCCAGGCAGCCACCCTGTCCCCACTGGGAAGGCAGCAGCCCCCCAGCCCCAAGCAGATAAAGCATCTTGCCTCCCCTCCTTTTCCGGTAAACGTTCCAATTCATGCATCCGTTCTCATCACTCCCCTGCTTTGAAACTTCGATGGCTCCCTAGTACCCGTAGCAGTTGTTTTCAGACTTTATTTTATAGTCCTTGAGCCTTTTTATCACACAAAAGCTCATACAAGCCCTCAATCTATAAATAGATACAAGTGGAGTTGCTCTGGCTAAAACAAGGGTAGGGGTCCTGGAGACCATCCTCTGGGTCCCCACTTCGTGGCCCCAGCTTTGAGGCTCCCCAGGAGCCCCCAGGGCTCTGAGAAATACAGTTTGAAAACCACTGGTCTGTATGATAAAATTTAATATGGCATTCAGGGCCCTCACCACCCGGGCTCGGACTTCTCCCGCCTCTTCTCCCGCCTGCCCATCCCCGAGGCTCCCCCAGACACCCTGGCAAGGCCAGGCATGTGACTGCTTCCAAATCTCTGTCCGTCTCTTACGTTACCTCTGGCATGTGCTTTTCTCCTCTACCTGCCCAATCCCAAATGTCCTTCAGCGTCTAGCATCTGGTGACTCTCTGTGGCACTTTCCCTGACTCCCACCAGAATGAGCTGCTCGCTCTTCTGAACTCTGCCAGCCCTTCCACACACAGCACGTGGACTGTTGCTTTGCCTTGGATTGGGGCCGGTCTGTGACCCTCACTGGACTGTGTTCTCCTTGGGGACCAGGGCCACTCACTTTTTTCATCTGAGGGAATCAGAGCCCACATGGCTCTCAGCATGCTGCTGGGGCCCACTGAACGTGAGCTTTCAGTTCAGCACATGTCACTGAGCAGCCACCACACCAGCCCCTGGGCCAGCCCTGAAGATGCTTTGTCGCTTCCTGATGGAGCAGTGAGGAAAGGGGGATGCTTGGAGGATGAAGACAGAGCCTCTTGGGGAGGTGGTGCAGAATATATCCAGTTAGGCCAGGACCAAACTGGGTCAGAAGCCTGCTGTCCTAGTGTCCAGTAGTCACCAGAAGCCCTGGCGCAGGCCCAGCCTCCAAGGGCGGGCAAGGCCTTGCTGACTTTGTTGGGGGGCTGGTTTCCAGGGCAGCGAAGGGATCCGAGGCCCAGCAGGCATGCCTGGTTCCCCTGGGCCACCAGGACCTCCTGGGATTCAGGTGAGTGTGTGCCCTTAGCCTGGCAGGCATGTGGGGGCAGGTGTGTGTGAGTGCATTTGTGTACATGCATGCACATTGTGTGTGAGTTTGCACACGCGTGTGTGTGTGCGCTAGGGGTGGGACTTGGTGGGGGTGTGGAGAGAGTTGAGGGGCTTGGTCAGGTCTCCTGTCTCCCAGGACCTGGCACAAGTGTGCAGAAATGCCCTTTTCCTATTTGCAGGGCCCGGCCGGGCTGGACGGTCTGGATGGGAAGGACGGCAAGCCCGGCCTGCGGGTGAGACGGTGCTCTCCCGAGAACAGGCACCCCTCCTCTCCCTCCTTCCCCAGGAGCCCATCAAGGGAACCCTGAAGAAAGACACTGGAGTGTCCCCTCTTTGTCAGGGGTGGCCCTGCCTTCCCTCTGCCTGTCTCCCACTGCACCTCCCTCCCGGATGGCGCCAGAGCCCCTCGGTTTCCCAGTTCTCCTGGCGGCCTTAACCAGCCTAGATGAGCTGGGCCTCATCAAAGGCAGCAGTGACGGGAATAAATTTATATCCAGAAGCTCAGGCAACCGAGGGAGCCCGGCTGGGTTTCAGGAAGAATCAGGCTGCAGACGGGGAAGGACTTGAGCAAGCCCTGGGTCTTGGGTCTCGTTTTGCTGGGGAATCTGAAAGGGATGGGGCCACGGCAAAGGGCAGAACATCAAGGTCAACCCCCTTCTGTACCCAAAAGAAGGAAGAGTAAGGCCTGGAGAGGGGCTGGGCTTCGCTGAGGGCCCACAGGCAGTCAGAGGCCGGACCAGGCTTGAGTTCTTCCCTCTGCCCCGTGTGACAATCCCTCTGTCCTGGGACAGCTGGGGAGGAGTTGGGTGGGGGCAGAATGTGGCAAATGACTTGGGTACAAGCTGTATAAAGCTCTTTTCTCATGCCGCTGGTCTCTTTCCCTAGGGAGACCCTGGTCCCGCTGGCCCCCCTGGACTCATGGGACCCCCGGTAAGTGGAGCTACAGGAAGGAGTTGGGAGCTGA
The DNA here is from genome assembly GCF_000956105.1 of Propithecus coquereli. NCBI lineage: Eukaryota > Metazoa > Chordata > Mammalia > Primates > Indriidae > Propithecus > Propithecus coquereli. The sequence continues at coordinate 866,323 of NW_012142523.1, read as the reverse complement.
GCAGTTGCGGCCTCTGCCTGGCGGGGGTGTGGCATCCCCAATCCAGGTCCTCTGAGGGCCACGTTTTCACGTTGGATTGGTTTGAGCTGTTTAACCTGAGGGAGGAGTGGGAAGAGGCCCCTGGAGAGGGCCATGAGGGCTCCCTGCTTTTCCTTCCAGGGCTTTAAGGGGAAAACAGGACATCCTGGCCTCCCAGGACCTAAGGTAAGAGTCCTCTCTGCCACACAAGTTTTCTCTGCTATCCTCAAACCCTGACCCCAGACACCCATGGCAGCCTAGGGGTCGGGGTGGAGGTGCCACCTGCCCCTTGGCTGAGAAGCCATCCCCGCATCCGAGCCTCCTGAGGCCACCAGTGCCTGGCAGACTGGGTCAGGGCTTCGCAGCCCACCTGGCAGGGCCCCTCTGCTGTGGGGTTGGCTTGGGGTGGGGGTGCCATGTGAAGGTCTGGTGAGCTCCAGCTGCCCCTCTCTCTTCTAGGGTGACTGTGGCAAACCAGGTCCCCCTGGCAGCAGTGGCCGGCCCGGAGCGGAGGTAAGGTCCAGGGACCTCACACCGCCTTGGCTTGGCCTTTGGGCTCTGCTGAGTCTCCTGCTCACTGGCAATGTGGCTGCCTTCTCTCCTCAGCCCACTGGGGGAGGTTTCACCCACCCCTGCACAGCTTGAACTTTCTCCTTCCTCTTAAGGTTGTAACTGGTTCTGTTCCCTAGAGGCTGCCAGGTCACCAACCTAAAAAGGCAGGGCCCGGCCCACGCAGGCTGGGGGCTGCGCTTTCTCTGCCCAGCAGATCTCATGGGGCAGGGCTGGTCCCTCGAGTCTGGAGGCTGGGACTCGGCTCGGTTCCTCTGGCCGCTGGCCTTCCCACCCGCCCTGCTCAGCCCTCTCCCGCCTCACAGCCACGCGTGCACAAGTCAGTCCATTTCCGTGTCACCTCTTCCTTTTTCAGGGTGAGCCTGGTGCCATGGGACCCCAGGGAAGACCCGGCCCTCCTGGCCATGTTGTGAGTTAAACTGTTTTTGTCTCTGCGCCTTCGAGAGTCGGGATTCTGTCGGGGGTGGGGGGCAGGCTGGGATGACCTGAAAGAACTGGCGGGAGGAGCCGCCCCAACCATGAGCGCCAGGAGGGGTCCTGGGCTCAGCCGGTTCTGTGACTCCCAGGTGTTTCACCATTTTCTTATTTTCTGGGCACATTCGAGTTCATGTATCAGATGAAGGTCGCTCAGTTAGTCAACAAATAATTACTGAGCACCTGCCCCATACCAGGCACCGTTCCAAGCATTGGGCAACAGCAATGAGCAAGACAGACAAGGTCCCCTGATGTCATAGGGCTTTCGGGCAGACACAACAAGCAACTAATGTGATGTTATAGGGAGGGACAGGGAGGGGACTTCAGAGGAACCCTTACTGGAGAAATGACACTTGAGCTGAGGCCCGAATAAAAGGAGGAGCCAGCTAGTGAGCATGGGGTGGGGAGTCCCAGGCAGGGTGAAGCTGGGACAAGGGGCCAAAGGCAGGGAGGAGCTCAGTGTGTTTGAGGAACCCAGGAAGGTCAGTGTGGCTGGAGTGTGGTTTGGGGACGGTGCGAGAGGGAAAGGAGAGCTGGCCTGGTGCCGGCGGGGGAGGCCAGGAGTGAGGCAGGACACACCCGTGGGCGCCGTGGCTGCGTGGCTGTGGGGGAGCGGGGCAGCATGGACGAACTGGATGTGTTGGAGGTGGAGGACCTGCTGGCGACCTGTCGGGGGCCAGCGGAGTGGTAGAAAGAGGGGAATCGGGATGACGCTTGCGTTTGGCTTGGACAACTGAGTGAGTAGGTGGTGTGTTTATTGAGATGGGGTGACTGGGAGAGGATGTTTATTAAGCAGTAATGAATTTCCCATCTCCTCTACTCATCAGTAACACAGACGACTGCCAGGCGCGCCTTTGATCAGTGTGACAGACTGAGCTGATAGGCTCTGAGGAAAGCGAAATGCTAGCGTGTTGTTGCAGCCCCGTTGAGGCTGGCTGTATAACTTCCAGGAGGCTTTTGGAAATGTTAAAAATAGTTCATGACCAAAAAAAGGAATTCTCAGGTCCCCATACTATTTTTATGCATCTCAAGGGGTCTGGGGGCCCTGGATTGGGAACGCCAGGTCTAGCCTGGTCCCCCTCACACTATGGATGAAAGACAGTGTCACACACTCTGAATTGTAGCCCGGTCGCAGACTCAGCAGGGGCTGGGGACGAGGTGGGTGCAGGCCTCCTTGTCTCACTTTGTCCATCCAGCCCAGTCCCCCTGCTGTGTGACAGTCCCAGTGCTGGGCATTTCTGTCCCAGGAGACCTGAGATGAGTACAACAGAGGCCACGGCCTCTGGAGCTTTCTGTCTGCCAGTGTAGAGGGAAGTGCTCTGAGACAGACTCCCGTGCCCTGGGATTCAGAGAAGGTGTCACTCTGGCCAGGGAGGTGACCGTTTGAGCTGTGCCTCAGGGGCAAAGATGTGGACCCAGAGGTGGGGGAGGGCGTTTCAGATGCTGCCACAGCTCAGGCCGGAGGGAGCAGCTGCGTGTTGGAGTCTCACTGCTCTCTGGTGTCAGCGGCAGCAGAAAGCCAGTGGGCCCGAGTGCCACCCTGTAGCTTGTCCCTGTGGATGTTGGGGTGGGTGCTGAGCCCCTGCCCTCACCCCCGCTAGGCCTGGTCTTGCCTCTTCCCTAGAACAGTAGGAAGTGGCTGCCTTTGGGGAATAAGGGGTCTCACTCCAGGCCAGGCAGTTAACTCCCCAGGCCTTTGCTCTCTGCGCTTGGCCTCTGGCGGTGGCTCCCAGATCAGTCCCCCTCAGCACAGTGCCAGATGCACCACTCAGCGTGGGGAGGCAGGCGGGTCCCCAGCCTCAGCTCTGGGCGCAAATCTGGCAGAAGCTCGAGTGTAAGGCCAGAAGGCCAGGAAGGGTTTCAGAAGGAGAACAGAGCTGCTGAACTTCAGGGCTTGTTCTTGCTGTCAGGCCCTCCGCCTCCTGGGGGCTTGTTATTAGAGCCAGTTTCTATCCCACTGACTCTGCTCTCTTTAGGGGCCACCGGGGCCTCCAGGCCAGCCAGGACCGGCTGGGATCTCTGCTATGGTGAGTGACATGCTCCCTTCCTTGTTCCCTCCTAGGAGCTCTGCCCTGTTCTGCTGTGGCTCTTTCAGAGGAAGCTGGAGGGATGGAGGACAGTGTTCCCCCACCCCTCCTTCCCTGGCATCAGCCTCTCCTGTCTCCAGATATCTCCCCTTCCAGGAGGTGGTGAAGGGCTTCCGAGACGGCTGGAGGCCATCCCGGGGTCCTGCCACAAGTTCAGGCAGCGCCACCTCCCCCTCTGGGGCCTGGGAGGTGGGGGACACGGTCCCATCACGCAATGGGGTATCTGCCTCTGGCTGTGTGGGGTCCGCTTTACCCTCTTCCCACCCCCTCACCGTCGTCCTTCCTGTTCTCTAGGGCCTGAAAGGAGACCGAGGAGCTACCGGAGAAAGGGGCCTTGCAGGCCTCCCAGGCCAGCCTGGCCCTCCTGGCCACCCCGGCCCCCCGGTAAGACCCCGCATCTATGGCACCGCCGAAGGGGAAGGGGTCAGTTGGCTGCAGGGCAGCGGAGCGCAGCACTGCACATCTGGGGTCTCCAAGGAAGGAGAGGCTATTAGCATGGCAGGAGGCAGGGCACGTGTGCCTGAGGATCACTTCATACTTGGAAAGACAGGCCCTGTACGCCAGGGCTGTGCCAGCTGCGCGCAAGGTCACTGCCTCTGACCATACACCAGCAGCCACCTCCACCTCGTGCAGACCCCTCGTCTGGGTGTCAGACAGGGGAGACTTGTCCCTGTCGGCCCCTGCGCCTGCCCCAGGGAGCTTGTCCGCAACCACAAAAAATCTCTGTAAATGTCAGGAATCAGAAACGCGGTGCTGTTGCTGTAACTTTCTGAGCTCCTCGGAAACCACAACTTGGTCTCAGCTAATGTTTAACACTCAGAGTGATGATGTATTGATCACCGACCGTGTGCTGAATGGTGAACTAAGTGCCCGACGCGCACTTAGTCTCAATCTGCACTGCAGCCCCGTTTAGTAGACACGATTGTCCCCGTTGTACAGGTGAGGACACCGAGGGTTAGCAAGGTTACGTAGGTTGCTCAGAGTCCCACAGCTAGTGAGAGGAAGAGCTGGGACTTGGTCCCTAGCCTGCCCGATTCCAGAATTTATGTCCGTAGCCACTCTGCAAAACCACCTCTTTCTGAAGTTCCAGACATTAGGTGGAACTGGTTTGCCAGACTCAGGGATGAAAAGTCCTCTGGGAAACCTCAGGGACCCAGGTCTCCTAGACCCGTCATGGAGCTCTCCACCAAGGCAGACTTTCTCTTTGGGAGCAGGAGCGATGACCCAGACCTGTGGGCCTGCAGTGGGGCGGGGGCCGTGGGTGACTCCAGTCGGCCCACCTGTCAGGAGGGCCTGGTCTCAGCATGCGGGCTGACTCTGCCTCCTGCCAAAGACCCTGCCTCCCTCCCTGCCTGCAGTCTCAGGAGCCTCCAGGGCCGCTCGAAAAATCTACCCCTTGCCTTGCATTCGCAAATTCCTCTTCCCCAGCATCCCTCAGATGGGGGCTGGTCCCAGGAGGTGGCCTCTCCTGTCGTGGGGAGGGAGCAGCTCAGGCTGGCCCCGGTCAATCTCTGGGACCTCACTGGCGTGCATGTGTTCATTCAGCAAACAGGAACGTGTACTCAGAGCCAGGGAGTGTGCAAGGTGCCAGGATCCTAAGTGCAGAGCAAGGCAGGCTCAGTCTGTCCTTCCCTTGGAGAGCTCAGTAGGGGTGCAGCCAGGAGCTGTCAGGGTGGGGCTCTGGGACTAGGCTGCAGCGAGGGCTGTGCCCAGAGTGTCAGAGGGTGAGAGCTGGAGGATGGTGGCTTCTTTGTGGAACCCAGTAGCCAAAGTGGGGCATGTGGCACCAAACTGGGCTGGAGCTCATCACGTCTCCACTGTTCTCTACTCCCCAGGGGGAGCCTGGTGCAGATGGCGCGGCCGGCAAAGAGGTACCATCGTGCTGCTCTTCTCCTGTTCCTTGGGGAGACTTCTAGCCCCTCGCCTTGCCCTGACCTCTCTTCCTTCACTTGGCAACATTCCCTGCACGTCCAGACTATCTCTGGGCAGATATACAGGAAACTGTTAACACTCACTCTGGGAGAGAAATTGGGGACTAGGGGACAAGAGCGGGAGTGAGACTTGTTTTACCTTTTTTTTTTTTTTAACCCTGTACCTGGTCAGAAAGAGACAATAATATTAATAAACTCCAAACAAACATTTCTTGGGCGCCAGCTCTTGCCTGGCCCTCCGATATGCCACAGACTGGCCCTCCCATTCCGACTTCTTCTCACCCTTCATCTGTGATCGAGGACAGCCAATGTGATCAAACAAGGCCATGCCCCAGGGGACATCATTCTCCCTGCCAGCTGCCAGCCCCTCTGGGCAGGGAGGCTGTCATCTGTGCTCACACAGAGCCTAGCTGGACGCAGCCGGGGCTGAGGTGGTCTTTCACGGCACCTTCCCCCCGCAGGATGCTACAGAGATACTGCGCAGACTTGACTTCCCCCTTTCGCTTTCCTCTAGGGACCCCCTGGGAAACAGGGACTCTATGGACCTCCTGGTCTCAAGGTGAGTGGGCACCGGCTGGGCTCGAGAGGAGAAACTTGTGAGCTGTTTGAGCCCAGCTCCAAGTTACGACGTTAGCCACAGAGAGGAAACTTGGGAACACCAGTGGGCAGGAAAAAAGTGGGCAGAACTTGGTGCAACCTCGTGTCTGAAAACTTCTCTCATGGGGCTTAGCTGTGGTTGAGGGAATGGAAATCTCCATTCATTCCTTGTGGATCGATTGATTCATTCATTTTTTTTTTTTTTTTTTGAGACAGAGTCTCACTTTGTTGCCCGGGCTAGAGTGAGTGCCGTGGCATCAGCCTAGCTCACAGCAACCTCAGACTCCTGAGCTCAAACAATCCTACTGCCTCAGCCTCCCAAGTAGCTGGGACTACAGGCATGCGCCACCATGCCCGGCTAATTTTTTCTATATATTTTTAGCTGTCCAATTAATTTCTTTCTATTTTTGGTAGAGACAGGGTCTCGCTCTTGCTCAGGCTGGTCTCGAACTCCTGAGCTCAAACAATCCGCCCGCCTCGGCCTCCCAGAGAGCTAGGATTACAGGCATGAGCCACCACGCCCGGCCAAGATTCATTCATTTTTTCATTCCACAAACATTGCTTGCTCTTGCTCGTGTTCCAGGCCCTCTGTCCTGGCCGTGAGTAAAGAGAGGTCTCTGAACAATAGGTGCTTGCAGTAGTCTAGTCACATTCTCACTAGCATGTAGCAAGTTTTACAAAAGGAGGTTAGACACAGAACTGTGGGACCAGAGGAAGGGAGCACCCCCTGTCAGCCCAGGGTGTCAGGGAGGCTGCGTAAAGAACTGGAACACTTATTGGAGGAGGAGGAGGCGTGCACTGGGTAGGGATGAGGGGAGGGCATTGCAGGCAGGGAGGACCAAGACAGCATGGCCGAATCAGAGGATTACAACCAGTGCGGGCTGCCAGGAGGTGGGGATAGGGAGAGGAGGCTAAGGAAGGGATGATCAGGACCACATGGCGAAGGGCCCTGAATGCCTGGCCTAAGAATTAGGCCTTTGTCCTGAGGGCAGTCGGGAGCCATCAGAACCTCTAAGCAGGAGTAACGCCATGAGAACTGTCTTCTAGAAGGACCACCTTGGGGGCAGTGAGGCAGAATGACCCGTCAGGATGCTACGACCACAGTCCCGAGGCTGATGCCGGGGCCTGGAGGAGGGTGAGAGGAAGGGGCGTATTGCTGAGACATCCTGACGCAGATTTGATAGCACTTGGTGTCCTGTCCTTGCAGGGGGATCCGGGATCTCCAGGACAGAAGGGTCAGGCAGGAGAGAAGGGGAGATCCGGCATGCCTGGTGGGCCTGGCAAGAGTGGCTCCATGGGGCCTGTTGGGCCACCGGGTCCTGCAGGAGAGAGAGGCCACCCTGGATCTCCAGGCCCCGCAGGGAGCCCTGGATTGCCCGGTGTTCCTGGCTCCATGGTAAGCGGGGAGGCTGGTGGCCATGGGCACTGTCCCATAGAGCAGGCATGTGGGGTGGAGCATGGGTCATTTTAGAAGCTTCTGCTGACATTCTGCGGGAGAGAGCATGACTCCCATATAGGTGGTTCTTAACTGTGTGGGGGAGGGAGGGGGTTAAGGGGTCCTCTCTCCAGAAAAATGCACTTAGGCACAAAATGTCTTGTACCATTTTGGGGTGCTTAGGACTTTGGATTAGGACTCTGTGGGAGGCTCCTGGGACCTTTGCCCTCCTCCCCATCTTTTATTTCCATAACGTCTCTCCCAGGGGGAAAGCACCAGGCTCGGAAGTGTAATTGAGGCAGATTTTCTTCTCTTTCCTCAGGGAGACATGGTGAATTATGATGAAATCAAGAGGTTCATCAGACAAGAGATCATTAAAATGTTTGATGGTAATTGGGTGCCACCCGCCCTTCCTCGCCACTTCTCCGCCCTGCCTTGGCCTCCTTTTCCTTAAAGCTCAGTGTCCTCCCCCTCTCACCCCCGCACACTTCTGGGCCTGGGGTTGACAGGCACATGTCCAATTATCCGTCAGACCTTCCTTGTCACTTGCTCTGTTCAGAGATGAAATGATTCCCTCCTGCCCTCGCCGAGCCCCCACTTGAGCAAAGGAGACAGACAAGAAAATTGATATCAAACGAGTCTGCATGAAGTGAGCTCTAAATAGAGGGGCGAGCGGCCACTGGAAGAGGGTGGTGTGGGTTTATTTGAAGCTTTTTTTCTTTTCATTTGTTCATCCAACATTGATGTGCCGGGGACTGGGGAAAACACGGACCCAGTTTCTGGAAGGGGCTGGACTTCTTGCTTGGGAAGCAGACCTTGAACGCCAGGCAAAGAGTCTGGACTTTATTCTGAAGCCGGCGGTGAACCCAGGAAGGGTGATGGAGCAGAGATGCCATGGTCAGAGCTGCGCTTCAGAAGGGTCTCCGTGGAGGCCAGGGCACGGGACCCCATTTGGGAGACCACCCCCATATTCCTTGCCCAAATGTCCCTCTGAAGAAAGGCTGCTTTGGACTCCAAGCTGGCGACCTGGCTGCAGCATCTGCAGTCCTTCTGAGTCCCTGGGCCACCCTGTGACCTGTCCTTTCCCTGTCTTGTAGAGAGGATGGCCTACTACACCTCCAGGATGCAGTTCCCCATGGAAATGGCGGCAGCTCCAGGACGACCAGGGCCTCCAGGGAAGGACGGTGCCCCGGGCCGGCCGGGTGCTCCGGGGTCCCCTGGGCTGCCTGGTCAGATTGGCAGAGAAGGACGGCAGGGCTTGCCAGGAATGAGAGGTAGCTCTGCCTTCTGGTTCCCGAGGGACACGCATAGCTCTCGGGGGAAGGCCTGAGCATTCCCTGTTGTGAATATGGAGTTCGTGCGTGTGCGTGTGTTTCAAGTGATCCAACTGGCTGTGTCGCTTTTCTGCTCAGGGAAAGGACTTCTTATTTTATTTGTTTTGTCCCAGGATTGCCTGGTACCAAAGGTGAGAAGGGAGACATTGGTGTTGGCATTGCAGGAGAAAATGGTCTTCCCGGCCCTCCAGGTAAGAAAAAGCAGCATTTGAGACCACGAATCCAGAGCAGCAAGCACCCCCTTTCTTTCTGTTCCTCCTGTGACACGGTTGTGTCGAACTCCAAGTAACTACAGGCCAACCAACCACCATTTACTATAATGCCACTGTGGGGGTCAGGGAGTCTCAGTGCCTGTTCCTACGTCCTAGGCTGGGCTGGCGTGACGCAGTGGGAGGGAGCTGCACGTGGTCAGGGCCAGGGAACTTGAGTTTAAGTCCTGCTCGGCATCCTACTGGCTGTGTAACCTTGAAGAGGTTATTTATGCCCTTGGAGTCACTCTCTGAGATGCATGCTTGGCTGTACGGCCTGAAAGAGAATGGCCAAAGCCTGATGTTCCAGCTCGGGGCCCCAGCTGCTCTACTTACCAGATGTGCAACCTCTCTGAGCCTGTGTCCTCATCCACAAAATTAGATAATAGCTCCTTTCTCAGGGAACTGTTGTGCAGATTCAATGAATAGTGCATGAAAGGCACTCAGCACTGTGCCTGGCACACAGAGTCTTTCAATAAAATCAGCCAGTGGTATCGTCATTGTTAAATCAGTGTGAAGATCAGATCGGGTCCTCATGAAAACATGAGGTGATGTGGGATCTATTCATCATAGGTCAGGTAGTGTTTACCATGCCTGTTATTGCTTTTTTTCTTATGATCTGGGTCTCCTGATTTCCCTTCTGTGGCTCTTCCCTCCCTAGGTCCTCAAGGCCCTCCAGGGTATGGCAAGATGGGAGCAACAGGACCCATGGGCCAGCAGGGCATCCCTGGCATCCCTGGCCCCCCGGGCCCCATGGGCCAGCCGGGCAAGGCTGGCCACTGTGCCCCTTCCGACTGCTTCGGAGCCATGCCCATGGAGCAGCAGTACCCACCCATGAAAAACATGAAGGGGCCTTTCGGCTGAAATCCCCACCTGCCCCCGGATGAAGGACTCCATTGGGAATAAATGGCCGAAGCTTACAGGACTCTGTGACGGGTTGTGAATGTTTTTGTTGTTTTTAATTGCTGTTAATATTTTTTAAATAATAAAATAAACAAACAAAACTGGCTGCCATTCCCCTTCCAGCGGGGCTCCTCTGGTGCTGCAGCTCCAGCTCCCTGTCATCTTCCTTTTCTCATTTGGTCCCCGGGTCAAAAACGGGCATTTCATCCTAGCGGCCTGCGGCCAGCCAGTGCAGCTGTGGGGTGCTGCTGTGCCGGGAGCTCTCCTCTCCAGTGCTCCTGATTCGTCCTTTGGTCCTCTGCACCTCGTGCCTTGTCCTCCTCGCACACTTCTCTGGAGCTGGAGAAGGGGCATTGCTCAGCCTCTCCTCTCGAGTGAACCAAAAACAGGTTTGAAGTCCCTACTCCCCAGTTATAAAGGCCCCTCCCTATTTGCTTCCCTAAAGAAACCAGTGTTCGCTACCCCACCCGCTCTTTGCCCGCCTGCTTCACTTCGTGACTGTGACCCAAAGCCAATCCCGGTTGCACCTTGGGAAATGCCACTCGGTGCTGAGGTGTGTTCATCTACCTGGAAGCCCCTCCAAGCATGCAGGCTTATGTTGATGCTCCAGAAATTCTGTGATTAGAAAACCTGTGCAAACAGGAGAAAAGATAGGCTCCGGCTCCTGGCCTGGGCGACCAGGGAATGCTTCTCTGGGAAATGAGATGGAACTTCCAGCCTGTACCAATGCGTCGCCCTGTCACCAGCTCTCCATAAGCTCTTTGGGTAATGACTTTGTGGATTGCAGATGGCATCCTTTGTGATTCTTTGTTATTCTAATGTGTGTGGTACTTTTCCTGTACATCCTAGCCTAGGCCTTCAGAAACAGCCAGGTCGTATCAGTGCAAAGGGGTCGCAGGCAAGCAATGATCAGACCCAAGTTCATGGTCCTTAAAGTCCACTGGGAATTTGGTGATCTATCTGCTGTCTCCTTTTCTCTGTGTAAAAAGGCTAGACATAAAAATAAAAAAAAAGACAGCCAACTGAACATTATAAAACCGTTCTGTCTCAAGCTTCTTCTTTCTCTACTTTTCAGATCGCCTGTCCTTATGGGCTGGCTGCCCTGTGAGAGAGCAACAGGGCACTTCCAGGGGGATTTCCAAAGAAAGCCTTTTTACTGGCTCCAGCTTTCTGGAAGGTTTATTCAAGTTGGACAAACTTCAAAGGATCACAGAGCAGGCTCAGAAATGTACCCAAAGTCTAGATGCTTATCCAAACTGCCTGAAGCCTTCAAACCGGCTGTCAAATCTCTCCTGAGCTGGCATTCCAGCACATTTCTGAAAATTCCCTTCTCTGGTTGAGCCCCAAATACCAGATCAGCCTATTGATGGTTTTTCAGAACCTTTGCCCTATTTTGTTCCTGCCAGGAGCAGAGGTGTGCTGGCGGCCAGAGGAATGAAATCAGGCAGGCTCCTGAGCACGCCCGAGTGTCTCACATGATGTTTTCAGATAAAGGAGGGGTTTATTCCTTTTTCATCCCGCACCAGCTATTCTCAGTTAACCCTGGTTCTAACACAAAACGTTAAAAAGCAAATGCATCATCTCTGCATTGAAGTAGCAGCCAGGTTTTGGACAGGGGACGAGGACAGATGTTAAAGCGCTCCCGTCGGAGGGCCAGCTCCCACTTTCGGGCCAGCGTGTGAGCGCTAACCGATGATGGGCTTCATGACTGGGGGCTTGTTGGCGCGAGTAGAGAGAAAGAGAAGCAAGGACCAGCTGTGGAATTGAGCAGGGTTGGCTTTGAAGGCCAGAGGGGAAAATTGCTATGAGGAAACATAAAACTCATCCCCTGTAAGGGTCCCCAGGGAATCAATCCTTACAGAGTAAATGACGCTTTCTTCAATTTTCTTCCTGAGTCAAATTCATGCCACTCTTAGGGGATTCTACGAAAGGCTAGGTTTAAGCTTTCATCATTTGAATGTCTGTCTCCCTGGAGTTTGAAATTGCTGTATTTTCTTGGACCATGAAGAACCAGATGGAAAGCTGAATTTTATAGTCGCTTCTGTTACTGTGGTCAGCAAAAAATCCATGGCTTTCCCTCATCAGTTCAGGAGCTGGGTAGGCTGAAGAGAAAGAAGGGAGGGGCACATGCCTTCCATTCCTCCCAGGCAGCTTTTTCACATTCCCGCCCTGTTACTCTTCTGTCTTCAGTTCTTAGTCTATTCCAGGCTTTTAAGGCAACGCACAGATCAGATTGCCAAAGTCTAACTTGATGAGTCCATTTCCTCTTCCTACTTTGTGCCAGGAACTGTACTAGACTATGCAGATCCCAAGGCAAACTAGACAGATATGGTCCCTGCCCCCACAGTGTTTGTGGGGAGAGCAGACAGTTAAACAATTACAATGAAGGCGGAGGACAGGGCAGGACCAGGTGCCGGGGATTGCATAGCCGGAGGACCAAACCGTGTCTGGGCAAAGAGAGATGGAGCAGGCAGAGGGAACAGCACGTGCCAAGGTCCAGGGATGACTGGGTGCAGCAGGCTGAGTGACGGGAGACAGGTCAGTGTGGCTGGACTGCAGAGCACGCGCAGGGGAGACATGGCGGGAAGTCACTGATAGGTTTCACGCAAAGGTATGTCGCGTCCGGTTTGCCTAATGGGGAGTTCGCCGATGGCAGTGTGAAGAATGGACTGGAAGGTCCTTAATTTGAGAAACGCTCTGCTTTGTAAGATGGAGAAAAGGCTGCTGCATATTTATTCTGCAGGGAAAAATCCCAAATTTGATGCTTCTGGAATTTAAATCTTCCTTTTTGTCATAGTATTTTCCTTTGTCACCAGAATTCGACAGAATCTAATAAGACTTCACATAGGGTCTGTTAACCCCTTACAAGACTAGATCTTTTTTGTGGCTGTCCTGAGTAGTCTATGGGAATAGACTTTGTCAATGTGCTCCCCCTACACTACCATAATGGAAGGGAGTGTGGCCAAATTGCCCTGTCTGCAGTTCTCATTTTTCAGTTGATTCTGCAGAAAGTTGCAAATCACCCTCTGATCCACAATACCCAACTGGAATTTAAATTTCAGAACTGGATCTGGTTGGAATCAAAGAGAATTAATTCCAGAATAATTAGGTGGGTGTTGGTATTCCTTCTCAGTAAGCCATACCGGGGCTTGGTGCGGAGCCAGGAGGCCTCGGGGATGATGTGTCTCTAGGGGAGGCAATATTTTCCAGTGGATGGGCTTTTCATTCCCAAGCTCTGCCTCACCTCTAATGGGTCAACCACAGGGCTTCCATGAACTCAGGAAAGTGCTCTGTGCTCTAAAAAGGGCTGGAATCCAAGATTTCCCCTTTGGCTAAAACTGAAACAATAACAGGAACTTCCCCACCCACCTCTGTCTGCCTCAGGTAGTGGAGGTTTTAGAAATGAGTTGATTGTTTTTCAGTCTTTGGAAGATCCTGATCTCTCTCTTATCCAGCCCCCTCCAAAACAAACACACCTGGGTGTGCTGCAGGTCCTCAGAGGCACAGCCCTGGATGTCAGCTTTGGCTGGTCTCTGACTGGCTGAGGGAAGATTTGGAAGCCTCTGCCCCCAAACAGCACAGACTTCCAACAGCAAACTCCCTTAAGAGCCCTTTGCTGGGCAGAAGGGGATGGAGGCAAAGAATTCTCATAGGAATTGAATCCTCAGCACCTGGAACAAAGCCTGGCAAGTGGGGGGAATTCAAGAGGCTCACATGTTTGTGGAATAAATGAGCACATGTCACACGACCCAATCTGCAGGCCGGGTGTCACTATCCTCTCTCCCAGCCTTGAACTTCAGTCTGGACTTCAGGACGTCTTCCTTTCTGAGATTTTTCAGTTCAATCCACCAACATTTTTTTGGACTGGGAGGTTATAAAGGTAAAGAAGACATGGCCTACTAACTATTAAACACTGAGTAATTAAAATGAGTGTAGACCTGAGTTCAAATTCAGACTTCTCCATTTATCTTTTTGCTATTAGGGAAGTCACTGAGCCTCTCTGAGCCTCAGCTCCTTATCTTATAAATGGGTAATAGCATCCTCTCTCAAAAGACTGTGATGAAAATTAAACAACACATAGTACTTAGCACAAATTTCAGCACCTCGTAAGCATTCAGTACATAATATTAATAATAATAATCACTATCATTTATTGAATTCATGCCAGGCACTACTCTAGGTGTTGGGGATAGAAAAATAAATAAGAAAAGGACAATTCTATAATATATGTAAACCTTACAACATACATGTAAACCTTAAAGAGGACAATTAAGCAGTGACACCTCTTATGAAAAAATACAGTATGATATGCTAGATGACTGGATGTTGGGGGAGGCAGTGTACTTTAGATGTGGTGTCAAGGAATGCTCCCCCACTCCAAGAGGTGATATTTGAACTGAGACTTAGATAACAGGGAGGAGCCAACCAGTGAAAAGTCAAAGTGTTCTAGACAGAGAGGGAAGAGCTAATCCAAAGATATGGAGGTGTGAATGAGCTCAGCATGTTCCAGGGGTGGCACGACCAGGCCAGCATGGCTGGAGTGATTCAAGGAGGACGGCAATGGTAGGAAATGAGGCTGGAGACACAGGCAGGGTCTAGGTCATGTAGGACCATGAAAGTCATAAGGATGAGCTTAGCCTTTATTGTAAGAGTGATGGGAAGCCCCCGGAGTTTAAGCCAGGGAATGACATTTTTAGGCAATCACTCTGGCTGCCCTATAGTGAGGGAAAGAGTGAAAGCGACATTGGTCAGGAGGCTATTGTAGTGATCCAGGCACAGATGATGGTGTCTTGGACTAGAGTGATAGTGTGAACAGGGAGAAAAGAGCAGATGTGGGTATATTTTTGAACTAGAGCAAATGGAGGCGGGGAAGTGCATAGAGAAAATAGGATATACAAGAATGATCCTAGGATTTTGGCCTGACTGACTGGATTTTCTGAGATGAAGGAGAGGAATGGGTTTTGTTTTGGGGGAAAACATCAAGAGAACTCTTTATACAAGGCAGGCTGGAATATGGCAGTGATAGCACCAAGTGCAGAGAGAGACTGGCAAGAGGGTGGCTAACTCTGAAGCTTGGGGGCACTGTGGGAGGATGCCTCCATTTTAGATGGAGGATGAGATTGGAACTGATCCTTGTAGGACTGGAGATGGGAGGGCTGCTCCCTCTCTTCCAGAAGAAAGGAGTGGTTTGAGCATAACTCTAGGTATGAGGAGGTGCAATAGCTCATTTTCAAATTACATATTTGTTTCTGACAGCTAACAAAACTGAGATTCAGGTCTCTAAATAACCTGCCCAAGGCCATACAATTAGAAAGTGACCCTCAATCCAAAGCAGAGGTGCTGAATGGTGGAACTGAGCAGTACAGAGTGGAAGACAGGCCAGGGCTGTAAGACATGAGACTGGAAAGGTGAGGGTGGGCCAGACTGTGAAGGGACTGGAGGGCCAGGATGAAGAGAGTGGGCCTTACTTTGTAGTTGTGGATGAAGAGCACCATTGTAGGCTGTGCAATGGGCAAGTAGCATGACCAGCACTGTGATTGTGGAAAGTGCTTGGCTAGATGGTTAGATGGGCTGGAGTGGATAAGACCTAATAACACTAATTTATTCATTCATTTATTTAAAAAATACAGTGTCAGGCACTGTACTAGGTACTGGGATTATAATGACAAGCAAAGCAGATACAGTCCTTGCCCACATGGAAGAACTTAACAAATTAATCAAATAAGCACACAAACAAGTGCAGAAACTGAACCACCGAGTGGCACATACGTGGTGCTGAGGTCGCCTAGAAATCAGGATTTGACCTACTATGGGAATCAATCTAGACTTCCCTGCTGAGAACTAGGCATCCTTGACCCTGGTTCTAGGCTACACTCTGCCACTAACCCACTGTGAACTAGGGCAAGTCACTGCCTCTCAATTTCCCCGTATATGAAGAATTACTAGACAATCTAATTTTCCTCCTGCTCTAACGGTTCGGAATTTTCTTCTTCAAACACCACAGATCTGTATGTCACCCCAAGGCTACTAAGTTGCACCCAGCGTCTTGACGTCAAAAAGGAGTAATTCTGCCATCACCTCCATCCTTTCCAGGAGGCCTTGGTAGGTTCCCCGTTGTCGTGGCAACCATCTGGGCCCTCACCGGGCGGAAACTCGGAATGACGACAACAATTACGCCACTATCATGCGTCCCATTTGCCAGGTTATAATATGGCCGCCGCAGCAACATCCGACCTAGGCTTCTCACTAAATATCCCGGCCTGACCAGCTCTGGGGCCTACTCCAGGTCAGGAAAGGGAGAAACAGGAGCGCCGGTACAGCCACCAAGATTTCCGGAAGGCTCCACCAGGTCTTTAGCACTTCTGGTCTGTCTGGTAGGCACTCGCCCGCTGCCCTGTACCGTCACTTCCGTCGTCTTACTGCGCCCAAGATTGAGAGCATGGCTGTCCAATCAGGTGCGGTCCCGCCCCCAGGCCCTGGCGGGGGCGGGGTCTGAGAGCGCGAGGCCTCGCCCCTCGCAGGCTTGTGACGTCAGAGCCGCCATGACCAGCTATCCGTATGGGCAGGTGAGTGCGTGAGGGGCCCGCGAGTCCAGCTAGGGCCCGTGCCAAGCCCAGGCCTGGCGCCCCCCGACTCTTCTTTCCCCCGCCTTTCTCCGTGCCCTTCCCACGCTTGGTTCGCTTCAGCGAGACCTCGCACGGGAGAGAACGCAAAAGGGACCATCGGTCGCGCCCGGCTTACGTCATGCAGGACCGCGCGTCCGGGAGGTCGTGTCGCGCCCCCTCTGACGTCGTGCAGGCGAGGCTTCGGGGACCTTGGAACCCACAGGTCCATGCTGGTCCCGGCCTGGGTTCCACACCCTCCCAAGGCTCCCGTGGGTTCCCTGGCGGCTGTCATCCGCTGACAGGATGTGTAGAGCTCTGGTTCCATCAGTATCATTTTGGGAAATACAGGCTTCCGGACCCACCCCCCACATACTGCGTCAGAGTAGTCCGGAGAATCAATCAGTGGTTGTAGCAGGCGCCACAGGTGAGCTGGTTTGACCACTTAGTCCAGCAGCTCCATTTCACATATAGGAAAAAATGAAACCCCAAGAAGACATAGAATTTATCTGAAGTCACCAGACAGGCAGCAGCAAAGCTGGGGTCAGAACCCGGGTTTTCTGCAGATGCCTTTTCCCCACTGGCCAGCCTGTCTTGATTTAGCCAGGAACACCGCAGCAAGGTGATGCTGTGGCCAGAATACTTTATCAGGTGACAGAATAGTAGGATGGTCAAGTGCAGTGTAGAGTCAGAGGTAGGTTCACATCTTGGCTCCATCACCTAAATAGTTTTGATCCCTTGAGCAAGATGTTTGCCTTTCTGAGTCAAAGTTTCCTCCTCTAAAATGGGGCCTAATGGAGTTTACTTCATAGAGCTATTATGAAGACTAATGAAATGATGCTTGTTAAGCATTTGGTGCATAATGTGTAACACATGTTGCCTTTTAGTGTTTTTTTGTTGTTGTTTGTTTGTTTGTTTGTTTTACTAGACTCCTAGGTCAGTGCTGGGTGGACCGTTAAAATAGCCCCCTCATATTGCAGAGGAGGAAACCGAAGCCTAGAGAGGGGTCATGAGTTGCCCAAGATCACACAGTGATTTAGGAGTTAAAACCCATGCAGGAAAAACTGGAAAACAAGATCATATGGGATATTACAAAGTGCTTAACTGAGTATAGTCACATGCCAAAGAAGTGGTAAGAGTCCTTACAGGGAGGGAGTGTAGCCCTGTACAGTTGACACAGTATTTCGACCTTTTTATCCCTATCATGAAGGCCCTATAGGCATACAGGGATTATTACACCCAATTTACAGCTGAGGAACAAACCCAAAGAGGTTAAGTGGCTTGCCAAAGGTCACACATAGCAAGTGAGGGTGAGGCCACGAGTAGAACTCCTTTCGTTGCATACTTAGCAGAGGTAGGAAGAAGAGAGGCCAGGGTGGGCTGGGGTTAGAAGGACGCATCATGTAGCAGTGTTTCCCAAATTCCATTCCATTTGCTGAGTCTTATAAGATATTAATAGGTATTATTAATAGAGGATGATTCTGGGGTTAAATAAGTTTGGGAAATACTCTTAAATACAGCTGAATAAGTTTGTTCACAGGGCATTTCAAAATTCTTAATTTGCTATTGGACATTGTAAATCTTCCAGGAAGGAATAGAACATGCAATATTTCTTAAATTTACTTAACCATGGAACTTTCTTTCCCCTCTTTTTTTTTTTTTAGCGTCTGTTCATTTTTTGTGACACTGGTATTTCTGAGGAACACAGTTTGGGAAAACATTACCATAGTTTATTGTTTCTAGGTTGATGTTGATGTTCTGTCTTAGAATCACCTGAGAGCATGTTAAAAGAGCACACTTTTGGGTCCCACTCAGACCTGTTCTGTGCCCAGGAATCTGCATTTTAATAAGCTTTGGGGATAATTTGTATGCATCCTGGAAGCAGTGACAGGTTAGACAGAACTGGGCTAGAATCCTATTACTTAACACATTAAAACTGCCATGTGAGTTGTATTTAACTTGGGCTAATTTTGATCCAGGGGCCTCGTGAAGCAAAACCCTGCAATTGGTTTGTGAAAATCTTACTTGTTGATGTTCTTATTGTTACAGTTAATATTGACAATTTCATTCTAAAAACGTGGATTGCGTTGCATATAACTCACGCACAGAAAACAATAAAAAATAACAAACTAGAAAGGATCATTTTGTTTTAATAAAACACCATGGCCCTAAGGAAAAAAATTTTTTTCTAGTGTGGCAATCAATGTGTTAACAGTTGTATGTCCTTGGACAAACCATCTAAGGGCTCTGAGCCTCAGTTTCCTCACCTGTAAAAAGGAAAAAGTAATACCTGTAAAGGCTGAAAGGAGGATGAAATGCAGGAAGTCCTACAGGGAGCTTGGCACGTTGTTAGTACATAGCACATGCCAGTGCTTGGTGGCAGCTCTGGCTGCTGTGATTACTATGCGGTGCTGCCTGGGCTATGCTAGGAGTGAAATACCAAAAAGTAGTACAGAAAGAAAAGTGTCTGGAATAGAAGAAGAACTGGTACTTTTTTCCCCACCATACCCGTGTCCACCTCCTGGTCCCAGGTGTTCGAAAAAGGAAATGTATGGTTTTAAAGCATCTCAGTCAGTGCTGCCTCCCCTCCCCTTACTACATAGCCCTGGAGGATTTCAGCCTATTGTTAAGAGTCAAAATTCCTGTAATTTTCCACTGCCACCAGCCCAGGGTACTCAAGCGTGGACCCGGTGTAGGAATAGTAAAACTCAAGCACCCTTTGGTTCTATGAGGGAACCATCTTGGTCGATTTCAGTGTTTAAGATCTTGGTCTGTGAGGCCAGAGAGATTTGGCTTCAAATCCCTGCTCTGCCACGTCCTTGAAGGATTTTGTTACAAATATGAGTCTCAGTTTCCCCTTCTTTAGAGTGGGGTCATAACAGTACCTACCTCAGAGTTACTGCAAAGATTAAATGAGATAGTCCACATAAAGTGCTTGGCATGTAGTAAATAATCCAAGTGGAAGAGTAATGTAGGTATGTAGATTGAAGAATCGGTGTGCTAAGTATTAAACGAGAGTAAGTGTAAGGTACTGGCACAGCACAGGAGGGATACCTAACTCGGTCTAAGGGTGCATAAAGACTTCTTAGAGGAGGTGATGTTTAAGCCAAAAATGGAATCACCGGTAAGAGTTAGCTGGGTAAAGAAAGGAATGGTGTTCCAGTAGAGAAAACAGCTGCACAAAGACCAGGAAGCAAGTAAGACAGCTCAGTATTGTGGAGAACTTTAAGATCAGTTTAGTCGTAGTGATGAGGGGAAAGAGAGTAAGAAATGAGACCAGGCAGTTAAGCAAGGGCCAGATCCCAGAGGGCCTTGTAGGCCTTTTTGGGGAGTGTGACTTCATCCTAAGAGCAGCGAGGGAACCAGTGAAGAGTTTTGTCCCATTTGTGCTTTGGAGCGATTACCGTGGGCACTGTGAGAATGGATTGAGGCAGGGATATTAGTTCCGAAGCTATTGAATTAATCTAGGCTAAGGAGGACAGTGACCTGGTCAAGGTGGATTTGAGAAGCATTTGGGAGATAGAGTTGAGAAAATTTGGTGCCGAACTGAGGTGACGGAGGGGAGGAAAGAGGAGGTGCCCAGGAGGGCACTAAGGCTTTAGGTTTGGGTGACTGGCCGGAAGGGGTTCCATTCACTGAGAAGGGAATGCAGCGGGAGGAATGGGTTTGGAGAGCATGTCCAGAGGCTGTTGGCTGTGTGGGTCTGTAGCTCAGGAGAGGGGAAACGGAAGAGAAAGGTTTTGGAGTGTCAGCACAGAGGTAGTGACTGAAGTCTTGGGACAGGTCTTGGGACAGTTCTTGGCTCATTGTTTATTGGTTGCATGTTTCTGTCCTTTAAATGTTTTAGGAGGCTCTGCTGGTGAATGCTTGAACCATTCCTTCTGTCGTCTTGTGGTTGTTTAACCCCTTAGCCTGGGCTGCCACCTCCTCAGCAGGCATTTGTGGGGTAGCTCTGGGGCTTGTCTTTGCAATGCAACCTCCTCCCTTCCTCATCCGGGCTCAGCTTGGAACAGTCTTTGATACCTCTGAGCTTCACAAGGGTTTTGGGGGTAAAAGAAGGAGCCCTCAGAACCAAAAGAAAATACAGAACTTTCTGAGTGGGTTATTTGAGAGGAAGTAAGCTCCCCACCCCTTGTGGAAAGGCAAATAGAGATTCCATTATTGACTCAGAGGTTGGATTGAAGGGTCTTTGGGTTTACTTCCAATAGGTGGGTCTCGAACTGAGTCTAGGTGCTGGGGTGGAAAAAAGAGTAAGATTCTTCTGAGACTCTTATTTCTGGCCTTGAAGGCTCTGAAAGATCACCTCCTTCCCCCTCTGCCCGCATCTACTGTAGAAATTCATCATATGTGACAGAAACATTTAGCACAATCCCTGGCACAGACACACGCTAGGCACTCGCTTACTGAGTGAACAAACAGAAGGAAGCAGTGTAGAGTCGTACTAGAGATAATTTTCTGTGATGCTTTGGAAGCCGTGGTTACTGAACACTTCCTGTCTTTTTTTCTCCTCTCTTCACAATCTTGTTTTTATCGGTATTAAATACTCCTGGGAAAACTCTCAAAAGGGTTGGCAGCATAGAATTAGTATAAAATAACAGGGAATCAGGGACTCTGGTTTTCATTTCTGGTCAGACCTTTGCTCACAGCTCAGTGACCCTGGGAACCATGTCATCGTCTTCCCCAAACTTCCTCTGCAGCCTGGATTCCGCCTCAGTTGGTAGCGCCTTCGTCTTGTGCAAACTAGAAACCTGAGTCATTCTAAACACTCCCTCTCCTCACTCCCCCTCCATCTCTTTCCTAATCTAATTAGTCACCAAGTCATGTCTAGTCTATCTCTGAAATAGCTTCAGAATCCATTCCGTTTTCTCCATCCCCAAGTCTGCTGTCTGGTTCATGCCCTGCCTGCCCAGCACCTGGGCTGCTGCCTCCCCTGCTAGCTCATCCTCCACGCTGCTGCTGCCCCCGCCGCTGCCGCCGCCGCCGGTTACTTCTCTAAACAAGGCTCTGATCACGTTTCTCCCCTGTTGGAAACCCTTCTAGGGCACTTTGTTTTCTCCAGCATAAAGCCCAAACTCTTTAGAGTGGCGTTCACTTGTTCAAATATTTATAGAGGCTTGCAGGTGCCTGGCACTGTGCTGGGCCCTAGGGCACCATGATGAATGAGGCCCAGCAGATGCGCCTGGGGAGCGTACTGTTGGCAGGGGGAGATACTAGACAGACAGAAGCTACTCTTACACATGAGTAACTCACAGTAACTGAAAGGTGGCAGGAGAGGTGTTTGGTCAAGGATTGAGTAAAAGGCCTGCCTTTGCGTAGCCCATCCCCTGACCATACCACGCTTGCTCATATAAGCCTTTGTCTTTCTTCTCCCTCTGTCTGGAGTGTCCTTCCCTGCCTTCCTTTTGGAGAATACCTGTGCATCCTTCAAAGACCAACTCCAGTATCACTGCTCCTTCCTCCAGGAAGCCTTCCTTGACCCACTTCATGCACTGTTCATTTGATTATTCATTTATTCATTCAGTGAACAGAATAAATTCCTCTGTCCATGTTTCTTTATAGCATGTAAGTAGTTTTTCTGATGGCACTGATCATATTGTATCATAATTATCTATGGGCTCCTCAAGGGCAGGGCCTCATCTAGTTCTGTGTCCCCGGGCCCAGTGCAGAGCCCAGCACAATATTGTCATTGTGCAAGTGCTTGCTGAATGTCACTGAACAGCACTGTACCTCAGTTTCTTCATCTGAAAAATAGACCTACTAAACACTTTCCTTTTTTTCTGTTAGCGAAGATTCTGCCAGTAGTGTTTGTGTGTGTGAAAGTGCGTTGGGCTTTAATACAGAAGGGCTTTAATGCAGGGCAGAAAGGAAAGGGTTTAGTTGCTGCCAGACTACCTCAGTCCCTGGAGTGTGATAGCAGGAAGAGCAGAACACCTGCCTGGCAGTACCTGCTTTGTTGGCCTGGGGACATTTCCCAGCTGGAAGCACTTTGCTCAGGTACCCCTGGCTAGGTACAGTTTATGGCTTTGCTCACAGGGCTTACAGTGGAACAGCTACTTCCTGGCCTGGTGTCCAGCCTGTTCTTTGGGTGTACCCAGAATCTGCACAGTCCCCGCCTCTTTTCCACCCCACACTGGACTCCTGTGCCCTGCTGCTTAAGGAAAGAGCACTGCAGCAGGAGGCAGTGGGAGTCAGTGGGTGCGGGGGAGGTGGGGGAGTGGTCCAGGCCCACCTCTGTCTCCAACTCGCAGTATGACTTGGGCAAGTCCCTTCCCCTCTCCTGGCCCTAGTTTCCCCATTTGTAAAATGAGGGGGTTAGGTTAAGTGACTGGCCTTCTGGGTACCTCTCCTGTCACACCACTACAGCCCCATTGGGAATCTTGTTCATTCTTTAAGTCGCAGCTCAAACGCCGCTTTCTCGTGGAAACCCTCCCTGATTTTACCCTTTCCTTTACATCCCTGTGGCACACGGCTTATGTGTCCATTTTAAATACCTGTTTCCTGGCCGGGCGTGGTGGCTCACGCCTGTAATCCTAGCTCTCTGGGAGGCCGAGGCGGGCGGATTGTTTGAGCTCAGGAGTTCGAAACCAGCCTGAGCAAGAGGAAGACCCCGTCTCTACTAAAAATAGAAAGAAATTAATTGGACAACTAAAAATATATAGAAAAACTTAGCTGGGCATGGTGGCGCATGCCTGTAGTCCCAGTTACTTGGGAGGCTGAGGCAGGAGGATCGCTTGAGCCCGGGAGTTTGAGGTTGCTGTGAGCTAGGCTGATGCCACAGCACTCACTCTAGCCAGGGCAACAGAGTGAGACTCTGTCTCAAAAAAAAAAAAACAAAAACAAAAAAAAATAAATAAATACCTGTTACCTTATGGTGTTTTGTTAGATGTTACGGAGAGTGTCTCCACGCTTCTCCTGTTAGCCGTGAGCACCTTCAGATTGTTCCACTCTCCTTTATACCCGCCCCAGAGTTTAGCTGGCCCAGGACTTTGCTGACAGTAATAACATAATAATAACAATAGCAGCTGTGTTTTATGTATGATTTCTTGATCATTTGCTTTATGCCAGGCACTGTTGTAAAAACAAGTCATCTTATATTAGTGGTTTTCAGACTGTCTTTTGAGTCATTGTGAGGGTTCTTCAGAGGCCCCCCCAGAATCTATCAAGGGAGGGGGCCCCTCATGGTTGGATCTATGGAACCTCCACCTTGCTTCAGCCAGAGCAACTTTCTTTTACGAATTTTATTTATTTTTTTTAATCAAAAGATTTTATAGCTAAAATTGAAACTAACAGAATTTTGCAAGATTATTTCTCGTAATCTGCAGAACAGTCCAGTGAGGATGAGATGATTACATTTTGGTCGTGAGGGAGCAGACTCAGAGAGATTGAGCCACTGGCCCCATCATGAACTCAGCTGGTGAGAACAGAGCTTTGAATCGAAATCTGTCTGTGACTTTAGCTCCTATAATAGCTACGGCAGCTTCTAGTGAGGAAGCGCTTCCACGATGCTGAGGGAGGGAAGTAGCACGGCCTGCTCCTGCCCTCCCCCAAAAAGCCTCTCTTCCTTGAACATATAGGCCCCTTTTAGATGACTATCAATTTGGTCTTAACATTGAGGGTGATGGTCCCAGAAGCTGTCAAACGCAACAAAAAGAGAAAGCCCAGACTCTCAGTGGCTAGGCCACTGCTGTGCCTCCAGGTTGAGCTAGGACGTGTCTAGATGGTACCTTCCTCATAGCTGGGCCCAGCTGCTCTCTGTGCCCTTGAGCTCTGCTTCTTGCAGATGTGTTAGGGCTGTGCTCTGCCAGGCCCTGCACTGGCCATTTGGGGAGATGGAGCGGAACGCTCTTAGCCTCAGGGGTCCCTGGCTGGTGGCGTGGGGGGGTAGAGAAGAGAGGGATGCTCCCCTATGTGCTCTAGTGTGCAAACGCCCTGGACTTAGAGGAGACATGGGTTCTGGTCCCAGCCCCTCCACACAGTCTGTGTGACTTTTGTGGACTTCAGCTTCATCCTCTGTAGGAGGCTGCTATTAATGGTTAATATATATTGAGTGCTTACTCTGTGCCAGGCTCTGTGTCAAAAGGCTTCACATTTTGTTCACATACCAACCTGAGAGGTAGGCACTATTATTATTCTCATTTTACAGCAGAAGATACTGAGTCTTAGAGAGGGAAAGTCGTTAGTCCAGTTAAATTGGAGGAACCTGAACTTGAACTGGTTTTTTTAACCACTGTACCATATTGCCTTAGGGATAGGGTCTCCCCTGCCTGCCTCACAGAATCATGAGTGAGGACAGGGAAATGTTTTTGCTTCGTGAGCTGCAGTAGGGTATGGAAGACATGCTGTGGATCCATCATTTGTGACTGGCGAGGGTTGGGGATGTTGGGTGGAGACCACATTTGTGCTCCAAATTCTGCAGATAGAGATGGGGGTACCTCAGGATGGGCATTTGGAATTCTATTTGATTCACCTGCCTACTCATTCATCCACTAAATATTTACCGAGCATCCATCCTGCACTGGGAACTGGGGATAAACTGGCAAACCAGACATGATCCCAGCCCTTGTGGAGCCCCTTGGTGTGCAGAAAAGGGGACTCAGGAGGGCAGGATTCCAGCCCTGATTCTGCAGCTCTTGATTTTGGGTAACTCATAGCTCCTCTAGAAGCTTCAGTTTGCCCATCTGAGCAATAGGATCGTAATTCCAACCCTACCATAGGATGAGTTGAAAGAATGGCAGTGGAAGTGCTTTATAGCTGTAAAGTGCCATACTGTGGCTACTTTCTGGCCTCATCATTCTGACTGATGTCTTGCTCTTCCTGCAGGGCTGCCCAGGAGCTGCAGGACAAGCTCCAGGAGCTCCTCCGGGTAGCTACTACCCTGGACCTCCCCATGGTGGAGGGCAGTATGGCAGTGGGCTACCCCCTGGTTATGGCGGTCCTGCCCCTGGAGGCCCTTATGGACCACCAGCCGGTGGAGGGCCCTATGGACACCCCAGTCCTGGAGGACCATATGGCGGTGCGGCCCCAGGTGGTCCCTATGGTCAACCACCTCCAAATTCCTACGGTGCCCAGCAGCCCGGGCCTTATGGACAGGGTAAGTAGGGATTCTCGGATTCCATGTGCCTCTGACTTGGTTCTGAGTTCTCCACAGCCCATCCTTGTCCTTCCTATGGGTGTGCAGGCACCCTGGTCTCTAGCTCCTTAATGTCTTGCTTCCAGCTTCAGCTTGCATCTGCAGAGTGAGAAGTCTGTCAGGTAGCTTTGCTGTGGTAACAACAACTCCAAAATCTCCTTGGCTTACAGCAGCAAGCGCTTACTTCCATTGCTTGCTCAAGCTTATTTACTCTTGCTTACATGTCAGTAGCTATGGGCTGGCTGCTGAGTTTCTGTTCCACTTGTCTTCTCATTCTGGGATCCAGGAAGAAGGAGCAGCCCGTATTTGGGGTATGTTATCTTTGTGGCAGAGAAAAAAGCAGGAGAGCTAGCAGGAATGCACAATGCCTCTTAAAGTTTCTGCTCTGAAGTTCTGTATGTCTTGTGCACTCACATTCTTTTGGCCAGGGCACATCCCCTGGACAAGCCTGACATCAGTAGGGTGGGAATGGATGCTCCTCTCGTGGAGCTCTGCAAGCCACCGGGCAGTGGGAGAGGATGCACAGTGCTCTCACAGGGAAGGGAGATTAGCAGATAATTCCAGGTAATAATGTAGTCTACCATGGGGAGAAACCCAGTGTAAATATCCCTTATTCTGTAAAATGTCTCAGACTACACACGTTCCCACGCTCTCTGCTCAGAACTTTATTTTGCTATTATCTTGTTTAATCATCACAAAAATCCTGGGAAATGGGTTCAGTTTAGAAATTGGGACATCAATACTCAGGAAATTATACATTTTGCCTAAAGTCACATAAGCTAGTAAGTATCAGAGAGCAAGGATTTGAATCCAGGTCTGCTTTGATTCCAAAGCCTGAGTTCTGTACAAGCCACACAGACCACACTGTTACAGAAACTCTCCTGCTGGGGAGGACACTGCTGTTTTAGGAAGGTAGGTGGAACCTGCCTGGATTTCCCATGCAAAGAGATCAGACTAGTCCCTCAGTCGGGCAAGTCTTTTTCCCTCTGGCCTCACTGGGCTTCAGGACTGGGCAGTGTGGTTTCTGTCCTCCACAACTGCTTGTGGCTGTCTCTGATACTTTCTTGTGTGAAGGAGCCCCTTTTGTGGCCAGTTAACTCAGCATCCTAAGATAGACTTTTCTGCTTCTCTGTTTTCATCAACCACCCACTCCCAGCTCACCTTTTCCAGAGAATTCTTGATATACTGGAGGGGTACAGGCCCCTTCCTATTCTTTAGAAACATAAAATCAAACAGAGAGGTGACTAAAGCACTATATGAAAAGCCCAAAGAGCTCATGGAGTAGAAATCAACTGCAGGTACTCGTGAGTCTATACCAGTGGCCCTCTTGCATTAGCCTGAGGATGTCAGCTTGATGGAAGGCTGGTGGTGGGTGAATTTGTGAGGCTTTGTGTGTGGGGAAAACCTGTAGCCAGGGAGGCACCGAGGCTGGCCCTTCCCAGCATTTTTGCCAATTGGCCTTGAGACCTGGGCCTGACTTCCTTGGTTCACACCCTTCCTCCAGGTGGCGTCCCCCCCAACGTGGATCCCGAGGCCTACTCCTGGTTCCAGTCGGTGGACTCCGACCACAGTGGCTACATCTCCATCAAGGAGCTGAAGCAGGCTCTGGTCAACTCCAACTGGTCCTCGTTCAATGACGAGACATGCCTCATGATGATAAGTGAGTTCCTTCCCTGTGGGCCTGAGCTGGGGCAGAGCCACCTGACGGTTGACAGGAGGTGGGTGAGCAGCCATTCTCAGGAGAAATCCTTTGGCTAGGGAGGATTTCAGGGAGGAAGCTGGGTTCAAGGTGAGATCCCTTAGACTGAGAGCTCTTTCCCTTAGATCTTTCTTAAGTTCTAGACCCTGCTGAGTTACAGGCTAACTCAGTTTCCAATGGGACTCCCTCCCCTGGTGGGAAACAGCAGGGAGGGGTCAGCTGCGAAGGCTGCAGAGAAAATGCGGTTCTGACTGAGGATGGCCAGGGCAGGAGGCTGGTGCAACACTGATGCAGGTGTCTTTGGGTGCGGGCATCTGGGCTTCAGGCCTGTGGTTCTATAGAATCTCCTACTGCAGCCTGGGGAGAAGCCTACCTCAGTGGTGCCCAGGACCCTTAGCCCTCAGTTTGAAGCCTTCCTCCTCTCCTTTCCCTCCTCCCCCTCAGACATGTTTGATAAGACCAAGTCAGGCCGCATTGACATCTACGGTTTCTCGGCCCTGTGGAAATTCATCCAGCAGTGGAAGAACCTCTTCCAGCAGTATGACCGGGACCACTCGGGCTCCATTAGCTACACGGAGCTGCAGCAAGGTGAGGGCCATGGCAGGGGCTCAGTGGGCAGGGTAGACCAAACTCTTCTCTTTACTTCCTGAGACAGAAAAAGGGGTTTTCCTCTCACCACCAGAGGTCCACCTGTGCTACCAAATGTTGTCCTTCGTGCAGGCCTACTCCCCCCACCCCTTCTGTGACCTGGCTGGGGCACTAAGTCATGATCCAGGGCAAGGAAACACCGGGTCCAGAATCAGGGCTGGACTCCCTGGTGACAGGACTCCTGGCAGTGCTGGGTGAGACAGCCTCAGCCCGCAGGGACCCTTATGGGTGGAAACTCAGCGCCTTAGGGCACTTTGAGACCCGTGTGTGTGTCTTGGATGGCTCTTTCCTCTCTAGTTTCTAGCATGCAGAATAGAAAGAGCTCCACATGGGCTCAGAAAGATGGGTTCTCTTGCCACCTCTGCTGGAAGGCAGTTTCATTCCCAGCTCTGGGACCTCAAGGACTCTAGAAGTTGCAGCTATGGAAGATGACCTGAGGCCACAGCCCCAGGTCTGGTTCCAGTCTGTCTCTGTGGGGCTGGAGCCTGCAGCCAGAGCTCAGGTCAGCCAGTGAAAAAGGATGGGTGGCTAGTGAGGTTGTACGAAGGGAGGTTGTACGAGGTTGCCACCCAGGAGGGGGAGAGGGCTCCCCAGAGAGTCCAGTCCCTTGCCTTGTCTGTGGATTTCAATCAGACAGGAAAGGTCGGTGGGTGCGGTGAGTGCACCACACCTGCCCCCTGGCAGAAGGGAGAGTTGATCTGTATTGATCACCTTCTCTTTTGCCAGTTTCTGTCATGCTTATTGGTCAGGGTGATACTAACAGCAGCAAAACTGATTTTTATTGAATGCTTGCTGTGTCGTAGGCACTGTAATACGTGTTCTTAATAGGTTTATATAGTTCATTCTTCCCATGTACTAGCTACTATTTATCAATCAGCACCCATTGATCCGCACCCCTCATTATCTCCCTTTAACAGATGAGAAAACTGAGGTTTAGTGTAGTAAACTTGCCCAGGGGCCCACATAGCCAGTGGAGAGCTGAGATTTTAGCGTGGGCTGGTAAGTTATGCAGAGAAGGAAGGAAGCATCCCAGTGGGGGATGGGAGCAGCACGTAGGCTGTGACGTTGGAACTGCCCAGCAACTTTGTCTGGGGAAGTGATGGTGACTTCGTTAAAATAACCCTTACTGAGTGCTTTATGTGCCAGGCACTGTGCTAAGTGCTTTACATGATCACCTCCTTTAATCCTTACTAGAACCTACAAGTTAAGTATCATCCCCATTTTAGAGGTGCTAAGACAGAGGGCTAGTGAGGCTCAGCAACTTGCCCAGGGTCTGTCTGACTCCAGAGCAGGTCCTCATAACTTCCCTGCTGTGCTGCCTCTGATACCTGCTCTAGGCAAGGTGGTCCTAGGGGGTTTAGGCTCCCTTTTGGAGTGCAGATGAGTCAGAGATGATCACGGATAGACCGTTGTCATCTCTGGGATCCCATGAGCCCCAGTTGAACAGACAATAATGGAGATTTGGAGAAAGAAGGATGGAGGCCTTCCAGCTATGAGGAGCATCCAGACGGAGCCCCTGTTGCGCTTCTGACATCTTGGACAGACCCTTGGGACTTCTCTGACCTCTTTATGCTCCTGGGCACATCCCCTCAAAGTCCCCTCAATTGCTGTGCTCTGGCGTTGCTGGCCAATGGAGGTGCTCATGGCAGGTTTCTGTGTGTCTCCTCTGTATGCCCCTCCTCTCCAGCTCTGTCCCAAATGGGCTACAACCTGAGCCCCCAGTTCACCCAGCTCCTGGTTTCCCGCTACTGCCCGCGCTCTGCCAATCCTGCCATGCAGCTCGACCGCTTCATCCAGGTGTGCACCCAGCTGCAGGTGCTGACGGAGGCCTTCCGGGAGAAGGACACAGCTGTGCAAGGCAACATTCGGCTCAGCTTTGAGGACTTCGTCACTATGACAGCTTCCCGGATGCTATGACCCAGCCCATCTGCAGAGAGCGGAGTGCACAAGGGACCTTTCCTGGCTCCTTATGGTGGGAGTAGCATATGGACTTCTCTTCTTTTCCTCCCCCTTCTAAGAAAAGATTCTCCCTTGCTTGATGCAGCAGTGTTCCCAAAGAGGGTTGGTAATCCTGTATCAAAGCCACCAGATAGTGAGGGGCCTGACCTAGGAGAGGACTGGAAGTTGAATGGCGCAGCCTTGCAGCAGGAGCAGGAGATCTCGGTCCTTGTAATGGAGTTAGTGTCTGGTCAGCTGGGCTCCCGCCTCTAGCTTTCCCCTCTCTGCCCTGACACCAGTGGTAAGTGTTCATCGTCTTGTTACCATTGGCACCTGTGTTCCCTCACCCAGGCTGTCCTGTCAGATGAGCCCATTTTCTCTAAAGTAGAATCTGACCAGCGTGAGAGATTTGCCCGTGGGACCAGCAGCCTGGATTCTGCCACACCCACAAGTCCTTGTGTGTTAACTTCTAGCTGCCTGGGGTCTCTCCCTGCGCAGGGAGCTCAGACAGTCTGCTCCCTGGACATCTGTGGCCGGGCTACTGTCTTTGCAGCTTGGACCGCTCACTTGCCTGCCATGCTCTGCTCGGCTTCAGTCCCCAGGGGACAGTTGTCACCTCCCCCTGCCAATGCTTTTTTTTTTTTTTTAAATTCTGGTTTTTTCATTTGGGGCCAAAAGTCCATTGAAATTGTAAGCTTCAATAAAAGGATGAAACTCTGGAGGTCCATGTTTTCCACCATGACTTCCCAGCTCCAGCTTTATCCATTCATTCACTCGTTTATTCTTTCACTCAGTGAATGTTAAATACATACTATACACCAGCCTATGCAGAAAGCAGCAGCTCGGGGAGGGGATGTGGCCTATATGTGGCTTCTCTCATTTGCCAGGGTGAAGCTGAAGTGTAGGGCAGCTGGTGTGAGTCCCGCTGGTTCAGTTCAGTGTGGCCTGGAGTCAGCTCAGTAAGCGACTGTTCAATAGCAGTCTTAGGGCTGGCATTCTGGGCTGGAAGCAGCCACCCCAAACTTTTCACAGCATGGCCTTTTTATTGTCTCAGGACCTAGTTTTATCTTCCAGACAAACTCCATTTATTAAGTCATAAGTTTTCCCCCATTTTTATTAAGCACAGACATCTGTACTTGCCAGTCGGATCTTTAGATCAGCATGATATCCAGTCTACACTGAGTGTCTATAATGAGCTGACAAAATTTCAATCAAAAGCCAAAGACACCAGACATTCTAGTTTTCCAGGGGCTTTATCATGGGTAATGTGTGATTATCCTTTGGCTTTTTGAGATGAAGATAAGAGCTCTGTAGCCCTAAGTAGGGCTCTCCTCCCTGCAGTGGGTGGTTGAGGAAGTAGCTATGACTGTTTTGCAGGTCAGTGAGGCCCAGCAGGCATGTCGGGCTCGGCCAGTTCAGCCCCATTCTCCTCTGGGCTGCTGTAGTGCTAGAATCCCAGAATCTGATGGAGTCCGGTTCCCAGGGGCCAGCCCCCATCTAGAGCTAGAATCCCCTCCATGGCCCCCCTGTGAGTCTGGCCTCTGCTTGCCAGCCTCCAGTGACAAAGAATGTAGCCTGTTTCCTCCGTGACTGATAGAAACTTTTGATGTGAATTCTAAATCCTGCCATCTTGGAGACACTGCCCATTGGCTCTGGTTTTCTCTCTTGGGCCACCCAGGACTTACATCACCCTTACTGCTTGCCAACCCTCATTCCCCCAAGTCCTCCCCTCCCTAGGCAGATAGCCCCCAGCTCTTCAGCAACCCCTCACTGGGTGAGCATCACTCCCCTTGGCATCCCAGTCACCTCCCCTGAATTTTCTCCATTTCATCAGAGTCCCCTGCAGTGGAGGTTGAAGGCCTACCGTGGTGCTGGGTTCAGCCAGCAGGAAGTAGAGTACAACTACAGCCATTAGAAGAAGATCCTGTTGTTTCTTTGTTCCTCCTGAGCCAAGTGTCTGCTGAAACCCAATGGTGCCAGTCGGAGCCGCTCACCTTTGTGCTCAGCTGGGGCTGAGGAGCCCAAGACCTGGGTTGATCTTGTGGGCACGGTTGGTTCTGAGCTTGGGGGCCAGCCCTCAACACCTCATTCTGCACACTGCATCTCCAAGGCCTGTCTACGACTGTGCCAACAGCTTTGGACCTAAGGCCAGGGCGAGTGTGGAATGGGCAGGACAGCTCAGCCCTCCTGGCAGCAGCCACACCATCCACAGAGAGCTGGGCTGGTGAGTCATCCGGAGAGCGGGTGACATACTGAGACCACACCTTCCACCTGCTCTGGGTAAAGCAGGGCGCCTCAGAGGAGCGGTGCTGAAGCACTCCTGGGCTGGGCGCCTGGCAGCACCATGGCTCTGCCCCGCTTCTTGACGGGTGAGGTCAGAGGGGGCCTGCAGCTCCATTAATCAAGTTAAGTAGGCCTGGTGGTGGGCACAGCTGAGTTGGCCCTGCCAGCTGTCTCCGTTCCTCTCAGCAGAGTAGCACTTCAGCCTGTGCTCCACGTCCTGCTCTGGCAATGAGGATCAGGGCCTTTGGCAGCCCCATAATCATCTTGGTGGCAGACGGAGCACGTCTGGCCAAGTCTGTGGCTTTCTCTTTTTATCCTCTGAATTCATAGAAATAGATGCAAGGCCTGATTTCCAAGAAGGTGAAGATAACAGTAAATCAGTCTGTCAACCTGCTGTCTGCCCACCCTATCCGCCACCTCCCACCTTCCACAGGCCACTGGGCCTGTGAGCAGACAGATGTGTCAAGGATCGAGTTCCTGGGCGTCACGTGATTGGCACTGCCTGAGGAGGCAGCACCGTGTGTGCTCTGAGGCCTGGCTGTGAGTCCATCTGGGATCAGGTGGGGTGGAGGTGCCGGTGGGAGGTCAGCAAATAATAGCATTCCAGTGCCTTCTTGCCTTCTCCCCTCCCCCCAGCTTCCCCACCTTCCTCTGCTCCTAACCTAAGCAGCACAGATTTCGTGCAATGACAAGGAAGGGAACGTTCAGTGCCAGGCTTTTAATTACAATTGCTTCGGGCTGCTGGCCTCCGTGCCAAATGGCCATGGAGAGAGTTTTATCACACCACAAAGCCAACGAGGTCCAGGCTGTGGTGTGTGCACTCGGCACCTGGCGAGGGCGGGACTGTGCCCGTGGCTCTCTGGAGAAGGGCTGGGCCGGATTAGTTCACACAAGCATCTGAGCAGCTGGCCAAGTGCAGCCCTGGGCTTTAGGGAGCCACTGGACCAGATGGAAATACCTGTTGAGATTTTTAGAGCAGACCCCAAGGAAGGCCTGTAATTGGGTAGGAGAGGGGTCTCTGGGAGGAAGGCCCAGCTCCGGAAGGATGATGGGGATGGATTGTACCATGGGGTATGGCCAAGTGAGAGAAGTATAATAATCACATTCACAACACTTCACAGTTTACAGAGAACTTTCCACTTTCTTGAGCATGCTTAATCCTCACATCAACCCTGCTTAGGGGACACGAGCTCAGAGAGGGGAAGTGATTTGCCCAGAGTCACACAGGCAGAAAACCAGCACTGGAGCCCCAGCCTCTCACCGCATCCAGCAGTCTTTCCTTGAGGGGTATGAGTGGATCCCCCAGGAGCCAGAGAGCAGCCCAGGAAGGGAACAGGTTGCACCCCCAGAGCTGGAGCCTCCAAGGCAGCCCTCACTCAGGGCAGCACCGTGGTAACGCTGGTGAGTACCACGTGCTCAGAGACTTTGGAGACGGAGCACCGGCTCTGCAAGGACAAGGACTTGTGGCAGGCAGAGGAGCCGGGACTGGGGGCCTTCAGAGAGCCGCAGGGACCCAGGCCAGGCAGGCAGCAGGAAAAGCCAGCCTTAAACTGCTCCCGAAATTTGCCTTGGTTGGGAGACAAAAGACACAGCCATAAGGAGACAAATGCAGCAGGAAAGGGCCTTGAGCCCAGGGCCACCCACGCAGCTCCAGCCAAGCTGCCTGAGAGAGGGCAGAGAGGGAGGGGTAGAGCTGAGATGGAGAGCCCCGAGGCAACCTCTGCCAGGGAGAGTGAGGACAGAGTTTCCCGAGGAGAAATGCAATTGTCATCTGATTCCTTGACTGCGCTCTGGCTCAGAGCCTGGCTCAAAACGTGGTGTCTGGCTCAGGGGCCTCGGGTCACCTCTGCCCTCCTTGATGTGTACATGGAGAGGGATCAGGGCCCGCTAGCTGTTGCTAGGCTTTTCCCATCTCTGCCCTATGATGATGAAAATGACAGCAGCTGCCACCCTTGCATATGGCAGTCACACTGTGCCAGGCACTGTGCCGGGTATCTCAGCCTCTGTCCCCTAGAGCATCCCAGCACCCCGACAGGTCCCAGTCTTTTATCTTCACTTCACAGATGAGACCGCATAGAGTTACAGTAGCTTGCCCAAGGCCACCCAGCCAGGAGCCAAACCTGGTTCTAACTAATTCCAAAGCCCTTTTAAAGGAGAGGACTGAGTGGGGAAGGAGGGGCCACTACACCACCGGTTCAGCCCACATATCCCAGGGAAACAGATTTTGTCTGGAACTGAAACCGCCGTGATTGTGTGTCATCAGCCTGCCAGCCTCTCCTTGGCCAGCACGGGCAAGCGCACAGTGGGTCCTCAGCAAGTGTAGGCCAGACAAGGGCTTGTGCATCAGTGCGTCTGCTGCCCTCCCCTCCCCTGCTCTCTCTTTTGAGCTGGAAACCAGCAGGCAGCCTTTGCTGAGTAATTCTTGAGTCTCAGTGAGGGTTATACTGTTGACCCCAATCCCTTCTTTAACCTTTTAACAATTTCTCAAAGATTATTTGTGTCCAGGCTTGAACAGTCAGCTGGACCAGTCCTTTAGAAGCCTAGTCCCAAAGTCAGAGGCCTGGTGAGTCACACTTCTGCTGAGCTGAGCCAACCTGGGGGGGCAGGGTGTGTGTGTGTGTCGGTGGGGTGCTGGGCCGTTACCCCCGTGAGACTGGAAGGGATGAGAACTCTGGCACAGCAGAGAGAGGAGGCCCGGAGTGGGAGTGGGGGGCTAGGGGACCAGGACTTACAGAGGGGAGAGTGGGAGGGCTGGTGCTGGAGGCAGGTGGTTCCAAGGACAGCCCCCAAGATTCTGGCCACTGCCAGCGTGTGTCTAGCTGGGCAGGGGAAGCCCATTCCCAGGCCTGGGCTGTCTCTGCCGGTGACCCTCCCTTACCAGGGTTGCGCAATCATCCCCTCAGGCAGGGGCCCCCGGGCCCTCTTCACACAGGTCGGGCTCCCTCTGGGGAAGATGGGCTCCTCCGCCCGCCCATGCCAGCCAGAGAGGGGCCGATCGGAGGTCCTGCTGTGCCTGCACCCGAGTGCGAGGGGAGGCAGCTGGCCTAGCCCGTGCCCTTCCACTCATTCACTGGTCTGCAGAATCTGCCAAACTAGATCCTGGGTGCTGGCCGCTGCTGGGAGCGTGGCCTATCTCCCACTCGGACCAGGGCTGCTCTGAGTGAGGGCTCCCGGAGCAGAGTCACAATGCCGGGAGACAGCAGGTACACCTCACCTCCCATCTTTTATTTGGGCCCTGGGTTGGGGATGGGGAGACCTGTCCCGGGGACTGTTGGCCACCCTCAGTCACTGCCTCGCCAGCCCACTCACCACTGAGGAAGTTGTAGATGATGGGGTTGGCGGCACTGTTGGCGTACACCAGCCAGTGGGAGAAGGTGAAGCAGGCATAGACGGCTTCTCGGTCGCTGGCTTGGCGGAACATCCCGAACACCCTAGGACCGGGGTGGACAACAGTCAGAAATGGGGTAGCTGTGTGTGTGTGTATTGGGAGGGTGCTGCTCGTAGAACTAAAGCCGTAAAGTACAGGAGTTCCCACTGCACCCTTCCATGCGCCAGGTGGCCCTTGCCTGGGCCTCTGGATCTGAGATC
This sequence comes from Propithecus coquereli, assembly GCF_000956105.1. Classification (NCBI taxonomy): domain Eukaryota; kingdom Metazoa; phylum Chordata; class Mammalia; order Primates; family Indriidae; genus Propithecus; species Propithecus coquereli. The sequence goes on along the minus strand of NW_012142523.1, from coordinate 830,838 downwards.
TCCACCAGTTTTGGGGGCCTGGAGCACAGAGCGTGTGACCACAGTGGGCCTGGGGACAGGCACCAGGGTATATCTGCTCAGTCACTGGCTATCTGATCCCCTGGGGCTCCCCAGCCACTTCTCATCCATCCTCACAGCATTTTTCAGTTAGGGAAACTTGAGGCTCAGAGAAGTAAAGTGACATGCCCCAAATCACATAGCCAGGAACTAGCCGAGCACAAAGGCCAGGTGAGATTATCTCCTGTCCAATAGGCCATGTTCTTTCCCTGGCACCCTGTGACACTCATTTGCTGTGTCCCGGTGTCTCTCCGCCTGGAGTCCCTGCAGATACCTGCGTGGCTCTCTCTCCCACTTCCTTCAAGTCTGCTCAAATGTTATTTCCTCAGAGTGGGCTTTTGTTAAAAAAATCATTACATCTAAAACAAAACTCCAAACCGCACCAGCCTCTGTCATGTCACTCTCCACCGTCTTTCCCTGTTTTATTTTTCTTCATAGCAATTATTACTGCCTGACATCCTCCTGTACACGGATTTTTCTATTGACTTCCCTTCTCTCCCACTAGACTGTAGCCTCCATGCAGGCAGGGTCTTGTCCGTCTTGTGCACTTGTTCATTGTATTTCCAGGCCCCTAAAATCTGAGGATTGAGTGAATGCATGTGTGAATTTCCATTCATTTTGTGAATGAAGAGATTGAGGCTCAGAGAAGAGAAATGACCTGCCCCCCAGGATCACACAGTGGAGACGTGGCAGAGCCAGGTCTTTCCCCAAAGCAAGGAGAGCCCCTTCCTCTGACCCCAAAACTTCTCCCTACCCCTGACCACCCGCCCGGCGCTCTCACCTCTTGAGGACGTTGAGGACACTGATGGGCAGGTAGCAGAGGGCGAAGACCAGCAGCACCACCATCAGCATCTTGGCCGTCTTCCTCCGCGCTCGCATCTGCTTCACCTCGGCCAGGAAGGCGCGGGCCCGGGGCTGGGGCTCTGTGCTCGGGCCCTGCCCCTGGTCCTCCAGCTCTGAGGGCCGCTTCCAGTTCCGCACCAGGGCCGAGGTGGTGCCGGGGATCTGTCCAGCACACACGACAGCAGCGGTGGGTATGGCCCTTGGGAGGGTTGCTGTCTTTGGCTGGCCCACTCTGGGCTGGACACTGGGGCAGGGTGGAGCTGGGCAAAGGGAACAGAACCTTGCAATAGCAAGGGACCTAATATTTACGATAAAGACTGACACTCCAGACTCGAGAGTGAACAGCGCACTTTCATTTTCCATGAGCTCATGGTGCAACCTCCTACAACATGCCTTTGGAAAGGAATTTTGGCCCTTAGTTATAGATGAGGCAACTGAGACTCAGAGAGGTGGGGGACTCTTGATAGGGCCTCAGGCCACAACCCAGGGTCTGAACATCCTCACAGCTGCCCATCCATCCCCCTCAAACCTCTAGCTCCACCTTTGGGCGTAGGGTTGGGGATGGGGGTGAGTTGGGCCTCCCCTGGCTCATGCCACACTGGGGGAGGCCTGGGCAAGGAGGGGTGGGCAGGTGGGCAACATGGAATGGCCTGACCCTCAGAGCACGGGTCCCCACCTGGGTCAATGCCCATAAGCCTGGGGTGGTTCTGGGCTCCTGGAGCAGTGCAGACATCCTCAAAGCCTCTCCCACCACTGGACCCCCACATCACCCTACAGCAGAGGGGCGTGGGGCTAGAGTTCAGGAAACTTCGGGTCCAGGGCCAGCTCAGACATTCACCAGCCAACTTCCTTTCCTTTCTAAGCCTCGGTTTCCCGTCTGGATAGTGCCTGTGCCCCGCTTGTCGGGGGTCTGTGAGGAGCAGATGGCAAGTATTGGTGGACTGCAAGGCTGGCCAGCCAGGAAGGGCCCTGCTGGACTGGGCGCTCCTCCAAGGCAGGGCCTGGGTCTGAGCCAGTCCTCTCCCCACCCACCGCCCTGCATGGCCCGGGCGTGAGGCAGAACCGTCTGCGGGGTGTAGGTGATGTGGAATGCGTGTGAACGTTCCTTCCCCGGCCTGCCCGTGTTCTGGCCTGCATCCTCCCCCTGCCCAGGCACCGACCCAGGACTCGCTTCGGCTAGTGCCAAGGGCCCGTGAGCACCCCGCCCCCACGAAACCCTGCAAAATGCACTGTGGGTCAGTCGGTAAGGAGGAAAGGAGGCAGGCCCGGAACCAGAAGGGCTCTGCCACTCACTGGCTCTGGCAAGTTTGTTGCCCTTATCAGGCATTAGTGAAGTTGATAAAATTGCTTCTTTTGTTAGATAGTTGTTAAGACATCAATGCAAACTGCCTAATTTGGCAAGTAACACGGAGTTGCTATTATTATTGTGTAAACTGAGCATTGGAATCCCACAGATCTGGGTTTTAGTCCCTGATCTGCTACCCACTAACTGAGTGATCTGGGAAAGTTTCTGGGTCTCAGTTTTGTCATATGTAAGTGGGGGACGATACTAATATGTGGTGGCTAAGAGGATACAAGACCAGCTGGGTGTGAGTGGCGCAGTAAATGGCCGCTGCTAATCGTAGCAGGACGTGAGTTACTCTGTCATTCCAGGGAGCCACTAGCACTTTCGGCCTTGAGTTCAACGTGTCTCTGGGGTCTGTCTCTCTCTGGTTGCAGCCAGGATGGCAGGTTCTGAAGGCAGAACACTCCCTTAGACCAGCAGCCCTGCCCCCTCCTAGCCCAGACAGTGACACCGGAGTGGGCCTCACCTGGCGGCCCCAGAGCTTACGGAAGATCTGGAAATAGGCCACTGCCATGAGGCCAAGCGGGGCAAGGTATGTCACAATGAAGAAGCAGCTATGGTAGATCTTGGGGTAGAGGTCATCTGCAAGGCCAAGAGAAGCAAGCATCAGGCCCCTCTGCAAGCCCCAGCCTGCCCTGGTTAGCATTGTCACCCTGTCCCAAGTAGGGCCAAAGCAAGGCCTAGGGGCAGCTGGACCCCATACAGGCATCAAGGTAGATAGAGACCTTGGAGTTGCCTAACCTGGGGGTATCCATCCTGGAAGGACCCCTAGCAGATATCTACACTGGAGGAGACATCCATGCTGGGAGTATCCCTGGTAGATGTCCAGTGTCCTCTAGGGAGATACCCACCCTGGAAGTGCCCCTGATAGGCACCTGCCCTAGGGGTATGCGTCCCAGAGTCGCCCACCCTAGGGATGCCTGCCCAAGGCTCCACCGTTACCTGCCCAGCGCTCGTCGCAGACAGAGAAGAGCCGTGTGCGGTTGGCTAGCTCAGGCAGGACACTGCTGCATTCCATGACAGCAGCCTGGGGCACCATGACAGCCAGCGACACAGCCCAGATGCCCAGGATGGAGCCACGGGCACGCCGGGCTGTGCTCTTGAACAACAGTGGGTGGCAGATGGCATACCAGCGGTCCAGGGCGATGAAGCTGAGAGTCAGCACTGCCACGGACACGGACACGGCCTGCCCCGTGGGGACACAACATCAGTCCCTTTGGGGGCCACTCAGAGACGTGGGGGTGGGTGAGTGACAGGGCTCACAGCCCAGAGATACTGGGGAGCCAGGTGCGGTGCAAATCCTGACTCCACCACTTACTGGCAAATCACTCACCCTCTCTGAGCCTCATCTGCAGAACAGGAATGTACCATCTCCCTGGCAGGATTCTTAGGAGAGCAAGTGAAATCACATATGGAGAACACCCAGCTCCAGGCCTGGTACATAGTAGGTGCCCCGTACTATGAATAATAACGCACACTTATGGAGCTTACTGTGTGCCAGGCACTGTTCTCATTATCCTTACAACAACCCTACAAGGTGGGGGCTATTACCCCGTGTAGGTGAGGCGCGGACCTCACCTGTCTGTAACCCCCATGCTCAGGGTCAGCAGAGTTAATCAGGTGAGTAGAAAATCTCAAAATAGTAGGAAGTCCAAGAGGCATTTCTGTCTGCCCTGGGATGCCATCCCTTCCCCGGGCTGTTAGGAAAAGCTGTTGGGAAAAGGAGTCCTCACTTTGGGAGGCAGAGATGACTCTGAGCCAGAAGTGTGCGTGGGCACTGTCTCCAGTGGTGCCCCTGCTCTCTGGGGTGCAGGGAGGGGGTGGAAGGGTACAATGGAGAGTAAACACTGGCCTCTGGCCAGCCCTCCTTCCAGCCCACTAGCCCATCTGGACATCCTGGTTCCTACCCCTGGGGGAGGGAGGACCCTGGCCAGCGGTGGAGGGAGGGGAGCAGGCTGTTTCTACCAGGCCCCCCCAAATCTGCCCCTCTTGGGATAAGGGAGCAGGCCCCGCATGTGTACATGTCACTGTGGGCTTGTGCCCCTCTCCTCTATTGTGTGCCCATGTACATGGAGGTGACTATATGCGTCCACGTGTCCATGTATATGTCTGTGGGTGTGACCAGGAGGGGATCTCTGTATGAGTATGTGGGGCTGTGTCTGTGTCCTGAGTGTCTGACCTGGTGGCCCACCCTTGCTAGCACTAGAGAATGACACTGAAGGGGTCTTGAGCCAGTGACCTGTCTGGAAGGCAAGTCTGAGGGTCACTGAGACCTCTGTAAGGCCATAAGGTTTGTACAGGTGTGACAGGGGGTGGGGAAGGGTGGTGGGGCAGAGCTCACCTGTAGGTAGGGGATGACCTTGCAGAGGGCATGGCCAAAGAGCCAGGACTCAGTGATGTCCACTAGCAGGCTGGCTGGCAGGCAGATGGCTGTCACCAGCACGTCAGCCAGGGACAGGTTGACGATGAAGTAGTTGGTGACTGTCCTCATGTGGTGGTTCCGCCACACAGCCAGGCAGACTGCAGGGTGGGGGCTGGGTGAGGTGAAGCGGGTGGCCGGGCCACGCCCACCCTAGCTCCGCCCCATCAGCGAGCCCCCTCCCCTCCCACTACCCCTGGAATTGGAGGTAAGGGCTGGCGGGGGTGGGCGCAGGCAAGGCCCAGGACCCCTTCCAGTCTGCAGCACCACAGAGCAAGACCTAGACCCACCGAGCGTGTTGCCCACCAGGGCCACGAGGAACACAGCCACGTAGGCTGCGATGAGGACCCACTCGTACGGCTTCGGGTACAGATAATCACGCCACAGATAGCGAAGAAACTCATCTTCATAGTCCGGAGGCACCGGGGACGGTTCCCTGCTGGCAGTGGGGACCCCCATCTGGGCCTCTGCGGTGGCCGAGGGCTCCATGAGCTCAGGAGCCGGGGCAGCTGAGGGGCATCCCGGGCCAGCCCTCAGTCTGCTACCCTCGGGGGCCCGGAGCCTTGCACCCAGGTCTGTGGGGTCTTAGACCCAAAGTTCCTGAAGGAAGGAAGGGAGGGAGGGAAGGGTGGGGGAAGGAAGGAAAGAAGGAAGGACGCGTTAGGGAGTGTGCCAGGCATTTGCATATAAGCTCCCTCTTAATTCTCACTGTCGTGACATCATTGGAGCAAGACCTGGGTTGCATCCCGGCTCCACACAGGTTGCCCTTGGGTACGTCCCTCGTTTCTTTCCTCCTTAGTTGTCCCATCTGTCCCCGGAGCAGTAACCGTACCTACCTCGCAGGGCCGTGGCGAGGAGTCCCAAGCTCGAATGCGCGTCACCAGGACCCTGGCGCGGGAAGGAGGCTTCGCGGACTGCTGGTTACCATGATTAGGGAGCCCTGCTTTGCAGATGAGACGGAAGCTCAGAGAGGTTGCACCCTTAGCTCAGGGTCACAAAGCTGCTAAGCCAGGTCTACTTGAACCCACCAAACACCACAGATGTGGGAGGGGAAGCCATTCCGATTGCAAATATTCTCTCGTGAGCTAGTTCACAGGCCTTAATTTTTGGTTGGAAAAAAGGGGTCCAGGGAGGTGTTAGAGACCCAGGCCCCTCCCACCAGACCCGCCAGACCCTCCCCGGTGGGCGCGCGCGCACACACACATACACACACATGCACAGCCGGGATCGGGGGACGGCGGTGTGGGAAGGAACTGACGACCTCCTTGAGAACTAGGAAACAGCCCAGGCCCAGCAGCCCCGGCCCTCAGGCCCCCTGCCAGGCCCCCCTGGAGTCGCCCGGGCCGCGATGCTCCCGGCGGCCGCCAGGAGTCGCTGGGCCGGCGCGCAGGCCGGGCTCCATTCATAAATCCGGCCTCGCTCCCCGCCCCTCCCTCCTCCCGCCCGCAGACCCCTCCCTGCCTCGCTCTGCTGCGACGACCCCAGACGTGTGCGGGAGGGTTGCCGGTCCCTGGAGACCCCTGGGGCAGGGACAGGGGACTTCTTTGTACCCCACCGAGCGCCGGCGGACCTGCTCCCTCAGTGGGACCTCCCTGCACCTCGGGGACTGCGGGGGGCTCCGGGGGCGTGGGGAAGAGGATGTCAGGGGTTCCGCAGGAATCTGCCCGGAGGAGGGCAGAGCCGGCTGGGAACCCAGTCTCACAGCACCCAGGTTACCCCGGAGACTCTTGGCTGCCCGCATCCCTCGCCGCACATCTTTTGGAACCCTCATCCTGGGCCTGGGGGTCCCCCATGCCCCGCACCTGTTGGCTCCGGGACCCAGGCGTTCTCGTCTGCTGGTCCCCTGACCTTGCACCCCGCACTCCGCCTTCCTGCAGGGGGACCGGGGCTGGGGGAGGGGGCCCGGGCAGCCCCCTCCCGAGGCTGCGCTGCCTCGGCTCGCGAGGCCGGGCGCCGGCCCGGCTCCAGGGCGGGCTGTGCTGTGCGCGGGCTCCGCCGGGCTGCGCGCCGCGGGGAGGGGGCAGGCGGGAGGGGCCGCGCGGGGAGGAAGCCCCCGGAGGTCTCCGCGCGGTGCGTCCCAGCCCCGAGACCCAGAGGGCGGAGGGAGACGCTGGTTCCTTCTCGCCGCCCACTTCACGCGTCCATCCATTCGTGCGCCCTTGCTCTCATTCATACCGTCCGCCTCCATTCAACATTCGTGCCCCTGGCCACTCCGCGCTCGGGGCGCACCTAGTGTGTGCCCGCGGGCCCGGGGCAGCTTCGGGGGCCCACAGTGCAGAGACGGAACCCAGCCCCACCCCCCTCGCTGCCTCACCTAGCTGACGAGGACGATGGCACAGGTGGGTCACAGCGGTGTGAGGGAGGACGCTTGCACCGCCTGCAGCCAAGCTCCGGATGCTGCTGGAACAGCCAGCTCCCAGCGATGCCAGAAAGCCCTGCTCGCCCATCTCCCGGCCCTCGATTCTATCTGCCTTGAATCCTTTTTGTTCATACTACTTTCCCCCTCCAAAGACAAGGACGCGAGGTGGAAGGGGGGTGTGTCATTAATTCAACAAATACTACTTATTAAGCCGGGCGTCAGGCAATGAGCTATAATAATACAGCTGCCACTGGTACAGTGCACGCGATGCATGGTCTCATTTCATCTCCACAATGGTAAGGTAGTTATTGTCTCCGCTTTACAGATGAAGACACTGGACTCACATGGGGTGGTGACTTGCCCAAGGTCACACGGCAGAGGCAGAGCTGGGATTCAAGCCCAGGCTCCTCTCAGATCTACCGGCCTCCCTTGCCCTCCCTGCCCCCCTGGCTCTCTCTGGCGGCTGCAGGGAGGCAGGTGCAGAGCCAGACAGTTAACCTCTGGTGTGAGGGGAGCGCCAGGGGGGCCTAGGGAGCTGTCGGGCACAGAAGGGCAGATCAACTCAGCCAGAGCATCAGGACAGGCTTCCTGGAACAGGAGCATCTCCATGGAGACCTGATGAGCAGGAAGGTGGCCCTGCCGTGGGATCGTGGTTTTCAAGGTAGAGGAAACAGCAGGTGTGAAGGTTTGGAGGGAGGGCCCTCTGGGAATCACAGTAGGTGAAGGGTGGCCTCCTGGGCATCAGGCAGTCACCTCGGCTGTCCCCTGCCTCAAGACAGGACCTCTTAACACGTCAAACCCCACCCTCCTCTCCCACCCTCTAAGACTCACACTGCTTCCCTCCTGGGAGGTGATTCCTGAGATGTAACCATCATCTTCCCTGTCACAGACAAAGCCCTTTTCAAAGGTTCTGGAGAAGTGCCGTTAGGCACAGAATGTGTGGGAGGGGAGCTGGGGTGGCACAAGGGATGAGGCCAGTGACCTTCACCTCTGCAGAACAGGAGGGAGGACTGAAGCTCAGCCTAAGACAGAGCTTTGTCCTTGGGGGCAGATATGCATCCTTCCGGTGGGTGATGGGTCATAGCATCCCTGTGGTTCCAGAATTGTCCTGCCTGCCCTAGGCGCTGGCCAAGGTAGGGAGATGGATGGGGGACTCAGAAGAGGGGCTGGCATGTGTGTGTGCATGTATACAGATCTGCACGCATGTGCATATGTGTGTGTTTGTGTTTGAGTCTTGTAATCCAGTGAGGGCTGTGAGTGTGTGTCTAGGGAATCTATTACTAATGTGTGAATGTGTGTGTGTGTGCTTGCGTCTGTGCATATGGGTAGGGGACAGGCTCTGGGTTGACGACTAGGAGTCACCTGGGTGGGATGTGTCTGTTTGGGTCTTGATTTGTCCCTGTGTTTTGATGTTTGTGTCTATGAGGAATGTGCGTGTGTGTTGGGGGCGGGGGTGGAGCTGCATGTGCAACTGTGGTGACTGGCGTTGGTCTCCCAGCGTGTTTCCCTGTGAGTGTGGGCACGCCTTTGTGTCCACGGCCCTGCAAATGTGCATACATGGAACTTGGTACATCCGTTCCCATGGCAATGACTCATCAGATCCCCCCCAGATTAACACCCCTCCGAATCTGGAACTGTGACCGTTTCCTATGGAGGGGCTGGGGAGGGGGCTGCTGCATGTGGGGGGATGGGAGACAGATCGTGTGGGGACACGCAAATGACAGCTGCAGCAAACAAGGTGCAGCCAGTGATGCGGAAGGTACAGATCCGTGTGTGTCTGCGTGGGCAGTGGGCACCCGCTGAGCCCAGCGCAGCCCAGAGCTCAGAACTCCATCATCAGGGCCTCCCAGAGCCCTGGGTAGGAGTGAGCAAGGGGCTCCCCGGCCTCCTGCGATCATTATACATGGCGGGGCACGTGTCTGTGCCGGGAGGGACCTGCAGCTGAGAATCCTCCCACCGGTAACATCCGATTTTGCAGAGCCAGGCTCATCTTCCCTTACGAGAGGTCTCAATTGCCAACCCCCATCCCTGGGTACCCCAAAGATGGCTGCTCCCCATGACAAGGGATCACGAGTGAGTGGCCCACTTAGCCACAGGCTGCGGATGGAAGAAGCTAGCTATTTGGCCTGCATGGCTATGAGGGAGAGTGGGTGTATGTTCACAGAAAATGCTGGGGCCCTAGGGGGACCAGTGCTGCTCTGGAAGACCCACAAGGAGCTGTGGGGTTTTGATCCTTGGGTACAACAGCACTGGCCTCTGGGAACTCCTGGCAAAATGCCCATGCCCAGGGGAGGGACCCAGGGACCTCAGGCCCTCCCTCTCCAGGCTGGACCCTCAGCCCTGGCACCTCCTCTGCCCAGGGAGGCCTGGCCCGGAGCCCTTTCCTTGCCTGCCTGTCTGTCAGCCAGGGCCTACAAGACCTCTTTCCCGGAACCAGCCAGCTCAGCCTTGTTGATCTAATCCTGAGCCTCTGAGCCACAGGTCCTTGTCACATCCATCTTCAAGTGTCAGCTGGGCCCTGGCCCCAGGTGCTACCTCCTTCTCCCTCCCCCTTCCGATGTGACTTACAGTAACCTCTGTCTGGCTAGGACTAGAGTAATTGAAAAGCAATTGGATTTTCAACTTGCTAATGCTGCTTCAGACCTGGGACTGTGGATGGAAAACTCTGGGCAGGGCAGAGGTGTTTTACAGAGGAACGGAGACCACACGCCAAGCACAGTGCGGGTCGGGGAGGAGAACCAGCAGGCTGTGGGGCCAGACAGGGGGCTTCTGTGGGCTGAGTCTAGGGAAGCCCCGGGACAGCTGTGGCTTTGTGGTCCTTGGGCCCAACAGCACTGGCCTCTGGGAGCTCATGCCCAGGAGACGGACCCAGAGACCTCATGTCCCCCTGTCAGGCTGGGCCCTCAGCCTGCGTGCCTCTTCTCCTCAGGCAGGCCCCTCCTTCAGCATCTGGGAGGCTTGAGGGGACCAGCACCCACACAGAGAGCAGGAGCCCAGGGCACCGAGTCAGGCATCCCCAGTGACTCTAAAACTAGACAGCATCTCCAAGCCAGCAGCGGGAGCAAGGGAGACGGGGCTGGAGCCAGCAGCCTTCCGTCTGTCCGCTTACTCACATGCACACTCAACAAACACTGACAGCCAGGTCAGCTGCAGAGATGGGGCCTCCTGCTTAGGCTGGGGAGGCCCTCAGGTAGCAGATGGATGGGGTGGTGCCACATGCAGGAGAATGGAGCCTGCAGAGGCGGGAGGAGGAATGGGGTGCATGAGAACCTACAGAACAAACCAACCAACCCCACACTGCATTGAGTCTGGTGTTGAGGGGAGGTTAGGAGCACAGGACTTGGGGCCAGAAAGGCTGGGTTAGACTGCCAGCTGTGCCACGTGTACTCGGTGATTTTGGGCTCGTCACTTCCGCCACCTCTATGGTAGGCTGAATAATGGCCTCGAAGATGTCCACGTCCTGATACCCAGAACCTGTGGATATGTTAAGTGGCAAAAGGGACTTTGCAGAGGTGGTTAAGAATTTTGAGATGGGGAGATTAGCCTGGATTACACAGGTGGGCCGGGTGTGATTACACGTCCCTCACATGAGGGAGGCAGGAAATCAGAGCCGTAATAGGACACGTGATGATGGAAGCAAGAGAGTGTAGTGACATGAGGAAAGGATCACAAGCCAGTGGGTGGCCATGCAGTGGCCACTAGAAGCTGAAAAAGGCAAGGAAATGGCTTTTCCCCTGAGTCTCCAAAGGAAGCAGCTCCAGCCAACACTTTGATTGTAGACATCTGACCTCCAGAACTGTAAGAGAATGAATTTGTGTTGTTTAAGCCACTAAATTTGGTGGTTATTTTGTTATAGCAGCAATAGGAAACAAATACACATTCTCATTAGGTTAAATGAGTTAATATGTGCAAAGCACTTAGAAAAGTGCCCGACACATAGTTAGCATATATAACATATGTTAGCTATTATTATTTCTGGAAAAACTCTTGGCCTGGGTCAGAGATGGCTGGTCACAGCCATAATCCAACTAGTGGAAAGGCATATCACTTCCACTAACATCAAGTTGACCTGAATTTGGTCACCTGGTTACATGTAGCTGCAAGGGAGGCTGGAAAATGTAACTCAGCTGGTGCCCAGCTGAGATGTAAGGGTTCTATGACTAAAGGAAGAAGGGGAGGTGGTTATTGAAGAACTAGCAGTGTCTGGCACAAATCCTACTATGAAAGACGAGAGGTTTATAGCAAAGGGACTTTCCCTCCAGGTTTTGGTTAGATGCGCATATTTCCAGCTCTGCTTTCTTGAGCCACTAATTTTATGTGCCACCTCTCGACTCCCCACTGTGTAAGATGAGACGTTCTTTATCACTCTTGCTCTCTCCTTCTAACTCCTCTTGCTAAACCACTCCATTTGCACCTAGTTCTGTATTCATAACTAAAATGTTCTACTTTTGTGTGTTATCCGTCTCTGGATTTCAAATATTGAAAATCAATAAAAACGTTTTAAAAAATATTATGATTCTATAAACATTATTCTCTGCAGAGCCAAGTAGTGTCCTGGGACACAGAGACAGGAAACTATAATCTTATGATTTAAATGCTGCTTGAAGGAAAGTGCTCCAGGCTTCGAGTTCAAGTGCGTTCTCCTATACTCCCTCAGCCACTCAAAGTCATGTGACATTTTAATTCACTTGATATTTGGACCATGACCTTCTTATACAACTTTTTGTTCTCCTGGAGTTTCTGGTTGCTTTTCTCTTTCCTTCTGGAGAGAAGAAACATATGCCTTCTAAATCAGGTCATTAAAATATTCCAGCTTCTTAATTACATTATCTGTTGAATGAAGCCCATTTTCTCCAAACCCTCTGACTTCCTGTTCTAATTTTGACTGATGGCTTTATGGTCCTCTAGTATTTCTACTCATTGTACTCCTGGGTTAATTCCACTGTTTTGTGAATCTGTTATCTTTCTCTTTCTTGCATTATGTCTCTATTTTGCTGGAGTGTATCTTCAAATAACATTTTTTAAAGGAGTGCATGGAAGGAAAGCTTTCTGAATCTTCGCATGTCTGAAAATGACTTTAGTTTGTTCTTTCACTTATGAGTCCGAAGGATCAACCAGCAGGCTTCAGATTAGAGTAGGTGGAAGGGGGCGGATAGGCAAGGAGACAACCCAGGCTTCCCCTGGGCCCAGTTAAAGAGGGATTTTCTCTATAGACTGATACTCACTGTAGGGCTTCTGGTCCTGATGAGAAAGATCACTCAATTTCTTTCTTTCTTTTTTTTTTTTTTTTTTTGCAACAGAGTCTCACTCTGTTGCCCTGGCTAGAGTGCTGTGGCGTCAACCTAGCTCACAGCAACCTCAAACTCCTGGGCTCAAGCAATCCTTCTGCCTTAGCCTCCCAAGTATGCTGGGACTACAGGCATGTGCCACCATGCCCGGCTAATTTTTTCTATATATATTTTTAGTTGTCCAGCTAATTTCTTTCTATTTTTAGTAGAGACGGGATCTTGCTCTTCCTCAGGCTGGTCTCGAACTCCTGACCTCGAGCCATCCTCCCACCTCGGGCTCCCAGAGTGCTAGGATTACAGGCTTGAGCCACTGTGCCCGGCCACTCAATTTCTTTAGAAAATAACTCTCTACCATTTTTAAATCTTTCCCCCTCCATGTTCCAGATGTGTGCATTTGTGTGTCTTTGTAGGGGGAAGGCTTATGATTGATACTGGCTTGTTATTCACTAAATAGGCTTTTACTTGAGTATTTTCCAAACTTTTGTTGTTCTCATACCGCATCTCAGTTTTTGCCATATCTTTTTGCTACTTTATTATTATTTGCTTATGGTATTATTTTTCTTTAAATTGACTGTGCTAGTCCTACAAGTATAATCTGTAAATTTGCACAGCCTCTGTCATCAGAAGGGAGTAGGTTTGGGGGAACTACACATAGATAATGCAATAAAGTTCCCTGGGCTCAGGGAACAGACAGGCCATCTCTTAAACAAATTGACTCGAATAACAGAAAAAGAGGAAAAACTTCCCACTGCATTTTCTGTGGCTACTGTAACCTCGATACCCAAACTAGATGAGGCCAATTTGAGACAGGAAGATTTTAGGTCAATTTTTATTATGGACATAGATGCAAATCTCCTAAATACATTATTATCAAACTAAATACAATATAGTAAATATACAATATAATAAATACAGCAATGTATTAAAAATATATAATGACCAAGTAGGGTTTATTCCAGGAATGCAAGAGTATTTCAACATTAGAAAATTATCATTTTAAGTGACAACATGCACAGATTAAAAGACAAAAAGCAGATGGAGAAAAAGCATTTGATAAAATTGAGCAGTTCATAAAAATTCTTAAATAGGAACAGGAGGAACTTTTTTAACTTGATAAAAGGGTATCTTTCTAAAACCTACAGTAATGGTCAAATCTTTCTTTTAGAGACAGGGTCTTACTGTGTTGCCCAGGCTGGAGTGCAGTGGTACGATCACAGTTCACTGTAACCTTGAATGATCCTCCCCTGCCTCAGCCTCCTGAGTAACTGGGACCATCGGTGCACACCACAAGCCCTGCTAATTTTTAAATTTTTCATAGAGGTGGGTTCTTACTATGTTGCCCAGGCTGGATGGTCAAATCTTAGAAGCATCCCTTTAAAGTCAGGAATCCAAAAAGGGTGTTCACTATCACTGTTTCTGCTCAAAGCTGTACTGGATCTCCTAGCCTGTGCAATAAGAAAAAGAAAGCAAACAAATGGCATAAACCACTGGAAAGGAAGAAACAAATTGGTCATTATATATTTATAGATCATGTGATTGTCTACATAGAAAATCCAAGAGATTCTACAAACTATTAAAACTATTGAGAGGTTTTATGTTGACAGACAATTTTCCATGGGTCTGCTGCATTTCTGGATGTCTTGCACACAGAGGCACTAACTGCCGTTTTGTTCTGGACTACCTTTTCGGATTATCTTTTCGGATTATCTTTTCAAGGACGTTTGTGTATCCACCATCTTTGGAACACAGAGTTAGTGTCTCCCTCTGGAGCTGAAGGCAGGTTTGCTTACTGTCCAGTATAATAAAGATAATGCCGCCCTCTGTAGTGTCAACCTGAATAACAGAGACAGAGACTCCCTAAAAGAAAATGATATTTACTCGGGAACAGGCATTGCAATAGGAACACGAGTGTCACAGTGAATTATGTGTACATTTAGGGAGATAAAGGAACACAAAGGTAATTAAAGGAAAAATGAGGAGGATTATATAACTGTTTTCGAGATAATTTTCCTTGGCTACAAGGATCAATAACAAGGGTGGTGCCAGTACGAAGTTAGACAGGCAGTTGCTAGGCAGATGTCCTTGCAAAGTATTTTTTTGTGTAAGGTTGTGATGAGTTTTGCAGAGTCTTTTGTGATAGTTCTTGTTATCAGGCAATTTTGCATGAGAGCCCTCCCTTCCTGGCCTTCCCCTGTTCTATTTGTCAGGGTTTTTAACATAAGTGACCGTTTTGATTCTGACAACTTTCACAGTAGCAAAGGTCAGACATTTGGGTTCCCTAAACTCAACGTTCCTCAGCTAATACGCAAAGGCATTGCATGAGCATCATCCATCTGTCCCCCTGCCGCCCACAATGTCACTTTGGGATTTGGGTGGCGGGTGGCAAGTGGAACTGCTGACTCAGTCATGAAACTCATGCTCCTTGCTGGGCCATGAGTAAAAAAGTCCTTTGTCTCTGACCCAGGACTCTCAAGTCTTCTGCCAATGTCCACGGTGCTGTGGTGGCCAAGGGTCTGAGTTTGGTAAAGTCTCAGACCCTTCTCAGTCTTGATAGTTCAGCCATCTCATTTGCAAATACAATCACGAGCTGCATAATAACATTTTGGTCAGTGACAGATCACATGTACAACAGTGGTCCCATAAGATTATAATGGAGCTGAAAAATTCCTATTGCCTAGTGATGTTGTAGTCGTCATAATATCATATGGCAACACAGTACTCACATGTTTGTGGTGATGCTGTTGTAAACAAACCTACTGCCCTGCTGGTCATATAAAAGTCTGGCACATACAATTACGTACAGTACATAATACTTGATAATGATAATGATTGACTATGTTACTGGTTTATATATTTGCTATACTTCTTGTTGTTGTTGTATAGTAGACTCTTTCTATTTATAAAAAAAGTTAACTGTAAGATAGCCTTAGGCGGGTCCATTTAGGAGGTCATCCAGAACAAGGCACTGTTATCATAGGAGATGACAGGTCCATGCATGTTATTGCCCCCGAAGACCTTCCAGTGGGACAAGATGTGGAGGTAGAAGACAGTGATACTGATAATCCTGACACCTTGCAGGCCTAGGCTAATGTGTTTGTGTCTTACCTTTTAACAAAAAAGTTTAAAAAGTAAAAATAATTTTTCAAATAGAAATAGCTTGTAGAATACGAATATAAAGAAAGAATATTTTGTATAGCTGTACAATGTGTTTGTGCTTTAAGCTAAATATTATTACAAAAGAGTCAAAGGTTTTAAAAAATTAAAAATTTATATAGTCAAAAAGTTACAGTAAGCTAAGGTTATTATTGAAGAAAAAATTTTTAAATAAATTTACTGTAGGCTACTATACAGTGTCTATAAAGTCTACATTAGTGTAAAATAATGTCATAGGTCTTCACATTCTCTCACTACTCACTCACCCAGAGCAACTTCTAGTCCTGCAAGCATCATTCATGGTAAGTGCCCTATACGGGTGTACAATTTTTTATCTTTTATGCTGTATTGTTACTGTACCTTTTCTATGTTTAGATACACAAATACTTACAATTGTGTTACAGTTGCCTACAGTATTC
Source organism: Propithecus coquereli (assembly GCF_000956105.1). Classification (NCBI taxonomy): domain Eukaryota; kingdom Metazoa; phylum Chordata; class Mammalia; order Primates; family Indriidae; genus Propithecus; species Propithecus coquereli. The sequence continues at coordinate 814,955 of NW_012142523.1, read as the reverse complement.
AGTACAGTAACATGCTGTACAGGTGTGTAGCCCAGGAGCCATAGGCTGTACCATAGAGTCTAGGTGTGTAGCAGGCTGTCCTATCTAGGTTTGCACAAGTACGTGCTACGTTGTTCACACAAAGACACAATCTCCTAATGATGCATTTCTCAGAACGTGTCCCCATCATTACGTGGTGTACCACTATACTAAAAACAAGCAGAAAATGCTATTTATAAAATATACCATTTATAAAAGCATGAAAAACTATAAGGTGCCTAGGAATAAATCTAAGAGTTACGCAAGATTTTTATGGAAAAAATTATAAAACTTTATTGATGGCTATTCAAGAAACCCAGATAAATGGAGAGGTATAACTTGACGGTAGAAAAAAAGACTCAATTGTAAAGACGCCAGTTCTCCTCAAATTAATCTACTCCTTTATTTAAATTTCAATAAAGTGTTAAGCAAAGAGTTTTTAAATTAAATTAATGTGTTGGGAAACATGACAAGCTTATCCTAAAGTCATATGAAAGAACAAATAGCCAAGAGTAGCCAAGGCAATTTTGAAGAAAATGAACAAATTGAGGAGAATCACCTTCTACATATCGAGACTTATACAACCAAAGTAATTAAGATAGGGAGGTCCTGGCAGAAGAATATACAAATAAATATTATAGATGGGGCAGAATTGAGAGGTCAGAAACAGAGCTACGTAGTATATGGAAGTTCAACATATGTCCGAGGTGGCATTTAAACCAGTTCCTTCCAATAAATGGTAGTGAGGAAATTGGTTTTCCATACGGAAAAAAGGGAATTACACATCTATTATCACCCTGTTAACAAAACTCCCAAGGAAATGAACCACCATGACTGAGAACCAGTTAGAAACAATAAAGAAAAAATTTAGACCCCCAAGGACTTGAGATATTGGATTTATCAGATACAGAATATAAAATACCTTAATTGTGTAAAAAATGTTTTAATGAATTTAATGTGGAATTACAAAAATGAGCAAGCAACAAAATACTGATCAAGCAGATGTGAAAAAACAACTAGAGATACTAGAAACGATATGCTGAAATTTTTCAAAAAAAGAAAGTAAACTCAGTGACTGGGTCAAATGACAGGTTGGAAACAATGTAGTAATAGAAAGAAAACAAAACAATAATTACCATAAAGTGAGGGCAATGGTTTCCTCTATGACAGAAGGTAAAGGATTGTGATGAGGGGATATCCAGAGAGCTTCCGGGAGTGTTGACCCTCTTCTACTTTAGGACCTGGGGAGTTACAGAGATTTTTGATTTATAATTATTATTTAAGCTGTACAATTATATTTGATATGCTTTTCTATATGCTTGTCATATTTCACAATAAAAAGGTTTGGAAAACACAGTATATTAGATATAGCTGAAGAGAGAATTAGTGAGCTGGAAGAAAGCTGAAGAAATTACCCAGAATGCAATGGACAGAGACAAGGAGATGGAAAACAGGAAAGAAAGTGATGTTGGGGATAAAATGATAGGATGTAACATGTTACTAAAGCAAAGCTCCAGAAAGAGAATAGATAGGGTAGAGGACTGGTGAAAGACAAGAAACACAGGTATTTTTACCTGGACACATTGAGTTGAAACTGCAAAACACCAAAGCTAAAGAAAAACTATTGACAGCCAGAGAGAAAAGACAGATTGCCTAAAATGATCTGCAATTAGGCAGACAACAGACTTTGCAACACAGAAATTGAAGCTAGAAGTCAGGGGAATACTTTCTTCAAAATTCTTAGAAAAAGAAACTGTTGACTTAGGAATATGTACCCAGTAAAGACTATTATTCAAGAATTGGGACTCAGCCAGGTGTGGTGGCTCACGCCTGTAATCCTAGTACTCTGGGAGGCTGAGGTGGGCGGATCCTTTGAGTTCAGGAGTTCAAGACCAGCCTGAGCTAGAGTGAGACCCCATCTCTACTAAAACATTAGAAAGAAATTACTCGGACAGCTAAAAATATACAGAAAAAATTAGCCTGGCATGGTGTTGCATGCCTGTAGTCCCAGCTACCAAGGAGGCTGAGGCAGGAGGATCGCTTGAGCCCAGGAGTTTGAGGTTGCTATGAGCTAGGCTAACGCCACGGCACTCTAGCCTGGGCAACAGAGCCAGACTCTGTCTCAAAAAAATAAAAAACTCAATAGGGAAAGAACAGATTTCTCAACATATGTTGCTTGGACAACTGGATTACCCATATAGAAAAGAATTAAGCTGGACCCCTACCTAACGTGATATATAGACCTCATCTCTAAAAATTAAAAATAAGGTAGTAAATAAATAAAAAAAGAAAATAATCTATGTCTTTCTCTAACTTAGGAAATATAAAAGAACAATAGAATAAACCCAGTGAAAGTAGACAAAGGAAATAATGAGATAAGAGCAAAAATTAATAAAATAGAAAACAAAGAGGATTAATGAGCCCAAAGCTGGTTCTTTGAGAAGATTAATAAAATAGTTAAACCTCTGAGGCTGATTTTAAAAAAAGGAAAGGGAGAAATTCATAAATATTAAGAAGGAATATGATACAATAACCCCAGGAGAGATTTAAAAGATTAAAAACGGAACAATGAGAACAACTATTTCTTTAATGTTATTACGTATTTCTCATTTCCATTTCCTAAGTCAGTTTTCATGGTCTATTTTATAGACACATCCATTATATCTACATTTTCAAATTTATCTGCATAAAATTGTTTCTTATGATTTAAAAAAAATCTATCTACAGTAAAATCCCCTTTTCATTACTAATATTACTGGGATTTCTCTTTTTTTCTGAGTAAGTTTTGTTAGAAATATATTTATTTTATTAGTCATTTGTTTTATTGATCATCTCTCTAGTTGCTTTGTTTTGTTTCGTTGATTTTTCTCTTTTCTTTATGATTTCCTGCTATTTAGGGGGTGTTAGTACGTTGTCTTTTTTCTGATTTCTGAAATTGGATGCTGAATCATTACGGTGCAATCTTTGTTCTTATGCAATATATGTATCTAAGGGTGTGCGCCCAGACCCTCAAGGATTGTTTTAGCTGAGCTCACATTTCACAGTCTAGCTTTCAATGTCAGCCAATTCCTAATATTTTCTATTTTTATTTTTCCTCTTAAATATTTGGGGGTATGATTTTTGTTTTCAAACATAAAGTTATCTTTTTGTTATGGCTTTTTCATTTTATCGTATTGTGGTCAAGAAAGTGGCCTGTACAATATCAATTCTTCACTCTGTGGGCAGACTTGCTTCATGACCTAGTATGCGATCCATTTGTGTAAATGTTCCCTTGTTGCATGAAAAGAATGTCAATTTTCTGATTGTTTGATCAAGCTTCTTAACTGTGTTATTCAATTATTCGACATGTTTACTAATCTTATGGCTATTTGATTTAGTAACTGGGGAGAGAGGAAAGATAAAACTCTTAAAAAGATTATGGATCTATTCCCTTTGGAATTGTCTCAAGTTTTGCCTTCAGTCTGTGGGCCACATTTGGCCCAGTCCTTATTTTTGTAAATAAAGTTTTATTGGAACACATCCATGTTCTTTTATTTATGTATTACCTATAACTGCTTTCTCACTATAATGGTAAGGTTGAAGTTGAGACAGAGACTGTTTGACCTGCAAAGTCTAAAATATGTACTATCTATCCTTTTATAGGAAAAGTTTGCTGACTGTTTTATATAATCTGAGGGCTATGCTGTGAGGGTCAAAGAAGTTCAATATTGCATGTCCCTCATGACATGTTCCCTGTTCGTCATTATGTGATGATGCTCTTATTCACAGTGATGACTTTTGACCTAAAGCCCATTTGTCTGATATTTACAAAGGGACACAAGCTATCTTTTGCTTAATATTTGCCTGGTGTTTCCACCAGGAATGTATTTAGCTGCAAGTAACAAAAGCCAACTACAGTGACTGAAACAAACTGGGGTGTGTTTTCTTTGAATAACGAAAATGCCAGAGTTAGGGCCACTATTCACATTATTTTAACTGTTCTGTGCTGCCACCAGGTACCCAGGCTTGCTCTGTAGTTCCTCTTCATCAGCACTGGCTTGTGGCCTCTGCGCTCATGCTCGTCACATCAAGGCTGCAAGAAGGCTGCTGCATGTCACATTCAGGCATTTGATCACCTGTCAAGCAGGAGAAAGGAAAAAGGAGGAGACATGCCCCAGAAGATCTCCCTTCACATCTCAGTTTCCGTGAGCACCTGTTCCCCAATCACTGACCTAGAGAAATGAGATTCCATGACTGGCATAGGCCAAGTCATGTTCACCCTGTGGGGCTGGTACTTTCCCATTATGAGAAAGAAACTGGGACTGGGGTAGAGACACCCAGATTTCTGCCTGCTGCTTGAGAAAAATCAGGATCCTGTAACAGGGTGCAATGGACAGTGTCAGTCATATCTGGAGGATCTTTTTCAGTATGTTCATGTTATATTTTAGATATGTCTCTCATGAACAGCATAGAGCAGGGTTGCATGTTTTCATTCACCCGATAATCTGTTAATGGTGAAATCAGTCTATTTACATTTTTTGTGATCATCAGCATTTTAAAATTTATTTCTGGCCAGGCGTGTTGGCTCACACCTATAATCCTAGCACTTTGGGAGGCTCACTTGAGGTCAGAAGTGAGTTTGAGACCAGCCTGGGCTACATAGCAAGACCATGTCTCTACAAAAAAACTTGTCTTAAGAGCTGGGCATGGTGGTGCTTGCCTGTAGTCCCAGCTACTCAGGAGGCTGAGGCAGGAGGATCACTTGAGCTCAGGAGTGTGAGGTTGCAGTGAGCTAGGATGATGCCACTGCACCGCACTCTAGCCTGGGCAACGGAGTAAGACCCTGTAGCTCTAAAAAAGTTATTTCTACCATCTGATCTTGTGTTTTTCATTTGCCAGGTGTATTACCAATCGTTATCTACTGCTGGGTAACAAATTACCCCCAAACTGAACTGCTCAAAACAACAAACATTTATTACCTCGCACAGCTTCTTAGGGTGGGAATCTGGGAACCATGTCTCTAGAGGATTCTGGCTCAGACTCACTGAAGTTGCAGTCAAGCTGCCAGCCAGGGCGTTTACTCACATGGCTGGGGGCAGGAGGCTTCGGTTTCTGGTCACATGGGCCCCTCCTTGGGGTTGCTGACCACATGGCTTTCCCAGCATGAGTGATCCAGGACAGAGAGTGAGCTCAGAGAGAGCACAACCAAAAAGGAAGCCACAGGCCTTTTCTAATAGGGTCACCAGATTTAGCAAGTAACAATACGGGATGCCCAGTTAAATTTAAATTTTAGAGATTATTTCAATATTTGTATGCGACACACTTATATTAAAAAATTATTGACTTATACTAAAAAATATAAATTTGGCTGGGCTTCCTATATATTATCTGGTAACCCTATTTATAACCTAATCTTGGGCACAAGACTGGCTACCTAATCTGTGGGGCCCATTGTTAAAATAGTATTAAGAATTTCAAGTCAGCAAGAGCAGAACGTGAAACCAAGCATGGAACCCTTCCGAGGATGGCGCCCGTATAGCCGGCCCTGCTCCGAAGTGACATACCACCAGTTCTGCCATATTCTATTGGACAGAAACAAGTCACTAAGTCCAGGCGGCACATTATGGGAGAGGACCACACAAGGGCACGGGTCCCAAGAGGCGGGGATCATTGGTGCCATTGGAAACTAGCAACTGCACCAAGTTTTCCTTTGCTTCTTTTGTTGGTCATTTCCTGTCTGGTGGTGGATTGATTGGATTTTCCTCATTCCCTTTGTTTTCTCTCTATTGGCTTAGAATACATTCTGTTTTTGTTCTTTTGTTAGTCATCCTTAAATTTTTAACATGTACACTTCAGTTAACAAAGTCTGACGTTAATCAATATCCATCTCTAGAACAATCTTAGGATGCTTTTGAACTCTCATCATAGTTTCCTGCTTGACATTTTATTGTTTTACAGTTTTTTAAGTCATGCTTTGTTTTTCTTTTTATTAATCATCAGCCTTTACAAATTTTTTGTTTTAAAGTCTGTGCTTGCTTGAATGTTCTGCATTTAATAATTTCTTTTTGCTCTTTCCTTCTTACGAGCCACGTCTTCCTTCAGAGTTTTATTCCCTAGGTTTTCCGTGTTGTCTTAGTCTGATGTCTTGCCAGAACCGTGGGTCCCCACGATGTTTTCTAGTGATATTTTAGAAGCTTGATTTCATCTCTAGTCATATCCTTTTTGTTGCCAATAGTGTGTATTTTGTGCTAATGATTTGTTCATTTGATGAAGGCTTTTAAAAGAATTAACTCAACTTTGTGTTTTTCATATCATTACATTCTGTTCTATTTTCATTATTTCCTTTCTTTTACTCTCTTTGGGTCTTCTGATTGTCTCGTCCTGGTGTCTTCAGTGGGTGCTTAATTCATTTGTTACCAATTCTTCCTGTTTTTAATAAATGCACTCAAGGCTATAATTTTTCCTCCAAGTTCCACTTTAGCTTATTGTTATTCAGTTTTAAATATCTTGTAATTTCCATTATGATTTTCTTCTTACCTCAATAATGACTTAGAAATGAGTTTTTAAGTTTTATTGGATTTCCTTGGCCAACTTTTATTGTTGATTTTTAATTTTATTGCGTTAGGATGAGAGAATGTGACTGCATGATATTGATTCTTCAAACAAATTTTAGACTTCCATTATTGCCATGTGTGCAGTATTTTTTAAAAATGTTCCACATGGGCTGGAAAACAATGGGTATTCTGAGGGTGGGGGGGTGTAAAGTTTATATTTATTTAGTCAATCGAGGTCCTTAATTATAGTGTTCAAATTTCTGTATTCTTACTAATGTTTTGCTGCTTGATCCGTTGGTTTTAACAAAGTGCATTTAAAATTTCCCACTTTGTTTATAGATTCGTGACTTTCTCTTGCAATTCTGCCAGACTTGCTTTATATGTTTCACCAAAATAAATATATACTGCCAGATAATATAAATTCATGATTATTACATGCCACATACATATAAGTTCACCTTTCTGGCAGATGTTTCCTGTTGTGCGTGTGTTGGTAGGGTTATGGGTTTGGCTGCTGTTACAAAAGACCCTAAAAAATGTTGATTTAAATAAGCTGGAAGTTTATTCCTTGCTCATGTAAAAGCCCACGGTCGTGCTTCCCTGCCTGCTAGCTTCCTGTGGGTTTTGGTAAACGGGGAGGCTATCGGGAGATGAGAGGGAGGAAGGGGAGCGAGGGTGAGGTATTTGTTCTCCAACTCCTGCCCTGGCAGGTCTCTGCTGTAAATGACTCTCTTTCTGGTGACCTCTCCCTCCCTCTCCTTAGCCCTGCAGGCCTAAGGGAAGTGACCCCCACGCTGCTGCTAACCCCAGAGTCCTGCACTCTCTCTTGTGACCCCCCCCACACCCTGCTTTGTCATTACTCCTTTTGAAAATAAACTCTACCCAAATTCTCCTAATTCGAGTTCACCATCTGTTTCCTGTTGAGACCCTCCGTGATGCGCTCGCTTGTGTTTTCAGAAGTCGTTGATTCTGAGTGCCTTCAGGCACACGTGCACTCTCCCGTCCACGCTGGACACAGACCCCACTGCTCTATAATTCTCCGCCACTCCTGGCTCACTCCTGCATCTGCCTAGTCCCAAGGCTTTGCGGTTGAGACCCTGGGTTTGTGGCCCCAGGCTAAGCGAGCCCACCACGCTCAGGTCTGCAGATCGCCATCCTGCCATGGGGAAAGGAGCTACTCAAAGTCCATCAGGAACACCCTCTCCGTGTCCATGTCAACACAAGGCTCAGGTTGGCCGCTGGTCGGATGGCCAAAGCTACCCGTCCCTGGACAATGCTTAGTATCTTGGGATCACGGGGACTCACCTTTGTGGACACTTCACTGCTTTAGTTGGGTCAATACTTTCAGCATGGTGCCTGTCAGCTTCTGCAAGACTGTTAAAAAATTATTCAGTGATACTTGTTAAAGCACTGTCAGAAAGACTTCATTCAGGACCACTGAGATAGGTGTGGGGTCCACCGCAACAGGGTCTTGCGGTGGGAGGAGAGATTGGGCCCAACTCTGAACACAGCTTGGGCGAATGCGGATTTATAGCCAAGGAGCAGGGTGGGGGCAGTCAGTAGAAAATTACTATAAGGAAACATCCGGGGTAAGGGGGGGTTCTAGCTAAAATGATCTAACAGGATTCTTGCTGAAGACAGGCCAGGGTGACCAGACATCACCTGAGGGATGGTGGAGGATGTCAGATGTCGAGGATGGTTGGATGTTGAGGATGTGTTCTGGCTAAACTGACTAAGCAGTTTCTTTTGCTAAAACTGGAGTTTACAAGGATGTGCACAGGTGGGCCTAGGAGAAGGTTCAGGAGCCTGACTAAAGTTTGGCCAAGCAAAGAATCTTTGTCAGGACTCAGAGTTAGCCTGGCCTTTTAAGGTGACTTTGCACCCCTCTGCTCTCATTCATCAGAGACCAGTTTCTTCAGTCTAACTCTCTGTGGGCAAACTTGTTTCTCCCATTTCCTCGCTCTTACGGAATTCCTCAGTCTAGCACAGCTCCCATGCAGAAATAGCAGAAACCACTGTTCCCATTTTACAGACTGGGGAACGGAAGTTCAGCAAAAAAGTGAGCTGAAAAGTGAGCTTCAGGGCACCCAGTGGAGCTTGAACTTGAACCTGGGTCTGTCTGGCTCCGAGTGAGAGGCTTTCTGAGGGAGGTGCGTGTGTGCTGGAGGAAACGGGGAGCCCAAACGGAGGCCCAAGTGGAGGACAGTGCTGTGAAGTCAGGGGAACCCCAAAGCCAGACCTGGACCCTGTCCTGGCCAGGCTGGGGCAGGACGTCTGGGTGAGAGGCAGGCAGCGCGGGCCACCGTTGGCCCGTGGAGTCAGACAGAGATCCACGCCCAGCTCTGCCCCTTCCTGCTTTGCCCCCTGTGCCAGGCCTCACAGAGCAGTTGTGACTCAGTCAGGGAAGGTACGGAAAACACGAAGTCACGGAAGTCATTACAGGGCTCAGGTGGAGACGCTGCGCAGGTGGCTTCTGTTGGCTACCTCTCTGCTGCGGCAGGGGAGGGGTGGATCCAGCCACCAGGGGGCACCACCTCCGAGGCTGACACTGTCTCTGGGCCCTGCATGAGGACATCCTGTTCACTCACTTCCCGGTTTTCCCGGCAGACAGCCCCCAGGCAATACTGAGAGCAGGGAGGGTGAGGCCCAGCCCCTTTCTGAAGAAGCCTGCATCAGGAAGGAGTGCCAACAGCTGCCATGCTGGACTGGGATGGAGAAAGGGGGCTGAGAGCGGGGCTCAGAGGATGGATGAGGACTATCCAGGCAAGCCGAAAGGGCTTCTCAGAGGAGGAGGCTTTTGAACTTGACAGGATGAGTAGTGATTCAGTTCCCACTCTGCAGACCTGACACTCCCCTGCAGCCCCAGCCCACCTGAGTTTTATATAATCCCCCTCCGCCTCCTGCCAGGTGCACCTTGATCACCAGCTTCCATGAGCCACAAACTTCAGGCCCGGCCATCTGTGCACAGAGTTGGAGGCCAAACGGCCTGCTTGGGTATGGGCTGAAGAGTGGCCATGTGGGCACCTGGACACAGCTCAGCTAAAGCTCAGGTTTTGGATGACAGATGAGATTCCCCACCACTTCCTAGCAGGGGAAAGTCACTTCGCCTTCCCCCAGCCCCAGCCTCAGTTTCCTCCTGGTAGGAAGGGTAATGAGAGCGCTTCCTCATAGCGCATATCTTCAGGATGGCTCACCTGGCACCCACCTCTCTGATCTATAAACTGGCATATTCTGTTAGCCATCCCATCCCGTCCCATGGCGGGAGCCCCGCTGCAGCCCCGGGGGCAGGAAGCAGGGTGCTCCCCCAAGGCCTGCTCTACTCGGCCTTGCGTTCCTTTGGGAAGAGGCTGCCTCGGGTGCTGGTGTCAGAGCCACAGGATTTTCATAAAGTGGGGTCTGCATCTAGCTCCAACACTTATCAGCTGTGTGACCTGACAAGTCCCGAGCCCTCTCTGAGCCTCCATCTCCTTATCTGTCAAATGGAGGTGAGAGTAGCCCCTAGCTGTTGGGGACCGGTTTCTGTCATCTGTTCAGCATTCCTTCTCTCCCCAGGAACAGCACCCCTCTCTTTCTTTGGGGCTCTCCTCCGCCCCCAAACGCTGGTTCAGCAAGGGCTGCCATGGCTTCCGTGACCCTGCCCCTTGGCCACAGGTGATTGCCCCCAGCCAGACACCTGACAGGAGCCAGGCCAATCAGAAAACTTCTGTGTTTTGAATCAGAACTGAGAAAATGCCTCTGGACTGGGAGCCTCAGGCTCCGTCACTGGCCACATGTCCTTGCTCACGCAGAGTTAGTCTAGAGAGGCAGGAAAGAGAGAGACAGAGACAGAGACAGAGAAACAAAGAGTGTGTGTCCTGGCAGTCTGGGGCTCCAGCTCTGCCTGGGCCCACTAGCCCTCCTCACAATTGGGAGGTCCACCCCTTCCTTGGATTCTCAGAGTTGCCTAGATGGTTGACACTGGGTTTCTAGAAACACACTTCCTCCCGGGGATGTGGGTGGGATCAAATGAGCTGAAGTGTGTGGAGCACTCAGCCCAAGGCCTGGCCCACTGCAGGCTCAGTAGGCATGAATTCCTTTCCCTTAATGGGCACCAGGCAGGGTTGGGGGTTTGGCAAGAGACCAGGAAGATGTGAGGCATCAGCACTTGTGGAGCGATGTGACTTAGCAGCCCCTGCGAGATTACAGTCAGGTGCCCTGGGACCCTGCAGAGCCCCACAGGAGACCAGAATGAATGCCCAAGTGCAACATTTGGTGGCTGGGAAAGGATGGAGCTAAGAAAAAGAAAAATGACTGTCCCGCCCCTTTGTGGGAGGAGAAGTTGTCAACAGGCACTTCCTCTGTGCCAGGGATGTTTGCAGGAGTGCGGGAGATCCAGAAGATGGGTGTCAGGAAAAGCTTTCCAGAGGAGGAAGACTTGAGCTGGGTTTTGAAGAACGAGTAAGAGTTTGCCAGACAGAGCAAGGGCTTGGGGAGGGATCTTGAACTATCACTATCCATCCTAACCACTCCCATCAATTAGTTCAGAGCCGAGGAGTGTGATGGGGATTTAGATACCTGGGTTTGAATCCTGTCTCCGTTATTAACTGACCTTCAGCAACTTTCTTGTTACTCTGTGCTTCTGGAAATAGTTTTTGTTGTTTGTTTGAGGCTTAAATGAGATAATGTATCATTCAGAACAATGTGCTGGCTGAAACTTGTGGTTAAGCACTCTGTAAATGTTTAGCTCATATGAAAAGCCTTGGTAGTATCAAGTCCAATTCCTTAAAATGAACATAGCTGTTGCCATTTATTAAGTCCTTAATAAGTTCCAAGCACTGAGCTAAAAGCTCAGCATGTTTTGTCTCATTTAATCCTCCCACCAGCCCCAGGAGGCAGGTGAGTACTACTATCCCGCACTACAGACGGAGACACTTCCAGTATTGCTCAGAGGCAAACAGAGCAGGGCTTGAAACCCAGGTCTGTCTAACGAATGACCCCTGGCCTCGGCCCAGGGAAAGGAAAGGACTAGCCCCAGGACACACAGCCCGGGGCTGGGTGCCAGAATTTCTTTCAGCTGAGTCAACTCAAGGGCATGGGAGGTTGGGCCTCACTCTTGACAGGAGCACATCCATCACCTACGTCCAGAAGCAGGGGTGGCTGACGAGGCCTGAGGCATCCGCTGAGGCCTCCCCAGCCCCCATCCGCACCCTCTCCCATGCCAGGGCCGGCCTGGGGCTCCAAGGCCTGGAGGGAGGCTGAGGAAGGACCAGGCCCATCTCTTGGTTGGGTCGCAGGGCCTGGCCTTCCGCAGGGCACGCTCTGTTCCCCTCCCTGCCCTGCCCCCCCATAGTTTCCTCCAAAGGTCCTTGTAGAAAATTCCAGCCTCGCCAGAGCGGCTCCAGAACGAGGTTTTTGCAGTGGGGCGCGTCCCAGGGCGGAAGCCACCCCTCCTCGGGGCTCCCCGCGTGGCCTTGTCCCAGGGCCACAAACAGGAAGCGAGACAAAGGCGGCAGCTATCCGGCGCCCCGCATTCCTTTCAGGTGATGCCTCCACGGGGGACATGGGGGATGAAGCTGCCCCAAGGGGCTGCCAGGGAGGAGGACATCCCCACTGTCCCCTCGGTGACTCCTGCCACCCCTGCCTTCCCTGTGTGCTGGAGGCTGCGGGGAGGATTCCTGCTGCTGGATGCCCCTCCCCAGGCAAAACACTACCCCCGCCCCCACCCCCCCCACTCCTGGAAAGGAAGGAGCACCAGGCTGGCTGGGCTGCTGTGCCTCGAGGCACGGGGTGGGGCAAAGCCTTGTGAGGGAAGTGGAGGTGAAAGATTGGGTCATAGTCATTCCCTAAACTGGAACACCACCTATACCAGGGTAGCAGTACGGGTACCAGGACCCACTACTGAAGCAGACCCAGTCCCTGCCCTCGAGGAACTTCCAGCATAATGGGGGAGGTAGGTAGACACCCAGACACGGGAAATAGTGGGTGGCAGGGCAGAATGCCGGTGAGGGAGGGGGTGTCTAACCCATGCTGGCTGGGGCTGGGGTGCTTTGGGGTCTCATGAGTCCTTTGCACAGCACCTGGCACATCGGCCACCCTCCACAGGTACTGTCTGGATGAGGGAGCTCTGGAGTTGTCTTTGAAGTAGGAGTGGGACAGGGGGTTGGCATGGAAGGGCATCTGGAGTGGGGAACAGCATGTGCAAATGCCTGGTGGCTTGCACGTGTACTGGGCGTTTGAAGGGCAGTGCACACTCCGGAGTTGCCGGAGCACAGGCTGAAGAAGCTGGGGAGGGACTGGCAGGGCAGGTCCTGGTGGCCTTGAAAGCCAGGCCAGGGCGTGGGCTTATTTTGCTGATGCTGGGAGCCAGGGGAGGTGGGGTGGGAAGCAGGCTCGGGAGGCATGCTCAGCTTGGCCCACGAGAAGGAGAGGGGCCCCCCTGCCTGGGTGGCTTGGCGAGAATGATCTGCAGAGACAGAGGCTGCAGCTTCTGTGGGCTGGGCCCCCCTTGCCCGCTGGGCCCTGGCGCCAATGCAGCTGGTTGGTGGGCAGGGCTCCCCCTGCAGGCAGCGCTGACTCAGCATCTGAAAGGTGATTCCCACGGCCCACGTTTCTGAGGCCAAAGGCCTCGCCATCCATGTTCCTCCTCCGAGTGGGTCAATGCCCAGGGCACTGACAATTAGGGCTGACTGGAGGCTAGGATTTCTAGTCCGCCCCACCCCCCGCCAGCCAGCAGTGGCTCAGGCAGTCCTTTCTGCTGGCCGACCACCTGCCACCTTGCTTTGGCTTGGCTTTCTATTCCCAAAAGTTCCAAGGCACTGCAGTTATCAATACTTTGGTTTTATTTTAAAACAGTGAAAATAAAAATAAATATCTTTGAAGAATAAGAATACAGGAGTGTGGGGATGGAGACCTGGGGGTGTCCTGGCTTCCGTGATCTTGGGTGGGGGGTGCCAGGGTCCTGGGATCTGCAGGCTCTGCTCCTCCCAGGCCAGGCCCTTCCCCGTCCCCGCTGGGAGGTCTAGGGGCTCCACCAGCCTCGCCTGCCCGCAGCTCCCAGGCTGGGCGCTGTGTCAGCGGAACCCACGCTGGGATTAGAGCCCTGGCGCCCGCCTGTGCCCCGGGCTCCGTCAGGCGGGGCTGGGGGCACAGCCACACAGGGGGCTCTTCCGCCAGCCGCCCTCGGCCTCAGTGATGACCCATGTCCTCCATGCCCACACGGCCCCAGACGCCCAGCACAAAGCTCTCGATGTCGCACTCGTTGGCGCCGCGCACGATGCGGAAGTGGCCCTTCTCGCCCCAGGCTGGGCCCCACGAGTTGGCCGCCGTCTGGGCATAAGGAGGGGGGTGAGCAGGGGAATGCGAGTGGGGCAAGAGGAAGAGGGGGCAGGGGAAGGGGACAGCAGCCTCACCCAGTATTTGAGCGTCCTTCCATCGGGCAGCGTCTCCTCACCCCACCTGCGGGCAGAGTGGGTGAGAGGGAGGCGCTGAGTCTACCAGCTCTCAGGGGCTCCAACCCCGGGGCCTTCCCCATCCAAGGCCCTTGCGAAAGTTGGGTGCGTCTTTAGGACTTGAGCACGTCTCTGTCCCTCTCTGCACCTCCCTCGCTCTCGGCATCTGGGAGTCTGTGTTCCCAAGCCCAGCATAGGGGGCAGGCACCAAGGGGACACAGGGAGGGGTGAGCAGGAGAGGAGGGAACTTGGGCCTGGGTCCTCCAGGGACCCACAGCCTAGGCACCAGCTCTGTGGGACCTCACATCCGCCTGCCCCACCTCACTCGGGAAGCCAGGGAGGGGTGGGTGCCAAGGACCAGAAAAGGAGGAGACTCAGAGAATGTGGGTAACTTAGAGGCCCCAAACTCCCACTGCAAAGCACATTTCATTAATTTCATTGGAATCAATGATTGACATCTCCTGTTATATCAGATGGGGAAACAGAGGCCTGGGGGAGTGACCTGCCCAGGTCACTCCGTGAGTCAGGCAGAGCTGGGACAGGTGCTGAGATGGGGAGAGGTTGACCAACTCTTGCATCTTCATCTGTATTTCACTGGGGTTACTGTATCCCCGTGTGTCAGGAAGGAACTGTTCCTAGAAAACCTTCCAAGGCTCCCAACCCTCAGGGTGACCCAGGATGAGTCCCTCCTCTTTCTGCATCTCGGCTCCCTCCTTTGGAAATGGGGAGAGCAATCCTGGCTTTCCAGAGAGATTGTCAGGATTCAAGGCGGGCCCCAGTCCCACCCCCGCCAGTGCAAGCCCTGCTGTCCCCAAGCCCCTGTGCCCACAAACCCCTCACCCTGTGATCTTGACCGAGTGGGTCCCATGCCGGCGGTATCGCTCTGGCCTCTCACGGCTCACTGGTGTGTGGCTGTAGATGCCGCCCTGGTACAGGAAGAAGTCCTCGTGTACCTCCATGAGGGCTGTGGGCAGGTATCAAAGTAGGGCCCGCTCGGCCTGTTAGCGCTGATGCCTGAGTCTGTTGATGTACACCCAGACACCAAGGCCTCTCTGTACCCAGACTCTAAGTGCCCCCCCAGGTGCTGCCTGCAGCGGGGGGACATGGTTCCCCCACTCCCACCCCACTGGACTTGCTGCTCAATGCTGTGCAGACCACTCGTGCCACTGTGCCCGGTCTCAAGCAGGCACAAGCTTCTGGAATCAGAGTGCAGGCAGAGGGGCACTGACCTTGGACAGGGCCATTCTCCATCAGCTCCTTCATGATCTCCTTCTCCTGGAGCGCGGAGGGTGGAGGGAGAGCATCTCTTGGGGTGAGGCTTCAGCCTTTCGCTAACCTCCCAACCCTCCTGCCTCTGCCCCCTTGCCAAAGGGCCAACTTACATTGGAGCCGAGTCGGTAGGCAGGAGTGACCTGGTAGATGTCATTGGAATGGACATGGCTATTGGGGCAGCGGGCAGTGGCCTGGCGCTTGCCCCGACCCATGGCCCGGCTGTGCATCATACATCGGGGCGCGGGGCCAGCCTCATCTCGCTCACGGCCCGAGAACGGGTAGCAGTGATCAGACACCACCCTGGAGAGGCAGCAAGAGGGGGGCAAAGTGACTTGGGGCAGCACGGCCCGGGCCCTGCTCACGGGATATCTTGCCCTCCTCCCTGCCCACACCCCTGCCGCATACCCTCGACGACGTAGGAACCACCAGGCACCATCGAGACGCCCGCCGCGGCAGCCCTGCTGGTGATGGGTGTCACAAGACAGCAGGTTCTGGGGCGACAGGACAGGTGTCATGTGTCCCAGCGAATGGATTGACACCCGATCGGATGCCACAGCTGATGGGGGAGGCAGAGGGGACGTCAGGGGCCTCAAGCATTGGCCCTCTTTGCACCATGCCAGCCCCCGGCCTTGGACATACCTGCCGTGGAGAAGGCCCAGGAGCCTGCACAGTTGCCCTGGTCAAGAGGCTCGTGGATCAGGTTGGGCCACTTCTGAGAGGCCTCGAAGGCCGTGGGAAGCACCTCCCCTGGGCCCAGCACTGTCTGCAAGACAAAGATTGTCCTGTCTGCCTCCTGCCTCCCCTGGTCTGCCCCTCAGGGGCCCATTGGCATTGGAGGGCCACCAAGAGTCCAGGCCATTGTGCAGTTTGATCTTGAGCCCTCCTGCTGCTGTGGGATTCCAGTTACCTCCAACTTCAACCTGAGTGGAAGAGCCAGGCACCATTTAGTGCCTCCCAAGTATCAGGTGGCACAGGACCCGGTGACCGGTCCTGCTTTACAGATGAGGCAGCCAGCCCAGGAACAGGGCAGTGGCCAGGCCAGGGTCACTCCACTTTCCACTCTCAACCCCTGCCTCTTTCCTCTGCACCTTCTGGTCGGCCACACCCTTCTTTCCACAGGGCCTTGAGCTTCAGGCCCCAAAGGGAGGGGCGGGAATAAGCAGCGGGTCTCGTGACCAGGCAGGCTGCCAAGGCAAGCAGCAGGAGGCAGAAAATAGCCAGAGGCCCAGGGGAGTAAGGACAGGGCAGGGTCTGGTCACCCCAGCCCCGGGCTGAAGTCTCCCTGCAGGGAGGGCCCCTCCTGCCTCCCCCTGCCTGCCACTGACAAGGGACAGAGCCACTGGTGCATGCCCCATTCTGGCTTGCGGAAGCTCCCCCTCCCCACACTTTGTTTGGGTCTGGTTCCCATTTGTCCCCCAGAGGGTCCCACTGGGGGAAGGGAGAAGCCCTCTCCTCTCTTGGGCTCTCATTTCCGAGAATTGCTGCCCTCTGGCCAGAGTTGGAGGAGTGTCTGTCCCTCCCTTCCCAAAATACCAAGGCGACCTCCTGGCCCCTTGGGCCCTAACCCAGCTGTACTAGGACCAACAGCATTTTTCCCAGGCTGGGGAGGCCAGGAGGGGCTGATGCTGGGACCTCAAAACTCAGAATCTGAGCATCAGTTCTTCCAGTGCAGCATGTCTTGTTATAGGTGGGAAACAAAGGCCCAGAGAAGGGGAGAAACTTGCCCAGGGACACACAGCCTATTGGTAGGGGATAGGTCCAGGCCCTTGGAGGAGCTGGGCACAGGGTGCCAGCGTCCCTGAGGTCCTAAGTCATGGGGAGATGGCAAGGATGGACTTACATAGATCTCATTCATGTTCATGACAGAGGAAGATGGGCGGTTGGTGCCCAGGCGGTAGCGAATGCCCTCATCCAGGGTCATGCCCCAGAAGGCACTGTGGTTTCCAGCCCGCCACCTGAAGGAGAGGGGATGCAAGGAAGTCACATTCCTGTCCAGTCTGGGGTCCTGGGGACATGTGATAGGGGTGGGAGAGATGCATGGTGGCTGAGTGTACACAGAGATAACATCTGAGCAAGGGTGTGCCTGGCACGACATGCAGCTCGGGGAGAGCGTAAGTGTGTGTGTGTGCGCGTGTGCATGCGTGTGTGCCCGCTGGAAGCATTTCCAGGGCCTCTCACCCGTAGTTGCCCCGGTTGATGGCGTTGATCATGTCTGGGTCCACCAGGCATGGCTCCTGGTCACATTCCCACTGCCCTTTCTCGTGGCAGGTGCTGGCGAGAAAGGAGGGAAGGAAAGGGTGGGTGGGGGCCCGGGGCCCTCTGAGGGGATGGGGCCCCAGAGGTCAACATGGGCCTAGGATTCTGTACCAGCGACTGTGGGAGAACCCCTACGTGATCCCGTCCAGCCTGGTGGCTTTAAATGTCAACTTCAAGTTCACCATTCTCAAGTTTATATCTACCGCTCACATCTCTGCCTGAACTCTGGAGTCGAGCATCTCGCTGCTACTCAACATCACCACTGGGGTGTCTGACAGCAGGTCAAACTTAACACACCCCAAACCAAATTCCTGATCTCCCATGACTGCACCCCCAGAGTTCTCAGAAAATGGCAACTCCATCCTTCCTGGAGCTCAGGCCAAAAACCTGGGAGTCACCCTTGACTTTTTCTCACATGTTGATCCAATTCATTGGCAAATCCAGGATCCAAACTACTCTCATTCTCTCCTGCAGCCACCACAGTCCGGTCTGATCACCTCCCCTCTCGCCTGGGTCTCTGCTGTGGCCTCCTCTCTGTTTTCCTGGCATCTGCCCCGCACCAGCCCCCTCCTCTCCCCCTAGTATATTTTTAACGCAGCTGCCACAGTGACCCTGCTAAACCTAAGTCATATCATGTCATTCCTCTGCCCAACTCTCCACTGGCTTCACATCACAAAGTAAGAGCCAAAGTTCTTACAGTGACAAGGCCCTGCCTGGCTGTCCTCCCGTCCTCTCTCTGACCCCTTCCTCCTCCTAATCCTGGTTTCTAAGGCCCAGCTGGGCTGGCCCCTGATGCTCCACCAGCATCCTCCTGCCCCAGGGCCTTTGAGCTGCTCTTCCTCCCACATCCCTTCTGCTCATCCTCATCTCTTCCAAGTCTGTACTCAAATGTCACCTTCTCAGGGAGGCCTTCTCTGGCCACCCCATCTTAAAATGCAACATCCTTTATAAGTCCTATCCCACTTCCCTGTTTTATTTTTTCCTTTAGCATGTCATCACTATCTAACGTGCTATATATTTAGGCGTTTATGTCGCTTATACCTGTTTCCTCATAGACTCTAAGTTCCTGGAGGGCAGGTATTGTCTGCTATCTTCAGTGCTTGGGAAAACTTAGCACAGAGTAGGCACCCAATAAACAGTTGTGGGATGAATGAATGGCTGGGGCAGTATAGTGACATGACTAAACATGGGTTCTGGAATGCACATTCTGGGTTCCAGTCCTCACCCACTAGTCATGTGATTTTTGGGAAAATTATTTAAGCTCTCTTTCCCTCAATGTCCTTGTCGGTAAAATGGGGATAATAATAGGGCTGGGCGTGGTGGCTCACGCCTGTAATCCTAGCACTCTGGGAGGCCAAGGCAGGAGGATCACTTGAGGTCAGGAGTTCTAGACCAGCCTGAGCAAGAGCGAGACTCCGTCTCTACAAAAAATAGAAAAATTAGCCGGGCATGGTGGCGCACGCCTGTAGTCCCAGCTACTTGGGAGGCTGAGGTAGGAGGATCTCTTGAGCCCAGGAGTTGGAGGTTGCAGCGAGCTGTGATGATGACACTGCACTCAAGCCCTGGACAACAGAGCGAGATTCAGTCTCAAAAAAAAAGAAAAAGAAAAAAAGATGATAGTAATAGTCCCACTTTCCAGGGATTAAATGACAGCCTTGCAAGCATTTAGCACTGGGCCTGGCCCATCGCGAGCGCTCAGAATTGATACCTACTGTTATCGTTCTTGTTACAGGAAGCCCAGAGCCCCTTCCTTGAGCTTCAGACTCATGTCCAGTTGCCCCCCAACATCACTGGATGTGTAAGAGGCACCTCAAGCTCACAATAGCCTAAATTGCCTTCCCCGGGCCTGCTCCTCCCCTGACATCCTCAACTCAGAAAATGGCACCCAGTTCAAATCAGAGTACCACATGGTCTACGGTGTCCCCTTCCCGCGTCCCCCAACAGCAGGGCCTGGGGATGGCACATCAGGAGTCCACCTGCCCTTGCCCACCCCTCCACTGCCGCCTTGTCATCTCTCACCTGGACCGTGGCAATGGCTTCCTAATCAAGTCTCCCACCCCTGACCAAAAATCCACTCCCTACCTACTCCAAAGCCAGAGAGATCTTTGCACAATGCAAACCAGATGGTGTGCTCCCTAAGTGGCTTCCATGACACTTAAAACAAAATACAAAATCCTCATCACAGCTTATGAGACCCCCTCTCCCCAGCTGCAGCTGCAACGAGCTGGGCCCATCTGCCTGCCCCACTCTAAACTAAGACCCTGTGGTCCTCTCTTTTCCCCCATAACAGCACGTAGTGATCTATTTCTTTATTGTTTTCCTATGTCCTTCAATATTAGCCTAGAAGCTCCAGGGGCACCAGGACTGTGTCTGCTGTGTTCTGGCTGCATCTCCCAGCCCAGCACGGTGCCTGTCACGCAGTAGGTCTTTAATAAATAGGAGTGGACCGAAGGGTTGAATTCTATGAATTCTATGATGCTTTTACAAGCTCATAACTGCTATTACAAGATGCTAAACTGCCTCCTTCCAAGCCACCCAAGGCTCCCGCCTCCAATGTTGCCTTTTAAGGAGCCCCAGGGGAAACCAGGACCCAGTATGGCTGGGCTGTGCTGCAGGAGCGGGCGGGGGAAGGGAGGCTCTCCCGTCCTTCCTTTCCCCTCCGTTCACTGGGCTCTCTCCATGCATCCCTGAGGGCGCGCACACCCTGGAAGGCACACAGATGTGCCCCCACCCCCACTCAGGTGACAAGAGGGAACACAGCCACCCAGAGCTATCCTGAGGGGAGGGCAGTGGGCTGGTCAGCCCTCTCCTGCCACCTCCTCCTTTGCCCCCAGGGCTGCCCGCAGCACAGGTCTAGACAGGGCTGGTGGCAGCAGGTCCCAGCATTCCAGAGGGGGCCTGGAGTGGGAAAGAGTGTTAACCCCTCAGCAGCCAGAGGCCCCGTGGCATCCGGCAGGCATGCTCCATCCTTCTGGACACACACAGCCTGCACGCACCCACACTGCACGCGCACATTCTCTCACCCAGACACACGCTGACAGCTGACACGCAGTGTCCTCCCCTCTCTGTGACCCAGGCACCCCTCACCCCAGTGAGGCAATGGAAACAGCTTATGTGCAACGCATTCCTAAAAGTTTCCTTCTCCCTGGGGCCTCTCAGTCCCAGGCAAAGAGGGAATAGGGGTGGAGGGGGTGCAGGGCCGCCTCCTCCAAGTGCCTCCTCCAAGTCGCAGGGTCCCCATTATTCCCATTCAGGCACTCCAGCCTTCCTACCCAGCTTTCCTCCCCTTCCCATCCCAGATTCAGTGGGGGGGCACCCATGACCCCTTCCTCCTCCTGGCGGGAATGGTGGGGAGGAGTGGGAACAGGAGCCAGGGCCACGTTCCAGGGAAGGCCCTGCGAGAGGCTGGCTGGCCGCCAGCTCAGCCATCCCTGACCCTCGCTGGCCCAGGGCAGTGGATGCTGCAGTCAGAGGTTTCCTTCCTGGCGCCCCCTTCTCTCCCTGACTCTCCCGTGACAGCAGGAGCAGTTGGGAGGGGCAGCCCAGCCCAAGCCAGGAGGGGCGGGGAGGACGCCCAGTTCCAGGGTGGCACCTGGGCCAGGCATCCATGGCTGACCACTCCTGGGAATGTTGTCGGAATGTTGTTATGTAAATTCACACGGTCAGTGTTAAAATTCCCATGTTATTCCCATGAGGAAACTGAGGCTCAGAGAAGGGAAAGGACTTCTCCCCAGCGAATGAGTAGCAGGGACAGGGTTGGACCAAGTCTGTTGGCCACAAGGCCCACAAGGTAAGCCCCACCCAAGGCCCCAAACACTCACCAACGGTTACAGTTGTTCCAGTAGGTTCCCAGGACTGGATAGACTCGACCTCCGTGCATACATCCTGGTGGGAGGGAAGAGGAGAAGAGAAGTGGAACCAGGGCCACAGAGGAGGGTTGGGATGGCTGGGTCCTCAGAGTCAGGTACCCTGAACCCTCCCCAGGTCATCTCGGTCTTTCTCTCGGTCTGTCTCTCTCTCTCTCTCTCACACACACACACACACACACACTGCCCCTCCCAACTGTTCCTGCCCTCACTGGAACTAGAGCCAAACTATAACTTAAGACATCTCCTATAGGGTCACACACCTCACACACCAATTGCTACTTGGGAAGTTCTTCAATGACCCTAATTTGGATTCCTCTTGCTTCACTTGGATACCAGCCACAACATTCCTGGGATCCTTTGCCATTTAAATGAGATAGGGCTTGGAGATGGGAAGTGGGAGGAGTATGGGAAAACCAAGGCACAGATAAGGCAAGCAACTCCCCTAAGATAACACAGCACTCTGGGATGACAACTCAGGTGTGCAGTCTCCTGGCCCAAGGCCCAGAGAACCGTGGGAAGGAATTCAAATGACTTTCCTATTGGACGGGGGTAAGCGCGTGGAAAAGGATGGTGGTGAGGGCTGAAAGCAGGCACGGATTTGACCCACGACCCACGTATGAGCAGTGTCTCAGGGGCACAGAATCCTGAGCAAAGGCAGGGGAACGGCTAAGATGCCTCTGACCAAGCCCCGTGTGCCTTATCAGCAGAGGGTGAGTCAGCAGGTGGGGCCACAGGACTGGGAGAAAGGGCAGAGGCTGCCTTCCCTGGGCCAATTTAGAGTCCCAACCCAGGGTCTTCTCTCCTTCGGTCTCATTAGAGAGAGTCAAAGTTAGACCACAGCAGGGACTTTGCGGAGGAGCAGGGAGTGAGGCAGGTTTTCTTTCCCAGAGTCTGCAAAGCCACCACTGAAACGTCAGTGCATCAGCCTTGCTCCCGAGCCTTGCTGAGTCTGGGGTTGACAAAGCGACCCGCCCTCCTAGCCGTCTTGGTGCCCACCTTGGATGGGGGGAAAAGGGGGTGGCACGCCAAGGCAGAAGTCCCAGAAGTCAGGGCAGCAGTCGGAGACGGTGCGGTTGCAGAAGAGGTCACAGTAACAGGTGGCGCCCAGGTAGGGCAGGGCGCAGTCGTCAGCACGGCCACGGCAGCACAGGTCCTGCTCCTGGCAGTACCGGCCGCCCGCGTCCCGGATGCCCCGCAGGTGCAGACCCGGTGCTAGCTCCCGGCGCCCACGACCCTGCCGGGTACCCGGGGCCACCTGGCCAGCCAGCAGCAGCAACAGCAGCAGCCCTGGTGGACATCTCCACATGGTGCCTCCTGGGCCCAGGAGGGCAGAGGTTGGGGGTCAGAGGGGGCGGGCAGCAGAGACTCCCGCCACACCAGGAGACAGGTCTCCCAGCCTCCTGGAGCTGTGAGTCTAACAGAGTACAGCAGGGTGGGAGACCTCGATTCCTGAGCCCCCCGGCAGGACGGCAGCAGAGGAGCCACAGTTCGTGTGCCCTGGCTTAGAGGGGAAGGGACTGAGCAGAAATGGAGCTCCTCTCTGACCTGCCTAGGGACCTCAAGGACAAGAAAATCTGGGTTGTGGCTTTCTTGGTGCCCCCGCCACCCGCCCAGCACCCATCCTTCAGACCCAAGGTCTTTTGTCCTGTCCTGGGTCCCTCTGCCCTCCGCAGCCTCCATTCCCGACCTGGGTCCCTGACGGCGCGCTGGTGTCTCCCCGTCTCTCCTGTCCTCTCTTCTGTTCCTCTGTGTCCCTCTGCCCGTTCCGCTGCCCCTCTCTGCCATCTGTCTAGATCCCTATGCCTGCCGGTCCTCCTCTCCGCTCCTTCTCCGTCTACACCTCTGCCCTCTGAGCAGGGGAGCGTCCCTACCTGGTGAGGGTGTGGCCGGGCCCAGGCTGCCCCACGCGCCTCCCGCCTGCCGGCTGCGCGGCCGGACACTCAAAGTCAAGCGAGGAGCGCGGGGCGGGACGCTTTTTGTACCGCCTCGCCCGCTGCGCCGCCCGCGCCGCCCGGCGCTCGGCGGGAGGGCGGGGCCGGCTGGTTCGCACCTGGAGCAGCTGCCCTTAACCCAGGACCCGGCCTGCGGGCTGGGGGGCGGGAGCACGTGATGTCCTGGCCGGGTCTCTGGTGGTGGAAGCCGTTCCCTCAGAAGGAACCCAAGCAGAAAGGATTGTGGTCTGACACCGGGAAGGACTTCCCAGTGGCTTCACCGCGGGCTGAGAGGCTCTGGTAGGGAAGGGGAGATAAGGGGTACCCAAGCTCTGAGTTCTGGACAGGAGTTTAGGAAATGATGGGGTGGGGGAGCAAAATTCTCTAAGCTCCCCCTGACCCCCCAGGGAATAAAAACAGCCATGAGCACCCCTCTTCACAGTGCCCCCCAGGCTTGGGCCCCCCACCCCCAGCGGCCTCAGTTCCCAGGAATGATTGGAATCCGGAGGAGGACGGTTCGGGACCCTGCACATGTCCCGGGCAGCTCATCCCAGGATGCGGCTGGGTGTGGTGTGGGGGCGGCCTCTGCACCCCGCCACCCCTGGTGGTGTCTGCCCTCCCCAGTCTGCCTGGGTGCCTCGCCGAGCACTGCCCCCTCTAACGAACCCAAGGGCATCCTGCTTGGCACCTGTCCCCCTCCGTGGGTCCATAGGCAAGAGCCTGCCAGCTGGCGCCCCTGCAGAGCCCCTCCTTCCTGCCCCGGGCATAAACCCTTCCTTTGCCCAGGCTGGCCTGGGCCCCAAACAATGGGGTTTCTGTCTCGCCAGGCCTGCCACCACCTTTTACCTCCCATTGCGCAATCCCCTCGCTTCCAAAGGTTGGGCCCAGGCCAGAGGACTCTACCAGCAGGGAGGATGAAAGAGCCTACACCTGGACAGTCCCCTTGTCCCCAGCCCTGAGCCTCACGTGCCACCCAGTAGAGCAGCATCGGGGACTCCCTTTGCCCTCTCACTGACCTCCTCGCACTCCTCCCGCAATCTGGGGCCATCCTCAGCAGCCCAAGCCCTGGGGGAGGGGAGAGAGACCAGGACAACAGACACCTGTGGCTGGGTTACCCCTGCCAGGGGGCACTGGGCAGCCAGTCACCAAGGGGGTCCTGCCCTGGTGGTAGGGTGATAGGGCTGCGGGGTAACGTCTTGGGGCCCCAGCATTGGCACTAACACACCCAGGAGCTGCCCATCTGCTTCCTGCAGGGACCTGCGAGGACAAAGCCTAGATGGGAAACTGAGGCTCAGGATAACACACTTGCCCGAGGTCAGAACAGGCTTCCTGCCTACCACAAACCCGCCCTTTCCCCCAGTCACCCTTAATCACCCACTACAGGTCTCAACACTCTCCTGGTCGGGAAGTCCCTTTTCATATCTAACCTGCATTCCTCTTACTGCAGGGTGGGCACCTCGGTTTTGGTAAATGTCATATCCTCTGGGCCAGAGATGGCAGGTGCCTTCAGAAGTGCTTGTGCCAGGCTCAGAAGAGCTCCATAGGGATCAGTTTCGTGGTTCTGGGGCTGGGGGCTGGCCCGGGGCATCCGGCCTGTCTTTTGCCCAAAATCACCCCCAGAGGCTACCTGTGTGCGTTGTGTGTGTCCATGTGTATATCTGAGTAGCTGTGTGTGGGGTGTTCCTGCTTGAGTGTCGGTCTGTGTCTGCTTGTCTGTCTGTTTACCTGTCTAGCTTCTGTGTGCCTGTGTGTCTGTGCGTCTGCATGTTGGCTGTCTGCCTGTCCTTGTCTGTCTGTGTCTGTTTGTCTATCCATTTACCCGCCTGCCTGCTGTGTGCCTGTGTATCTGTGTATGCATCCAACTGGATGTTGTCTCTGTGGGTCAGGGGTCGCTCTGTCAGTGCATCGCATGCCGGTGTTTGTGCTCCTGTTGGCGTGCATGTCTGTGTGTAGCTGTGCGGCTGTCCCTGTCCCTGTCTGCCTTCCTGTCTGGAGAGGCACCTGTGCATCTGCATGGGTGTCTGCTTATATCTGTTTGGGGGGTTGGGCCCCTGCCTGTCCTTGTCTGTCTGTCGGTCTGTGCACAGGAGGCAGGGACACGGCATTCTCCGTCATCACTGAGCTTGGCGCTGAGCCCTCCCCAGTGGAATCTCGTGACTCACTGGGCTCCTTGGCCCAGGAGGAGAGGAAAAGGGCAGGGCCGGTGGGTGCGGGACACCCTCACTTTCCTTTTCTGTGACCCTTTCCCTCCTGGTGACTCACTCTCTGTCTCATTCTCTGCCAGAGCGAGGCCTTGTCCAAGGGCCGGGGGCAGAGCAGCAGGTGAGGGAACCCCAGCAGGACTTCGCCTCTGAGCCCTCAGCCTTCCTGAGAGGCAGGTGGTGGCCTGGGCCTCTGTGGTGACTCTGTCCTCCCTTGCCTGGGACCCTAGGCAGCACTGCCCTCTCTGGGCCTTGGTTGCCCATCTATCCAGATGCTCCTAGAGGCCCTCTCAGGCTCTCTTCTTTCCACAGGGTGAGGTGAAGCCAGACAGGGGCAGTGACAAGCCTCAGGACACAGCAGAGCAGAGGCCAGGCTTCCCCTCCACTCCCTAGAGGCCCAGATCTCTCGCCACCCCAAACCCTCCCAGCTGCTCTGGCTGCTCGGAAAGGGCTGTTCTTCTCTGGGGCCTGAGCAGGGCCTTCTGGGAAGACCAAGACACATTGTCTGCTTGACCCAGGTCCCTGGCCGAGAACCCGCTGCTTGAGGCGTGGGGATTCAGATGCTTGGGTCCCAAACAGCATTCTGGCCAATGTGGGGTGGGAGGAGGCTTCCCGTGGCTCCCTGTGGTTAGCTAGACATGTCCAGATCTCAAGGCAGTGCTCCCTGGGACTGAATGTGAGATCCAGGCCAGACCTAATGTTGTAGCCTGTTGGCCAAGTTGTGATATGTTGGGCTTCCGGGAGCCTGTGGATTGTATCGAGGAAGGTGCCTCGTGGAGGAACCTTCTGCGTGATAAGAGTGTGGCATTGCTGGAGCGTGCTGGAGCTTATGGCAGATAAGATTCTGGGCCACGTGGAGGTGTGTTGTGCCACGCCCTGGCATGCTTTACTGTTTGATTTTCTCATTCATTCCACAAACATTTGTTAAGTATTTACTATGTGCCTGGCTCTGTGCTAGGTGCTGAGTGTTCAGCGTGGAACCAAAGAGACATGGGTCCTGCCGTTGTGAAGTTTGCAATCTAAGGGGAAGACAGACAAATAAATAAGCAAAACACAGATCACGAAGTCGTTGCAAGTGTGAAGGGTGTGAAAGTTTGCACGCAGCACAAGGACCTGGAGGAACGTGGAGGTCAAGGCAACCTCAGAGAGGAGACGATGTTTGAGCTGGGACCTGCAGGAGGAGAAGGCAGCCATTCCCAGAGCCCAGGGGAGGGGGTTGCAGGAAGCCAATAAGCATGAGCAAGAGCCCCGACACCTGGCACAAGCTGGTCTGTCTGAGAAGCAGAGGAGAGCCCAGAGCGGCCAGGCTGCGGTGAGCGAGGTGGGCAGAGGAGCAAGATGAGGCTGGAGAAGCTGGGGCCAGCTCGTGCAGGTGTTAGTAGGAGCTTGAATTGTCTTCTGACCACACAGATCTAAACATGAGACTGAAGTCATCTGAAGTCCACGTGCAAAAGCCCACGCTGGCCGCACTGGGGAGAACAGACGAGTACAGGGTGAAAGCAGATTCAGAGAGGCCAGATATAGGCAATGCCGTGACCCGGGCTAGAGAGGCTGAGGCTTGAACGAGGCCGGTGGCAGTGGCCATGAGACACTGTTTGAGACATATTCTGCAGGTGGGGTTGACAAGACTGCTGAGGATCAGACGTGGTGGACGAGAGAGGAGAAATCAAGGAAAGCTGCTCAGTTTCTAGCCCGGTGGGCCAAAGACGGCTGCAAATCCTCTGCTCCTCTGCCCAGGGAGAGGCAGAGATGCTTCTCCTCCCCTTGAGTCTGGGTGGGCCTGGGGACTGCTCTGACCAATAGAGCTCACGTGACCCATGCTCTACTAGTTTCCAGCTCAGACCGGCAAGGAGGAAGGAGGACTGAGGTGGGAGGCTCCCATGCCGGAAGTTTGGCAGAGAGTAGGGAGCAGAGCGGGCAGGGAAGTGGGGGGCAGGCCAGGGGAGGGCAGTGGCAGGAAGAGAGTGTTTCAAGAAGGAAGGAGAGGTGACCCGCGTGGACCGCTGCCGAAAGGTTGAGTAAGATGGGGACAAAGAGAAACGTGTGCTAGATTTGGCAACAAGGAAGCTGGGGCAACCTTGTGGAGGGTTCCACCCTCGGCGGAAGAGTGAGGGACGGAAGCTGGATTTGAACAGATGGATCAGCAAACAGGAACCGGTGACTCAAAGAGCACAACCGAGGGCAACTGTTTAGAAAGTTTTAGTGCAAAGGGAAGCAGAGAAAGAGGTCATTGGCTGGAAGGGGGTAGGGGGTCAAATACGGAAAATATAAACCCCTGTTTCTGTGCTGATGGGGGTGGCCTGTGGAAGTTGATGACACAGACAGAGGGGATCCTTGACACGGGGAGAGGGTACCGATCCAGCGCAGAGGAGGGTGGAGCTGGCCTCTGATAGGAGCAGGGACAGTTGTCCGAGAGACAGGGGAAAGAAGAGACGAGTTTGTAGAATTAGCCATGCAAAGATGAGGGACCTTCCCAAGGAGCGTGAGCAAGTGGCAGCCAAAGCAGGGTGGGAAAAGAGGAGGGGACGAAGGCTCGAGGATGGGGTGTGACATAGTTGTCACTAGTGAGCCCACTAGAGAATCAGAGTAGGATTGCAGGATTTCTGGCAGTGCAGGGTGACCATTTGAAGTTGCTGACCATGAATTTGTAATGACCTCAGCCGGAGAGGCTGAGTGTGTTATCTACCACGCACGGCATGTGCCAGGCATGGGCCTTACCCCAGGTAACCTGCTGTCTCCATTGTACGGACGAGCAAGGCAAGACTCGGAAACACAGCTGTTAGGGACAAAGCAGACCTCAAACCCAAGCCCCAAGGGCCCCGGCACACTGCTTCAGCAGCGGCCACAGTGGTCCAAGGACCAAGTCGACTCTCACAGCTGGTTGGGTCTGTGGTTGTTCGTTGTGGGTGGAAGTGGGGAAACGAAGAAAAGAGAAACACGGCTTTCCCTTTTCTGTCGTATTTCTGGATCATTGGTTCTTGAGCCAGTTGAGCACAAAGGGCCCTGAGTGCTGTTCCCTCGTGAAGTCTATTTTCTGAGTAAGGGCCACCTCCTCTGTGTCTAGATTGTAGCTTCTTTCAAACTCTGTGCTCGCGGTGCTGGGATATCGGGGCCAACAGCTTCCCCTCATCTCTTAATTATTTGCCCTCCTTCAATTCAGCGTCGCTTTCCCTAAAGAAAGCTCTCCCAGGGATAAGGAACTTGGTATTATCACCAGGAACATCTTAGAAAGCTGACGCTACCCTTGAGGGCCTGTTTACAGAAACATCTGCATATCTCATTTGACACTTCCAGGAAGTCTTAATCTTTCCAGCCAGGAATACTAAATACATGGGTCTCGGAAAGTGCAAGCACGTTTCACACTTTCCCCTTTTTTTTTTTTCCTTTGAGACAGAGTCTGGCTCTGTTGCCCTGGCTAGAGTGCCGTGGCATCAGCCCAGCTCACAGCAACCTCAAACTCCTGGGCTCAAGTGATCTTCCTGCCTCAGCCTCCCAGGTAGCTGGGACTACAGGCATGCGCCACCATGCCCAGCTAATTTTTTCTATATATATATTTTTAGTTGTCCAGATAATTTCCTTCTATTTTTTAGTAGAGACGGGGTCTCGCTCTTGCTCAGGCTGGTCTGGAACTCCTGACCTTGAGCGATCCACCCGTCTGGGCCTCCCAGAGTGCTAGGATTACAGGCGTGAGCCACCGCGCCCAGCCACGCTTTCCCCTTTTGATCCCTAAGCAGATAAAACCCCAATAGTTGGGTGAATACCAATGAAACAGGAAGAATCACTTTTAAGAGCTGGATCCTCCTGGGGGTGGGGGAGAATACAGTGGTGTGACCTTAATAGTTGTACGGAGTTGAGTGGAAGCCCCAAAAAAGACATGTCCATGTCCTAATCCCCAGAACCTGTGAGCGTGACCTTATTTGGCAAAAGAGACCTTGCAGATGTAATTAAGCTAAGGATCTGGAGATGAGGAGATCATCCTGCATTATCTGGGTGGGCCTTAAATCCACGGACAAGGGTCCTTATAAAATATCCCAGAGGAC
Source organism: Propithecus coquereli (assembly GCF_000956105.1). Taxonomy (NCBI): domain Eukaryota; kingdom Metazoa; phylum Chordata; class Mammalia; order Primates; family Indriidae; genus Propithecus; species Propithecus coquereli. The sequence continues at coordinate 785,408 of NW_012142523.1, read as the reverse complement.
ACAGACAGAAGAGGGGGAGGCGCTGTGGCCACAGACGCAGAGATTGGAGTTCCATGGCCGCAAGTCAAGGAGCATCTGGAGCCACCAGGAGCCGGAAGAGGCAAGGAAGAGCCTGGGAGAGCAGCCCCGCCGACACCTTGATTTTGGACTTCTGGCCTCCAGAACTGTGAGAAAATAAACCTCTGTGGTGTTGAGCAGCCAAGTTTGCTGTGGTCTGCTACAGCAGCCCCAGGCAACTAACACCGTGGTCTCCATTCCAGGCAGGATTCACGAGGCCCGAGGGCCATGTGTCAATTAGAACGTGCCAAAATCGAGGCTGTGGGTGGGTCAAGCCAGCGAAAGCAGAACAAACTGGCTCGGACGGTATCACGTCATCTCGAAGCGGTACAGTCACTCTGCAGAGACGGCGTGGTAGCGCGCTAGGAGCCAGGGTCGTGGCGGTTGATCACACAGGAGCCAGGGAAAGCAGGTTCACACCCTGGCTCCTCACCCAGCAACCGTTTCTTAAACTCTCTGTGCCTCAGTTTCTCCATGTGCACAAGGTCACTGCTATAGTAATGAGGATTATATGAATTCATATATGCAAAGCACTTGGAATCAACAGTACCGACATTACACAAGCACAAAGTGCCCGCTATTATCAAACTAACCCAAATCGAAACAGACACAGGTGATCCTGGGATGGTCCAGTAGACACAAGTACATGCAAACTGAGCACACTGTTGAAGCTGAAGCGAGCCCACCAATCAAAACTAGCTGAAACAAGCGCGAACCGGCTCAAACCTCTTGGGTCAACACGTACTAAAACCAGATTAAATCAGTCAAAACAGGATTAGAATAGTCAGTCTGAAATCAGTTACACGCACGCCTGCACATCTGAGGGGTCTCTGTCCCCTCTGCACGTCAGCTCAAATGGTCACCAACAGCCCCCACGTCTCCCCAGAGCGAACGCAACGTGCAGCACAGGGCCTCCCCACCCCGCCTGAAATGGGCAGACACATTGCGCTGTCGCAAACGCAACTGCTGCTAAAAGCAGCACTCAAATTCCTTATCTCGGGTCAAGGCTCAAATATCAGAGACCAACTTCACACTAATTAAACAAGAGCCAGGATATGGGGTCCGGGCCCCTGAGAAGCTCATGAAACCCGGGGGTGAAAAGTACAGTCAAAGCAGCTGGAAGGAGGTCAGAGGCCCAGGAGCAGGCGGGGAGGGAGGTGGGGCGCTGCAGGTGAGGGCTGGTAGTTGGGCTGGATGGCAGAGGCTCTTGTGGGGCAGCTCGCATCAGTGGACACAAGAGCCCCAACTCTGGGCACTCAGAAGTCCTAGTCCTTCACTGGCCCCACCTGCTCCTAGGGTGCCCTCTCCAGGGAACACCAGGAACACATTTGTGTCACTCTATGGCTCCTGGTGGGGGAGACACCAGGCTGGGTGGGCAGCAAACCTTCCTTAGTAACAATCAGAACGTGGGAAGGTAGGGAGAGTCCCAGGGACAGAGTGTCCTGTCTCTCCACGTGGCTGCCTGGACACAAACGTACTTGGGCAGAGAGAGGCGTGCAGGGCAAGGGCCTGGCCGGGAGCCCGGGGCCCTCGGTTCTGGCTCTGCCTCTCTCTGTCATGCACTGTGACCTTCAGCAAGTCGCCACTGCGTCTGGGCTTTGCCGACCCGTATCTGAAATGAGAAGGTGTCCTCCGTGGTCACCGAGAGTTTGAAACATGCAAATCAGAGTGAGCTCATTCAGTCCAACCTCTCATTTGCAACTGAAGGAACAGAGACACAGGGAGGGGGACGGATGGGGACAGTGTCACAGCACGAGAGAAGCAGAGGGAGCTGTCCTTATCATTTATCACCCACCTACGTGTTCCTGGGAAACTCCCTCTGCCCGGATGGAATGTTCTTTCCCATGTCCAGCCAGTGCAAATGCCGTGAGCGTCTCCTTAGGGCTGGCACTTCTATGGGCTGGACACTGGGCATGGATTATCTCATTTAATCCCCTCACAACCCTATGAGATATTATCATCCCTATTTCACAGGTGGGAAAACTGAGTCTCGGAGGGCCAACTCCCTCGAACACAGCTATCTAAACTTTGTTTCTAGTTGCCCTAGGGCATGAGGGGGATGGGGGGGTGCCAGAGGTCAAGGGTTCCATGGAAGACATACCCCAGAATCAACCTGTGGTGGCAAGGCAAGGGAGCAGGCTCAGGTCAGAAGCTGGGAGGCCAGTACCCCACTGATTCATTTTAAATCAATCGTTTTTATTTGATTTTTTTATTCATTAGTATATTCTCAGGGTTCAAAAAAATATATAGAAAGCGTATGGGAAAAAGCCTCGCCCTGACCTCTGTCCCTCTGTCCCTCTGTCCCTCCTGGTCCCCACCTCCCGTAGGTCACCACTTGTTGTTGTATCACACTTACCCTTTCACAGCTTCTTTATGCAAATACAAAATATTATATATTCTTAATGCCAATTTTCACATAAAAGATAATAAACTACCGATACCATGTAGTACCTTTTTTTTCACTAATTACACATCTTAGAGATCTTTATCAGTAATTAGAGAGCTCCCTGATTCTTTTATGTCACTGCATAATATCTTATTATATAGATTAAAATAATTCATTTAACCAGTTCCCTACTGGTGGACATCTGAGTTGTTTCCAGTTCAGGGTTTGTTTGTTTTCGGGGTTTTTTTTAGGGGGTTGGTATCACAAAGAGTGCTGCAATAAATACTCATGCACATACTGTCTCCTATGTGTGCAAATATATTTACAGGATAAATTCCCAAATGTGGATTGCTGAGTTGAAGGTATCGTATTAGTTTTCTATTGCCGCATAACAGATTACCACAAACTCAGCAGCTTAAAACAACACCCACCAATTAGCTCACGGTCTGCAGGTCAGAAGTCAACAGCTGGCTGGGTTCTCTGTTCAGGCTGACACTAAGATGTCTGCAAGGCTTAATTGTCGTTTGGAGGCTCTGGGGGGAAATTTACTTGCAAGCTCATTGCTACTGTTGGAAGAACTTGGTTCCTTGTGGTTCCAGAACCGAGTCTCCGGTTTCCTGCGGGCCGTAAGCAGGGGGCCTCCCTGAGCTCCTAGAGGATGTACACAGTCCTTAACATGTGGCTGCCTCCAATTTCAAGCCAGAAATGGCACAGTGGATCCCTCCCGTGCTTTGAATCTTTGACTTCTACCAGAGAAAAGTTGCTGCTTTCAAAGCCTCACCTGATCAGGCTCAGAACACCCAGGATAATCTTCCTTACCTGTAGGTCAACTGACTTTGGACCCCACTTACATCTGCAAAATCCCTTTTGTCATCTAACGGAACAGAATCATTGAGTTCCTGTTCTCATCATATTCACAGGGTCCATGTACACGCAAGCACAGGATCACAGAAGGGCGAAGGCCAGTCAGGGTCACCTTAGAATTCTGCCTAACACAGGTGTTTCAAAAATTTTGGTAGCTATTGTCCTCTTGTGCCCCATAGGGCGAGTGCTGAAGGAGCTCCCCGGCCCGAGCAGTAATACACACGCCTGCCTCTCCACACGCTGCCTAAAGAACGTTATGAAACTTTTAGATTTCTGCCAATCTGATGGGTGAAAAATGGAATCTCAATTGTATTTTAAATTTGTGATCATCTTCTTATGAATACGGCTGAGCTTTTCTTCAAAAGCATAAGAACCATTTATACATTTTTTCTGTATGGCTTCTGGTGTTGGGGCACAGAAAGGTCTAACTCCAAAGCTAATCAGAAACTCCCCTATGTTTTCTTCTGGTGCTTTTATAGTTTCATTTCTTTTTATCCACTGGTTCTTGGAGCTGGAAGCTTCTTTTGTCATTTTCTCAGCAGTGAGGTGACAGAATCACCCTTCTGTGATCCCGTCCTTGCGTGTACGTGGACCCTGTGAATATGATGGGAACATGCACTCAATTATTATATTCCATTATGTGGCGAAAGGGTTTTTGCAGATGTTGAGTCCAGTCCAAAGTCAGTTGACCTAAAGGTAGGGAGATTACCCTGGGTAATCAGTGAGTGCAAAGCTTGGAGTTTGGGTGGAGAAAGGAGCTGCCACGGTGGGGCCCTCTGGGTGCTGGGTCTGACCTCCCCGCGCCCTGCCAGAATCCCAGCTCGCAGACCTTCCAGCTTCCCGCTCTCCAGCACTCACTGCACCCTGGGCTGGCGCAGGAGCAGGAGTCGAGGGGACCCTGCCTGCCCCAGGAGCTTCTGGTCTGGAGGGCGAGGCAAGCACGTGGCCAGACCGGACTCCAAGCCGCGAGAGATCCAGAACCAGGGCTGGCGCACAGGGGGTGGGGGCAGGATTCTGACGGGGTGTTTGGGAGGCTCCAAGGAGGAGTTGGCATCTGAGCTGAGCTTTAAGAATAAGGCAAAATGCGATGACAGTGATGGGGAAGGGGAGGCACGTCCGTGTAGGGAACAGCAGGGGCAAAGACGAGGAGTTGGGGAATCTGCCAGAGACCTAGCCTGGAGAGGACTGAGCGGACCGCAGGTCCTCAAGGGTAGGGACCTGGTGTCCTTTATCTCCGCGCCCCCTCCCTGTGCCAGAGGAGGCATCAGCCAGAGTCTGACAAATGGAACGGAGCGGAAGAGACACGGGACTTGGAATAATAGGCTAAATCATTTTCTCTTTACTCTGACAGTGAGAAGCAAAGACCTCCATGAAGAAAGCAGCCCCGGGCTGCGCCGGCGCCTCAGAACCCGGGCGCTCTCTGCGCACCACTGCCCCCTCGCGGCGGGTCTAGGAACTCCCTGGGCCCGGCCTCGCCCGTTCCCCACTGGCTGAGAGACCCGGGCAAGCGGCCTCGCCTCTCCCAGCCACGGTTTCCGTCTCTGTGAAACGGAGTCTGGCACCTGGCGGACTTCTCTCCTCCGGTAATGCCAGGCTAAGAGATCAGTTCTTTTATCGAAGACAATTAAAAATGCTGGTATACTGGTACAACCAGAGGGTGAGGAGTTACCACAACAAAACTAAAGGAAAAACATAAACTTACAAAGATACACCATGCAGGAAATTCACTTATACGCCAAAGGCATTTCCTGATTTTGGCCACTTTGAACTGCTGTTTTGATGACTCCTCTAGACAAGGAACACAAATAAAAGCCCAGAGCACATGGTATGAGATCAGATAGAAGACTCTTCCCAGAATACGCTGAGATCCCAAAGAGCTGCATTCTCAGAAGTTAGTCAGCTCCAGTGCAGACTTGCAGCCCTACTCTGTGTCTCCTAGGTGGTCGGTAACCTCAAGCCTTGAACTTGGATTGAGGTTACCGCAGACTGCGCCACAAACTCCTGAAAGAAGCAAATGGAACTCTTCATTGGAGGAAGGTACCATCAGCCTAGGCTCCAATTAGTCACACAAATAGATTTTCAAGTACCATGGCGAGCACATGGTAAAAGAGAATCAGACACATAAGGAAATGAGACCCCATGGCAAGAACCAGAAAAAACAAGAGACAACAAAAACATGTCCATAAAGAATTCAAACAGGCCGGGCGC
>NW_012142523.1:776916-778538 GCF_000956105.1 Propithecus coquereli | reverse complement strand
CAAATCCCAAGCAGGAAAAAAATTTTTAAATTTAGAAAAGCCTACATACTATATGATTCCAACCATATGACATTCTAGAAAAGGCAAAGCTATGAAGACAGTAAAAAAAATCAGTGGTTGCCAGGGGTTGGGGAGAGGAAGGACGAATCGGTGAGCTTTAGAAATTTTTAAGACAGTGAAACTATTTTGTATAATGCTGTAATGGTATATACAGGTCATTATAAATTTGTCAAAACCCATAGAATGTCCAATACAAAGAGTGAACCCTAATGTAAACTATGGATTTAATTGATAATGATAATGTTGGTTCATTGGTTGTAACAAATGTACTACACCCATGGCGGATGTTGATGCTGAGGGAGGCCGGGTGCGGAGGGGGAGTGAGGAGGATATGGAAACTCTGTACTTTCCACTTAATTTTGCTGTGAACCTAAAACTGCTCTAAAAAATGAAGTCTATTAATTTTTTTAAAATGCACCTAGATATATGGTGAAATAGCAGAAGACCAAAGAAAAAGAGAAAATCTTAAAAGCTCTCAGGGAAAAAAAGCTTCTCAAGTGCAACAACAAAAGGCAGAAGATAGCAGAAGGATTATCTTCAATGTGCTAAAAGAAAACAATTGCTAGCCTAGAATTCTATACCCAGTGGAAAAAAATCCGTTAAGAATGAGGATAGGTCACTGATTCTGATCAGAAGATGTCAGGATCGGAGGAGCTTCCTCAAGGCTTAAAAAAATAAATAGGATCCAAGACTTGAGGCCCAAGGGATATGATATTTAAATGATAGCAGACAAAACGGGCCAAAGAACTAGGAGGGGAACGGACAATCCTTCAACCCTTTCATGGCACGCACCAGATGCATCCACATAGAAAACAAACCATGTTCACTGAGAAGCAACTGAAAGCTTTGAACATCTTGTTCGATGAGAACCCATATCCAAACTCCAGCCTTCAGAGAGAGATGGCTTCAAAAATTGACATACATCCAACAGTACTGCAGGTTTGGTTCAAGAGCCATAGAGCAAAACTGAAGAAAGCAAAATGTAAGAATGTTCAGCAAAAACAAACAGCTCAACAGCCACAGATACCTGAAGGTGGAATCAAGGCCAGTCCCAGCCAGAGGAATATGGAAATACAGCCCAGATCCCCAAACGCCGCCTATTCTGCAGCCCTCATTTACGCAGGGCACCAGGCACCCTCATACCAACTCAGCTTGTACCCCAACATTAAGGTCCCTACAGAAGTCTTCTTTGGCCACAGAATAGTCCGCTTTGGCTGCTGCCAAGACCCTAACATTTACTCCCTCTATCCTATTGTGGAATCCCAGGTTGGTTCTCCACGCTTCAGTCCTCATGTTTTTGGCTGTTCACTTCTACAAAGCAGGGAGAGACACCAGCTGTAAAAGGTCACGTGTAATGATTCCTATTCAGGAGAACACAAGAGGTAGACAGATGCAGCAACGTGCATGGATTTCAGAAACACTGTGTGGCCCCAAAGAAAGACACAAAAGGCTACATACTGTATAATTCCAGTTTATATGAATTCCTAGAGCAGGGAAAAGATTAGTGGCTGCCCATGTGGAAAGAATTAAATAGAGGCACAAAACAAATTTATTGGCGTGAT
>NW_012142523.1:772187-773855 GCF_000956105.1 Propithecus coquereli | reverse complement strand
CCAAATGAAAGCACAGACCTTCTGGAAGTAATAAAGGGCACTGAAAAAGATAAATACATGGATAAACATGAAATTAATATAACAATAACAGGAATGTCTTGTAGGATTTATAACACATGTAGAATAAAAATATACAATAATAGCACACGGGTCGGGGGGTGAATGGAACTGAACTGTTGTAAGGTTCTTGCATGGTTAAAACAGTGGGGAACATATCAGTTTCATACTATAATAAGCCTGTAATACCGTAATAGGTCAAAGATGCATATTTAAATCTCTAGAGTAATCACTAAGAGAATTTAGCAAAAATGTATGAATAGACTCTAATAGAGGGAAAAAATGAAATAATGAAAACAACTTGATTATCCAAAAGAAGAATAAATGGAAAAAATAAGTGAGCAAATAACAGACGAGACAGAAAAACAAATAGCAAGATGGTAGACCTAAATACAACTATATCAGTAATTATATTAAATATACATGGCTTAAACAAACTCACTAAAAGACAGATACTGTTAGAATGGTTTTTTTAAAAAAAACAATTATATTTCATTTTTAAGAAACACAATTTGAATATTAAAAACACAGAATGATGAAATAAAAGGATGAGAAAAGATATAATATTCAAACACTAATTTTTAAACATTTGGTGTCACTACATTAATATCAAATAAAATAGGCTTAAGACAAAAAGTATTACTAGAGATGAAGATGGGCAGTGTCTAATGATAAAAGATCAATTCAGCGGGAAGGCATAATGATTTTAAATTTGTATGCACCAAATAACACAGCTTAAAAAAATATAAAGCAAGAGTTGTTGAGACTAAAAGGAAAAATAGACACATGCACAGCTATAGCTGGAGATTTTAACACACTTTTCTTAGAAACTCAATCAAACAAAAAATCAGTAAGGATACAGATGATTTGAACAAAGTGGTTAGCTGACTTGACTCAGTTGACACATATTGACTGTATATACAAAACACACATGATTTTCAAGTTCATATTTACCAGATTTGATTTACCAGAATTGGCCACTCTCTGGGCCATAAAGCAAGTCTCAAAAAATTTCAAAGGACTGAAATCACACAGACTATGTTACTGATCAAAATTCAATTAAACTAGAAAACAAGAAAAGAGAAATACCAAACATTTGGAGATTAAACAACATATTGCTAAATAATTCATGAGTCAAAGAAGTCAAAAGAGAAATTAGAAAGTATATTGAATTGAATGATAAGATGTACCAAAACTTATAAATGCAGATAAGCAGTGCTGATAGAGAAATGTATAGGTTGAAATGACATTAGGAAAGCAGAAAGATAAAAAAATGAAAAGGCTAAAGAAAAAAAAGCAAATTAAACCCAGAGTAAGTAGAAAAAAGGAAGTTATAAAGAATAGAAAGCAGACAAACCATAGAGAACAATAAAAAGTCAAAAGATGCTGTTTTGAAAAGATTAATAAAATGGACAAAGCCCTAGCAAGAATGAAAAAAGAAAAAAATAAATATTGCCAATATCAGGATGCAAAAGAGAGCATCACTCCAGATCCTGCACGTGGAAGGGATAATAAGGGAGTGTTATGAACTCCTTTAAGTTAATATATTCAACAACTTAGATAAAATGGGCAAATTCCTTAAAATAATTTGGCAAAACTAAAGCAGAAAGG
>NW_012142523.1:770926-772137 GCF_000956105.1 Propithecus coquereli | reverse complement strand
CCCAGGAGTTTGAGGTTGCAGTGAGCTATCATGATGCCACTGCACTCTAGCCTAGGCAACAGAGCAAGACTCTGTTTAAAAAAAGAAAAAAGAAAAGAAAAGAAAGAAAGACATTTTCAGACAAACAAAAACTGTATGAGTATGCCACCATGCAAACTTCAGGATGAAAGAAAAAGAGCACAGATGGAAGGTCAGAAATGATAGAAAGAATGAAGAGAGGTCAGGCACAGTGGCTCACGCCTGTAATCCCAGCGATTTGGGAGGCCGAGGCAGGAGTATCACTTGAAACCAGGAATTCTAGACCAGTCTGGGCAATATAGCAAGACCCCATCTCTACAAAAAAATTTAAAAATTAACTAGGTGTGGTGGCACACACCTGTAATCCCAGCCACTCGTGGGAAGCTGAGACAAGAGGATCACTTGAGCTCAGGAGTTCAAGGTTGCAGTGAGCTATGATTGCACCACTGAACTCCAGCCTGGGCAATAGGGTGAGACCCTGACTCTAAAAAAGAATGAAGAGGAAGAGTAATGAAATGGTATGTGTGGACAAATCTAAGTGAACTTTAACTGTATAAAACAATAATAATAGACTGTGGTTAAGACAGAAAAAGATATAGAATTAAAATACGTGACAAGAATTATAAATAAGTCAGAAGGGGGCTAAATGGAACTGAACTGTTGTAAGGTCCTTATGTCGTCTTGCAGTAGAGTAAGGGTATTGATTAACTCTGGACTTGAACAAGGTAAGTGCTCAGATTGCAACTTCTAGGTTACTGGTTAGCCAGTAAAACAATAAGAGCACAAAGTATAATTTCCAAATTAGCTAAGGGAAACAGAAATCTTCTTTGGGTAAGATCTACTAAAACAGTAACAACAAAAAATTAATATCAGACAAAATGGACTTTAAGGCAAGAAGTACTATTCGAAATAGAGAAGATCACTGTGTAATAATAAATGGATCGAGTCATCAGGCAGATATATCAATTTATATACACACACAAACCAATGAGAAAAAAGACAACGTAATCAAATGAGAGACAAAATACTTGAATAGGCATTTCACAAGAGAGGAACACCAAATTATGAATAAACACATGAAAAGGTGCTCAACCTCACTAGTAACCAGAGAAGTATAAATTAAGACCTTGGGCCGGGCGTGGTGGCTCACGCCTGTAATCCTCGCACTCTGGGAGGCTGAGGCGGGAGGATCG
>NW_012142523.1:754837-766645 GCF_000956105.1 Propithecus coquereli | reverse complement strand
AAAAAAAAAAAAAAAAAGAAAATGAACCGGCATAGACTTGGAAAAAAACATTCACAATACTTATATCTAACACAGAACTTGTATTCAGAGTAAAGAGCTAATGCAATTTGGAAAAGATAATCCAATTCGAAATGGATTAGAAATGACCAAAAAAGACAACCCAATTAGAAATGACAAAAGATTGTGGTAGATTCACATTGGTGGTCCCCAGTGAACTATGCCTCCCAGTATGCATGCCCTTGGGGGGTCCCTTCCCACCTGACTCTGGGTTTGGACCTGCGATTTGTCTTGGCTTGTGGGGCATTGGCTTAGCATGATGGAGCGAAAGAACTGCCGGACGTGCTCGGTTCAGATCATAGAATGCTGAGCAAATAAATGGCTTTGTGTGAAGCCACTCATTTCTGTGGTGGCATGTCACACAGTAACAGATGATTGAAACAAGACTTGGACAGACATTTCACAAAAGAAGATATACTAATGGCCAATAAGCACATGAAAAGGTGTTCAACACCATTAGTTGTTAGGAAACTTCAAATTAACTTCAAATTAAAACCACAGCGAAATAGCATTTCATACTAGAATGGCTAAACCTTTTTTTAAAAAAAGACTAATAATACTAACTAAATATTGTTGAAGATTTGGAGCAACTGGAACTTTCATACATTGCTGGTGGGAATATAAATAAGTATACCACTTCCGAAAACTGTTTAACAGATTCTCAGCAAGTTAAACATTTATCTACACTATGAACTAGCAATTCCACTCCAAGCTATTTCCCCAGCGTATCTGGGCTGATTTCCAATCTGGGGCAAGAAATGTACAAGATGGGAAAGAGAACACGACAACATGAGCCTCCTGTTGATGAACACACATCACCTATAAAAGCAGGCTTGTCCAAAATAAATCAAACAGGAATCTGATAAACCTCTAGATCCAACTACCAATAAACAGGAAATTCAGAGGAGAGAGGAACGTGCTACATACACCATGGGGATGCAATTACCAGATTGTGGGAAACCCTGTAAGACAAGTGATCTGGTTTCACTAACAAAGGAATTATAAGTAACAAGATGGAAAGGGAACCAAAGATTAAACAAGATTTAAAGACACGTTAAAACAAAACAAACTGACAAAAAACAGACAAAGCAAAAAGCACATGAAAACACAACCATACCAATAAAACACAGGCAAAGCCAAAGTCAGGACGATGTTTGCTCTTCGGGGTGGTGGGGGGGCGGGGGTTATGAGTGGGAGGAGCACGCAGGAAGTTTCTAGGGTGAGTGGCAAGGTTCTGCCTTCACACCTAGGTGGCGGTTGCAGGGGTGTTTGCTGTGATGGTTCGTTAGTTTGTACAAATATTTGCCTTATGTGGTTTTTCGCATTTGTGTTGTAGTTAATCATTAAAAAAAAAAAAGGTTAAAAAAAGAGAATCATCCAGACGACTTATTAAATATGCAGATTCCTAGGGCTCAACTCCCAGAGATTCCGATTCAGTACCTGCGTGACGCCTCCAAATGGCCACCTTTAAGAAACTCCCAGATGTTTTGATGGAGCAGTCCAAGGATGCATTTTGAGAAACATTAGTGAAGGTTTTGAGGACCAGGGAAAGATTTTGTGCAGAGGAATGACAGGCTGAGTTTCACTTTAGAAAGATCCCTCTGAGGCTGGCCGTGTTGTGCACCCGTAGTCCCAGCACTTTGGAGGCCAAGGCAGGCGGGTGGCTTGAGCCCAGGAGTTTGAGTGCGCAGTGAGCTATGATCACACCACTGCACTGCAGCCTGGGCGGCAGAACGAGACCCTGTCTCCAAAAAAATAACATAAAATAAAATCCCTCTGGGCAGTGTGAAGGACCGATTAGAGGATCCTGAAGGCTGATTCACAAGGTCAGAAAAGAGGTGACAAAGGCCTGGCAATTAGGGCAGTGGCCTTGGGTGTGGGATGAGATGTGGATTCCAGAGAGGTTGCAGAGGTGCAACTTCAAAAAATGTTTCCAAATACCAAACAGATGTTAATCTTTGGGATTTGGGTATGAGAAATTAGAAATCCAGGAAATTCTCAGGAATTTCTTAAAAAAAAACAAAAACGTGATGTTTTGAAAAAATGATTTGACCATAATAAAAAATAGTGAACATTTTTTTCTGTGACAGGGTTACACTAAAAATTTCAGAGGTTTTCGGTTTAATGCATGGTTTTTATTACATGAACCAATATACTATGACAAGATGATATATTTCAATAACTTGTAAAAATGACCTTTACCTTATAACAGATATTTGATAATAGAAAACATTAAAAGAAGGAGACAACTCAAAGTAAATGCCAAAGAACGGTCATTTAAAAAATGGAAACATAATATCACAAATGTTTACTATTTAAAAGTTATTCTTAAAATGAAAATTTAAAACACATAAAGTATTAATTGTCCCATCCAATAGTCTTGATCTTTGTTTTAGGGATAAATATTTCAGATATAGAAAATTTTATTTCATTTTGCATTGAGGCTAGTTGAATTCGTAAAAGCGTGTCCAAACACAGCTTCAAGCTGGGTATTAGGGTACATGTTCTTCCTATAACTCCTTTTTTTTTTTTTTGAGAAGAGTCTCATTCTGTCGCCTGGGCTAGATTACCCTGGCATCAGCCTAGCTCACAGCAACCTCAAACTCCTGGGCTCAAGAGATCCTCCTGCCTCAACCTCCCGAGTAACTGGGAGTACAGGTGTGCACCACCATGCCCAGCTATTTTTTTCTATTTTTAGTAGAAATGGGTCTCACTCTTGCTTGGGCTGGTCTTGAACTCCTGAGCTCAAGGCGATCCTCCCGCTTCTGACTCCCAGAGTGCTAGGATTACAGGCGTGAGCCACCGCACCCGGCCCTATAACTCCCTTTTTTAAGGATGAAAATATTTTGCTTTACAAAGAACCAGAGCCTATAGCAAATATTTATACACTGGAAAAAACAAGCTAACATAATTGTGTAGCATTTGAGTAGCAAGTTAAAATTGTCAAATTGGGGACTTATTTTGCTTCCTCAACTTATTTCTTGGAATACCACTCAGGATTTGAATGAAGCATATTCGTACTGTTTATGTAAGCTTATAAATATTCATTTTATTTGCAAAAATGGCTCACCATTAGCAGCAGACAGGGCCACAAACGCACGCGTAAACCACATGGCAACAGCTGCAAGCAAGACTGATTTCCCTCTCCACCCATTCCTCCTGCTTGCTCCTGCACCTGACCCAGTCCCGGAAATGTTGACCTTGACCACTGATTCCATGTGCTTTTGACATAATGTCAACGGGTTCCTTCAAACCAGTAACATCTCTATGTTGACTGCTAAGTTTTAATTTTCACAAGAGAGTAATAACAGTGTTTCCTACCACCAGAGGTTTGTGTCACACAAGTCAAGAGAGGAGAGAGTTTCAAGAAGGGAGTGGTCGGCTGTGTGGGGACTGGGAGGAGGCTGTGGACTGATTGACAGGTCAGTGGCATGACCTTCCTAAAGAACATTCTCCGGGGATCTCCACGGATCTCTACACGTTCTACACGGATAGCTGTGGGTTGAGGCGTGCTCTGCACCTCACTGGCCACCTGCCTGTTCCTGGAACCTGCCTAAACCTTTCAGCCCCTCAGGGCCTTTGAGCAGCTGCTCCGTCTCCCCGGAGTGTCTTTCCCTAATCCTCCCGCTACCACCAGGTGTCCCCTCCAGGATCATCTCCTGACCACCCTCTCCAGGTACTCTCTCTGAATTCCTTCCCGGCACCCAATACAATCTGTCATTTTTATCTCTTGTTGATCTCCTCTCTCCTACATGGGATGTCAGCTCTACAAGAGCAATGATCTCTCCTGTCTTATCTCCTGCAGAATCCCAGCACCTAGATCAGTGTCTGGCACATAGTAGGTGTTCAAGAAATATTTACTGAATGAATAACTCAATGGACGGATTAAGCAAGTGTAGATGACTGCTGAAAGCCACCTGTCTGGATTCTCATTTTCTGATTTGGCAAAGAGGGATAAGAACGCCTGCCCAGCCCTTCCAACCTGGCACAGTTAGACCTGGACAGTGAGCAAACCCTATGGGTTTCACCTGGGTGCAACGCTGAGAGTGGCCAATGGGTGGCAGTAGGTCACCATGGTTGAACCCAGATGAACCCCGGACCAACCAGAGTACAAAATATTTATTTTTTATTTTTTTATTTCTATATTATTTTATTTTTGAAACAGAGTCTCACTTCGTTGCTTGGGCTAGAGTGCCACATCAGCCTACTTCACCGCAACCTCAAACTCCTGGGCTCAAGCAATCCTCCTGCCTCAGCCTCCAGAGTAGCTGGGACTACAGGCATGTGCCACCACACCTGGCTAATTTTTTTCTATTTTTAGTAGAGACGAGGTCTCACTCTTGCTCAGGCTGGTCTTGAACTCCTGAGCTCAAATGATCCTCCTGCCTCGTCCTCCCAGAGTGCTAGGATTGCAAGTGTGAGCCACAGCACCTGGCCCCAGGGTGTAAAATATTTAGGTCATTAAATATGAAGTGTCCAATTTCAAATCAAAAGTGTACTTTATTATATCTCAAACAAGAAGCAGTACAATTAATCAAAGTATGCACCTAAACTATTGACACAGTTTTGCCATCTCAGTGGTAGCTTGTTTATGTCAGCAGCAAAGAAGCCTGGAGAGTGGGTGGTGATGAAATTGTGAAATGTGTTTTCCACAGCTTGTTGAGAATCGAATGTTTTTCCTTGCAAGAAGTGGTCCAAAGCCTGGAAGACGTGGTAGTCGGTGCAAGGTCTGGTGAATACGGTGGATGACAGTTTCCAAGTCCAGCTTCCATAATTTGAGCAGCGTTATTTGTGAGACATATGGTTGCCCATTGTCTTGCAAGAGGATTGGCCTGTCTCCATTTACCAATCTCGGCTGCTTAATCACAAGCATCCTCATCATTTCGTCCAACTGATGGCAGTAGACGTCCACAGTAATGGATTGACCAGGTTTCCTGAAACTGTAGTGGATAATACCAGCACTGGACCACTAAACAGACACCATTAGCTTTTTCTGATGAATATTTGGTTTTGGACTGTGTTTCGGCACTTCATCTTTATCCAACCATTGTGCCAAACGCTTGCGATGTCAAAAAGAACCTGTTTTTCATCACACGTAACAATACGGTATAGAAATGTTCACCTTTATGTCATGACAGCAAAGAAAGGCAAGCTTCAAGACAATTTCTCTTCTGACATTCATTTAATTCATGTGATACCCACCTATCCAGCTTCTTTAACTTTCCGATTTGTTTCAAATGGTCCAATATTGTTGGAATAGTAACATCAAACCTTTCTGCTAATTCTTGAGTAGGTTGAGATGGATTCGCTTCCACTACAGCTTTCAGCTCATCATTATCCACCTTGGTCTCAGGTCGCCCACGTGGCTCATTTTCAAGATTAAAGTTACCAGAATAGAATTTCTCAAACCATCGACGTAGTGTGCGTTCATTAGCCACATCCTCCCAAACACTTCATTCATATTTCTGGCTGTCTGTGCTGTACTGCTTCCATGACGGAACTCATATTCGAAAATAATACGAATTTTAGATTTATCCATGGTTTTATAAAAATTGCTCTAAAAAAAATTCGAAAGATAATTACGAGCCAAACCATGCATTTGAAAGACTGAGGATGTACCTTCACGATAAAAGTAAAACAAGAAGTGTCAAAGTGAAATGTTGTGTGTTCTTGCTGGCGCATTCCCCGATGAAAGGAGCTCAAGGCTGACCTGATAAGGTTGACCGAGAAGAAAAGTCTAGGCTGATGGAACTCAGGGAGGACATGAACAGATGGGGACACAGTATTGTTGCATTGTCTGACTTAGTCCTCTCAACAACCTTGCGAGGGGGATACTAACAACATCCTCACTCCATAGATGGGGAAACTGAGGATCGGACCACACTGCTAACATGTGGTGGAGCCTGAATTTACCCCAGGCCTGTCTGACTGTCTGACTGACTCCAAAGCCAGTGCTCCTACCCACTAGAGGAGGCACCTACGGTTCACGGACACTCTCTCTGGAGCCACACAGGGGCCAGTGACTGAATGAGAGGAGGGACAAAAGGACTTCCAGGCACTGGTATGTGCAGGGTGGCGGACTCAGCCTGCAGGGGGCGCTCCCTGCAATAGCGCAAGTCTCCCAGCCCTACCCCAACCCACACTCTAGCGTTAGGAGCAGGAGGGTGGGGTCGGCTGCAGAACCACCGGCCTGTGCTTCAGGCCCAGTTCCGGAGAAAAACAAAAGTTGCCTCACCAGTTCAGAAGCACCCGGATCCCTGCTTCCCGCATGTTGCTCTACTCCGCCCGCTGCTCCCAAGCTTCCCTGGGTGGGTGCACGGAGGCGTCTGGAGCTCCTCCATCCTGGCCACATCCCAGGCCTGAGCTGCTACCTCCAGCAGGCCCCTGCGAAAAGGCTGTGCCAGTCGAGGGTGGTACAGAGCCCCCTTCTCCACCTCGGGTGTCGAGCCCCAGGTCGGACAGGGAAGGACCCCACGCAGGGGCTGCAGGGAGCCTGGGCTCATGGGGAAGAGACATCCAAGGAGGTAACCCGAAAGCCAGCTGCAAACGGTCGAGCTGAGTAGGGCTTTGATGGGGCCCTGGGGCTGCCTGATTTTGCCCCGGCAAGAACATCTACACAGCAGAGCTGCCCGAGCTGCCCAGGTAACCTTGGACTTACCTGGGAAGACGCTGTGGCAGGTCAACCCCATAGGCAGAGGCCAGTGTCAAAGTTCAGTCAGACACTTTGGGCTCTGCTGGGGCCAGTGGGGAAGCAGGATATATCCAAGGCTGGGAACCCTAAAGCTTGGCCACCAGCTCCCCTGGCCAAGCCTGGTGAGAGGCCCCCAGTGCCCTGTCTCCCACCCCCAACCCCAGACACCGGAGTTGGGGGCCCATGGCGTAGTAGATGGTGGCCGGCGGGAAGCCATTGACGGTGGAGCTCATGGAGGACGTATAGGCCCCATGGAGGGAAGACGAGTCATTGCTCACGTCCAGCTGGGGCAGCCACACCACCTCTAAGAAGAGCCTGTCAAAGGTGTCACATATGGGGTCATAGAGGGTGCAGGGAAAGAGCGGCGGCTCTACCCAGAGCTCCTGCAGTGACACGGGGAAGAAGAATCAGAGGAGCCCCCGCCCCACTCCCTAGGCCAGCA
The DNA here is from genome assembly GCF_000956105.1 of Propithecus coquereli. Taxonomy (NCBI): domain Eukaryota; kingdom Metazoa; phylum Chordata; class Mammalia; order Primates; family Indriidae; genus Propithecus; species Propithecus coquereli. The sequence continues at coordinate 759,455 of NW_012142523.1, read as the reverse complement.
GGGCAAGCCCCCGGGGCACAGTGGGAAAGCACCAGCCAGGACGCGTCATTTACCCTCAGTAACTGATTATTGAGCGGCTACTATGTGCCAGGCACTGTGCTTGACATTTGGGATACGCACTGAACTAAACAAAGATCCTGCCCTCAGGGAGCTTATATTCTAGTGATACATTCCAGCCCTGCCAATCCACAAATGCAGACACACACGGGATCTCAGTTTTCTCATCTACAAAATGGGAAGATTTTATTCAATAATCACTCAGAGTACTAGGTCTCAAAGTTAGCCACACATTGGAATTGCTGGGGAGTTTTAACAAAGAACGAAGTCTCAACCCCTGAGAAACTCTGATTTAAATGATCTGGGGCGTGGCCAAGACATGGTAGGGGTGGTTCAAACCTTCCCAGCTGATTCTGATGTGAAGCAAAGTTTGAGAAGCTCTACTTTCAAAGTCTCCCGCATCTCCAACATACAAGGATTCTGGAAACACAAACACACACATAGTGCATACAGAGAGATGCACATGGAAACACCCACCGCCAAACAGATGCGCACATACACCTACACAGACCCATGTACCTGTACACACATCAACCTGCATGGTTATAAATCGACAGGCCCACACAGGGAATGCATACACACAGAGGTGCACACACAGGTCCCTGTATACACACGTGGTACACTAATCTGCAGAGCCATCGAAAACCTGAGATCCTTCTCCTCTCCCTGCCTCTCAGGACAGGGGGTTGGACTTGATGGTCTCAGGGTCTGGTAGGTGCCAGAGCCACACAAGGGCCCCTTAAACTTATTAATACCTTCACCACGATGGGCACCCTGGAGATAGGCTCCCTAAGGAGGATGCGGAAGGCGCCATGGCGGCCCTTGCTGAGCTATTACACCAGACTCCGGTGGCCTCCTGGGAGCGAGGAGAGGGCAGGACTGAGTGTGCTTGGCCAGCTCTCACCACTAGCCCTCAACGCCTGAGCTCCAGCACCCTTGGGAGAAGCCCAGACCCTCTGCCCAGCACTGGATAACTCCCATTACCTGCTCGCCCATCAGAGCACTAGCAACAACTAACATATGGCAGCTACAGCTCAGGCGTTGTTCTAACTCTGCACAGGTATTTATTTATTTAATCCTCTTAATGACACTCGGAGTAGGTACGACCCACTTTACACTTTATCCTAAGCCTGCCCAGCTGCTTACAGTGCCTCGCCTGTCCCTGCCCTCAAAAACCACAATGAAGGTTCTAGCTCACATGCCCCCATCTCCTCCTGCCTCCTGAGGACCTGGTGGCTCCCCATGTGGCCCTGCGGGGTGTGCGGTGCCTCCGGTTTCTAGGAAACTGAGTAGAAATGTCTTCCTTCATGACAGTCATTTCCGTGTCTGCGTGTCTTACCACACCTGATTAAAATAAACCCTGAGTACATTTTAAAACAGCGCCCAACTCTGACAAACATGGAGCACTGCACGATTCTCACCTCCCTCCCCGCACTCTGCCTCTATTGATGTCGCTGAAGTAAGAGCGTGGTGGCTTGCTCCCTCCACCGCACTCCTGATGCATATTGAGCTAGTGGCCACCTATGGCCCCAGATCCTTTGGACATGACCTATTGCCAAGCCAGTGTCTTTGCAGCCGCTCTTAGTCTGTCCTCAGAACATTGCTTCCGGAATCTAAACTCAGAATTTTACACTAATTTCTGTTAACGTTTGGAGAATTTCAGCTACCACCTAGATGCCCGGATCTTTCTAAACATTGGTTTTCTGCCCCCAGGGTCTTTCCCTGGTGTTGGTGCTTTCTCCTCCCCTCTCTCCTGCAGCCACAGCAAACACAAGTGCACCCACGTTCGAGTCAGATGGGCCCGGGGCCAGCTGTGCCACTGACCAGCTGTGCTGCCTTGGACAAATCACCTCCCCTCTCTGAGCCTCAATAGCTCCACTGTCAGAGGGGAGGGACCCACAACCACCTCACAGGACTGTTGAAGAGACATGAGATGAAATATGAACTGCACACACACTTGATGCTAAATGATGGGCAGCTTTTGTCATGGTGGACATAAAAAATAATGAGCCCCAGATACTATAACTTAGACTTTAATGAAATGATGGCTGAACTCAGATGCTTTGCATCACAATACTCTTTAACGAGGCGCTTTGTGAGGAAGTGAGAGCAGTGGACATGGTGCCTTTGGGATTACAAAGCTGTGCGCAGGTCGTTTGTCAAAAGGGCAAGGAAGGAGACTGAAGCGATTCATAAATATTCCTATGTCGGTTTCCATAAAGCCACGAAGAGTGAAGAGCACCGACCCAGCGAGTTAGATCTGGCTCTATTCCCTCTTTCATCGCGATACCGAGTTTCCGGTCAGTTTGCTCTGTGAGAACAGCAACCCCGCCCTACTCACACTCACACAAAATAATGAACAACCGAAAAACTCTCCTGCGGTGGTCAATGTCGATTATCAAAAGGTTAACTGTCATCCTGTGGATGTTACCCTTGACCTGCAGGGCATGATAATAACAATATTGCCTTTGTATCTTTGTCGTAGGAATTTTTATGCGCTCGCTGGTTCGGGAGTTGCAAGAATTTGTACCTGTGGCACCAGCACACCTGCTCAAAGAATTTTCTAGTTTTAGTTATAAGGTGCGCACTAGCACAGTGGCGTTGGGGACCTCCTGGGCTGTGTTCTGTGACTTCACCTCCATAAAGCAGCATAAATTCACTGGCCACTCAGGAAGAATGATACCTTTAGTCCTAGTTCTCTACCTTCCAGCCTATTTGAGAACAAGAAAATAGGGACACTAACAGGTTCATTCCTCTGCCCAAATCTAATCTTGTTTCCTGCTAACTAGGCACCCAGGGGTGGAGCCCAACCCTCTGCCTGTCCTCTCCCCAGGGGCCTGGGGACGCCTGGACAGTGGCCTCCCCGTCCAGCACTGTCCTGGGACACCCACTGGGCTCCAACACAGCCTTCTTGGCAAGGTGTTGACAACAGTTATGCAGACAGACTCCACATGGAAGCAGCCAGGCTCTGCGATGACCTCAATGCCACTGCCCTCGGGGAAGTCCTGGAGGCATTGACCACTCCCACCATCTACATCTGCGGGGACAGACCTAGACCCTACTGTGGCCATTCCCTACGCAAGGGGCTTGACCTGCATTGGTTCCCTTCATCCCCATGATAGCGCCGTGGGGAGGTATTATCAGCCCCCTTTACTGGAGAGGAAACAGGCAGAAATAGTGGCCCAGAGAGAGGAATTAACTTGCCCAAAGGCACACAGCAAGTATATAGGTTGTAGCACCCTGAGAAATGTGAAGTTGGAAATATTTAAATCCATACGTGGTCAACAAAGATGGAGCTGGGTGTGGCAGCTCATGCCTGCAATCCCAGCACTTTGGGAGGCTGAGGAGGGAGGATTGCTTAAGGCCAGAAGTTTGAGACCAGCCTGGGCAACATAGTGAGATCCCTTCTCTACAAAAAATTTTTTAAAAAAATTCCGGGCATAGTGCTGTGCACCTATAGCTACTTGGGAGGCTGAGGCAGGAGGATCACGTGAGCCCAGGAATTCGAGGTTGCAGTGAGCTATGATGATGCCCCTGCACTCCAGCCTAGACAACAGAGTGAGACTCTGTCTATTAATAAAGAAAAGAAAAGAAAAAACAAAGATGTGATGTTCCCTGGGTCCGGGAGATAGTCCGCTTCTACCCAATTGTACCTTAACCAGAGATAGACAGAGTCTTACATGTGTAAAGAAAGACACGCAGCCAGACATACACATGTGCTTATACATGTACACAGGCCATGTATGCATAGTCAGGCAAAGATCTCTGAAGACAGACAAACCCCCAGTACATGCACAAAGACGCACAGTTATATGAGCTCCCTATGTGCACACACACACAGGCTCACACAAATACCCTCTGTCCCCCAGTCCTAGGTTGGGACACCCAGGTTCCATCTGATCCTTCCCTGGGGCTGTCCCCCTCACTTGCTCAAAGTCCAGCTTGGAGCCCTCCGCTCCAGGGAAGCCCCCTCCGATGTCACACTGGACCCCATGGCCTATGGCAGCCAGCAATGCCCTGCGTGTAGCTCTGGGGCATCCGGCAGTCGGAGCCCACGTGGAAGCTAGCACAGCCATGACAAGGGACATGGGGACAGACACTGTAGAAATGCAAGGGTCAGTATGAAGAGCGAGACATTCAGAAACACTGACACAGATGGTACATAGACATGTGGAGACAGCTCAGATACAGACACCTCAACACACACAGGCACGCTGGCCCTGGTGGGTACCCACAGAACACGCAACCTTGGATGTACACGTGGGTGCCCCCATGATGCACACATCCCACATGACAATCCCTGAGTTGGGGGCTCATGGCTGTGTGGCTCCTACCCCTCCTGGCTGTCCCATCCCGTGCTTCCATTGCAGGAGGCTCCCCTCTCCTCCTCAGAGGGCATGTCCCCAGAACCCTGGATCCCAGTGCCCATAAGCAGGGGGCTGAGTAACCGATCAGGGCCAGGCAGGGTGAGGAGAGGTACATTCTCATCAGGTGCAAAATTTAAAGGGTGCCAGAACACTAAGCAATCAGGATAAATACCATTGCATACATTCTTTTTAAA
>NW_012142523.1:745915-754282 GCF_000956105.1 Propithecus coquereli | reverse complement strand
GAAAATCTGTAATACCAAAGCCGTCTTTATTTAAAATAGCAATTTTTTCATCATGGATTTTTTGGCATTAATTTTGATTTTTTAAAATATGTTAAAATGGTATCTATCTAGAGAACTAAGCCTTTTGCTTTTCCCTTAAATTTTACACTCAAAGCAGTACCTGCCTCACCCTCGTCCTGGACAACTCCAGCTCCTTTGCACTAAACAAAGTGCAAAGTGTCGTGGAGGCCCAGAGAGGCCACAGCTGGCCCAGGGCACACAGTACGGGCAGGGGCTGGGGGTGGACGGTGGAAACCAGGACCCCCGCCTCGTAGTCAGAGAGCCAGTGCTCACTCACTGGCTCCGACCACGGCCAACCCCAGGTCTCAGTGGACATGAGCAGGTGCCCACAGGCTGGCCCTGAACTTGGTGCCCAGGGGAAAGGAGCTCTTGCTGTCCTGGGTCTGCAGCCAAAGGACCAGCTGGAGGAAGGGCGGGAACGATGGAGGGTGCTTAGGCACAGGAGCCCCCAAGCCTTGGTGCTTTACCACTCCCCGCCCTGCCCCTCCCCCCTCCCACCCACCGCTGCCTAGTTCCTCTGGACTGTCCAGCCACTGGGTCTCAAGGACTGAATACACACACTTACAGAGCTCCCCCAGGCAAGGAAACATAGGAAAAGGATAAAATTATAAATACACCTTCTACAGGCCCACATGTTACAAAATCAGACATGTTAAATAACTTTCCCAAGACCACACGGCATGTGACGAATGAATCAGAAATGTGAGCCCTGGTCTGACTCCAGTGTGAATACTTCTTCCATGATGTTGCTGGCATGGAAGCAACCCCATGAGGGATGCCAGCCCTCCTCCTAATGCCAGGCTCTGCCCAGCATCTATGCAGACATAGGCAATGTTTATCTGGCACCGAGGTGCACCAGCGAAGGCACTGGGCCCACTGACCCAAATCGCAGTGCTTAGCTGCTTGGGCCTCTCCCAGCCACCGCAAGGACCACCTTTTATATGGTTGCTGAGACCCAACTCCCTCCACCAGGCCAGAGCCCCAGGCCTCTTGCCACGCCCACCTCCACCTGCCTGCACCCCTGCCAGCCTCAGCTGGCCCCAGGGTGGTGTGGACCACGTTGGTCAGCTCCTCCTCACTGTCGAAGGTCAGGAGCTGCACCCCATGGCGGGCGACCTACCAGATGCGGGAGAAGGGCCTGCGGGGGGTGGCACAGACGATGGGAGGGGGAACACACCCAGGCCCAGCGCTGGCTCCAGCTCCACCTGGCGTGGCCCAGAGCCAGATTTGGGGGCTGCCTTGCTGTACCCCTGCTCTCTGGGGACAGGCACCTGGGCATGGGCTACAGAGGCTGCCCTTGACTGAAGCCCTACTATGCACCAAGCACTACAGTGGGAAGGTATATTTGGCCCCATTTTAAAGAGGAAGAAACTGAGGGTCAGGAGGTGACTGGGCTGTGTAGGACAGGAACGTGGTCTGAGGCTGGAGCCCGTGTTCCTCCCCTTCAGCTCAGGCTGTTGGCCCCCGTCACAGTGGCGCAGGCCCAGCTGACTGGCACAGTCGAAGCTTGTGCCCAGGTTGGCTAGGATGCGCAGCTGCTGTTGCACTTCACTGCACAGAAGGGCGAGACCCGCAGCAGGGCCTGGCAGAGGCCGGATGGTGCTGGCCAGCACAGCCTGGTCAGCCACCACGAAGGGGTCTTGGAGGTCCCGTAGGGCAGGGAAACAGGGAGGGAAGGCTGGGTGGCGGGTTATCTCATTTAGTCCTTACCACTCTGTCAGGCTAGGGCTACTGTTATCCCATTCTAGGGATGGGGAAGCGAAGGTTCAGAAGGGTGAAGTCACTGGCTCAAGGCCACACAGCAAGTACAGGGCAATGACGGGATTGGAACCAGGTTTTTTAACTGTTTAAGCAAGGGGACAAGAAGGTAGTCATCCCTGTGGACCAAAGCTGGGGAACAGGATGGCTCCAACCCCCCAATGGCTAGGCCCTGGGTAAATCCCGAGGGGCGGGAGGGGACTAGGGGGCAAAGAGCTAATCCATGAGCCCCAGCAGAAGGAGCCTTGGAAAGAGACAGTCCAATTGAATTTCAGAATTGTAAAATAGAAAGTCTTGTTTCTTCCCACTAAAGGAGCAACTGAGACCTCCCCATTCCTCTCCCCTCCCTGCAGGCTGAATTGGAAACCCCTGGATCTTCTTCAGGGCTACCTGCCGGGCAGGTCCCCCAGCCCAGGGTGATGAGTTCCAGTAGCCATGGGCTTCCAGGGAGCCCCCAGACTCTCCTTTGGGCCCCCAAGGGGGTTGCTCATCCCCAAAACTCCAACCAAGCCCTCCAATGGGCACAGTCCTGGTGTCCTGGAAAGGGCTGGCCCTAAGGACCCAGCCTCCTCCCTCCTCCCCGCTCCCCACTGGCCCAGGAGCCACAGCTGCCATGTCACTAAGCCCTTGGGCCTCCCATCCAGCCCACAGGGCTCCATGGAGCCTGAGCTCCATGGAAGCTCCATGGAAGCCTGAGCTTCCCGGGCCCCGCCCAGCCTACATCGGACACCTGGTGTGAGTTATCAAGCAAGATGCACAGGCCGTCTGCACAAAATGGGGGTTGTGATGCTCCTGCAGGCTCCCGCACACAGGTGTTCCCATTCACAGAGGAGAAAACTGAGGTTCAGAAAGGATGAATGTGGAGTCCGAGATCCTTTAGATCACCGGACATCAGAGCTAGGACCTACGAGGTGATCGAGTCCAATGGCTGCTTTTTCCAACAGGAACAAGAGGCCCATAGGAAGGAAGGGACTTGCCCAAGGTCAAGCAGTTGGTGGCAGAGCTGGGACTGGAAACTGGGTTCCCCAGGGCAGACGCTGGACCCACTGCTGGCCACAGACCCCGAGACTGAAGTGGAGCCAGCCTGCAGCCGGAGGCCTTTGGTTCCAACAGTTGGGGGGTCCCTGTGGCCCCACTCCACATGGGCTCACCTGTGTCCACTGTGACCTGCTTCTCCAGGTACAGCCAGGGGACTGGGTCTATGGTGTTCCTGGGCTTCAGGTAAATTCCTGTGGGTAGATCAGACCCCAGCCAAGATCGCAGGGGGTAAGGGAAGTGCCTCCCCTGCTCGGCCACCTTGCCTGCTCAGCCCAAATCTCCCAAGCCAGGAGAACGTACCTTCCCAGGTCTGCCCACAGACAGGTGCACGGGGGGGTGGGACTCCTGTTACAAGTGAACGTCAGCAGTGGGGAGAAGTGGAAACTGGAAACCTCCCATCCACTCTTCCCGTCTGCAGATGGGGAAACCGTGGGGCCCAGAGGTCTCCAGATCACTCAACCAACCGGGAGTGGAACTGGGAGTAGAAACAGCCTCAGACTCCACTCGTGAGCCAGTTCCACTGCCTCAGAGCACAAGCTGCTCTCTCCTGGAGCCGTGTCTCTTGCCCTCCACTGCAGATTTAAGTGTCTCCCTGGAAGTGTCTCCGAATGAAAGCAGAAGCCTGTCTATGTCACTCACTGTCCAGCCACAGCCCCTACCCTCTCCCTGTCCTCCCTCCCCATGTGGGCAGCTGAGATCTCACTCTGGGACCTTCTGGCCCTCCCAGGCTGATGCCACCACCTTAGGACAGCAGCACCTCTGGGATGTCAGCTGTCACCTCCTGCAGGCTTACACCCCACCTTAGTGCTGCGACTCAGGGCCTCCTCTGCCTGTTCCAGGGAGGGAAGATCAGCAGGGAGCTGTCACTGCCTTGGCCCTTATCTGCCAGCCCTGCCCAGGGTGGGGGTGGGGAGAAGGACAGAGATGTCAGAGCCCTGTCCCTGTGTCTGGGGTGGCAGAGATGTAGGTCTTTACCCAGAAACTAACCTGCTCTGTGCCCTTGGACCAGTCATTCTTCTTTTCCCCCAGTGTGTAGGCTCTTCCTGGCCCTTCCTCCCCCGTATAGCCGAGGGGTTAATCCCATGGGCTTGAAGTCAGCCTGGTTTACCATCCACACTGTGTGGCTGCGGGCAAGTTAGTGGACCGCTCTAACCCTCAGTTTCTCCATCTGGAAAAATGGGACCTCAAGGGGCAGTGATGAGGATTAGGGTACATTAAGGTAATATGTATCTAAAGTGTCTCACTATCACTGTATTTTTGTTTGCAGTTTTTTCCTTGTAAATTTTCCCTGCCAGATTGTGATGGCTTAAAGACAGGAACTGTTAATGAACCCCCAGGGAGTTCACTGTTGCTCGCTGCACAGAAAGCCAATTACTGAGACAACGAGGACTGTCAAAGAAGAAAGGACTTATTGCAGGAGATGCATCAACCGGGAGGTGGGATTTGAGGTGGTGCCTCAACTCCACCTGTCCAATCAACATGGTCAGGGGTTTTTCTGGAGGTGAAATGAATAATGCATGAGGGGAGTGAGCATCATTACATGTTTGGGGTGGAGCGCAGGGCACGCAGGTGCAGTGAGAAATCACGCTAGTATATACATCCCATGATCAAAAAATGGTGGATAAGTCCTTCCCAGGGTGGGGATTTTAGTAGTATAATGAGCTAGGGGTTAACACTGGTCATTCTTTCAGCCTGTGCTCAGGTGGGATGCAGGGAACAGGCTGCTCAGAGGGTCCTTGGGCACGATCTGTGGCAGGGTGTTGCTTATCTTGTCTTCTCTGGATAAACAGGTGTTGTAAGACTCTGTAGTAATGGCTGCAAGGAGGTTCTGCCATTTCTGGGAAAGAAATTCAAAGTAATGCTTTAGTATAACAAAGCTAGAAAGTTTTGGTCATCAAATCTTACTGAGAGCTCTGTATTTTCTGCCTACCTTGAAACTGCAGTTGCTACATTACCAGTGTTGAGGTCAAACTCACTGTACGGTACCACCAATTCAAGGCCACTTAGAGCAGCCAGCTCTAGCCACAATGTGAAAACTGAAAACTCATTTGAAACATAAGGGAACTAAAAACACTATAAAGAAAACATTTTCTTGCTTATGGAGCCAGATACGGGACCACGTCTTCCACATTTCTGAGTCCTCAACACCTAATGTAAAACTTGGCACAGAATTCACGTCTGTAAATATTTGTAGGATGAGTAAATGAACAGATGTCACAGCTAATATATGCGAGATCTGGGATTTAGATCAAGGTCTGTCTGACTGCACACCCTGTGGGATCCAGATCAGAAACATCAGTGGGGCAGAACTGACGGCCCAGGAACAGAGCCAAGAACAGGGACTGGAACGTGTCACCAATCACTAGGGAAGGAAAGGGTTACAGACAAGCGGTGCTGGGACAACGGTGAGCAGTTTGGAAAGTAAAGTCTATTTGAAACCTCACTTTTCACTAAAATAAATGTGATGTGGTTTAAAGAGTTAAATATATATTTTTAAACAAGCTGTTAAAAAATCTTAAAAAAATAGAATGATTTTTTTTTTTTTTTGAGACATAGTGTCGCTCTGTTGCCCGTGGTAGAGTGTCATGGCCACAGCCTAGCTCACAGTAACCTCAAATTCCTGGGCTCAGGCAATCCTCCTGCCTCAGCCTCCTGAGCAGCTGGGACTACAGGCATGCGCCACCACACTTGGCTAATTTTTCTATTTTTAGTAGAGACGGGGTCTTGCTAGTGCTCAGGCTGGTCTTGAACTCCTGAGCTGAAGAGATCCTCCCACTTCAGCCTCTCAGAATGCTAGGATTACAGGTGTGAGCCACTGTGTTCTCATGTTGGGTTCTCCGATTCTCATGTTGGGTGAATGAATATTTATGGATCCCTATAAATTATGCATTGCATAATGTCCCTCGTAACAACCCCATGAAGTACCAGTCATCATCTCTCTTTTCCAGATGAGGAAACAGAGGCTTAGAGGTATTTTAAAAAAACAAATTCCCAAGATTCTCAGGATTCGAACATGGCTTTGTCTGATTCCAGAGCCCAGGACTTTTCCACCAGCGGTTAACTCATTAAATAGAATTTACAACAACAGAAAGTGAATATTGTTATGCCTCCTTTACAGATGGAAACCTGAAGGTGAGAGAGGGGCAGGACCTCACCTCTGGAAGTATTAATACTTCCAGAACTCACAAAAGTCATCTCAAAACGTGGCCTCAGATCCGGGTCTGATATAGACCAAACCCAACAGCCGATCTCAAGAGAACACATGGCGTCTGTGCCTGCCGGTGCTCCCTTTCTCATCCCAGAGGACTCTCCAGTCCAGTCCGCCCCACTCCCTTCACCTCTCTTTGTTCCAAACCTTTGCAGACATTTTTCCTTCTTTCTGAAACCCTCCAGCCTAGCCAGCTGCTGTCACGTCCCAGGTTCAACTCAAACAGCCCAGCATGGTAGTCATTAGTGCTGTCCCTCGGCTGTTTCTGAGTCTCCTCCTGAGCACACAATAAAATTACATTTCCCCACTGAGGCCATCCGTTTAAGCTAAATTATGCTGCAGACACAAACAATCCCCAAATCATATTGCTCACAACTACAGAGATTATTTCTCACTCATGCTATGTTCCCATGGTGGGTCGGTTTGACTTTGTTCCATCATTTCCAGGGTTCAGGCTGAAGGAGCAGCCCCTCTTGGCACATTTCTGCTCTAAGACCAGTAGTCAACGCGAGTCACGTGGCCCAGCCTGATGCTAAGGGGAGAGGATTGTAATCTTTCCACAGGGAGGGACAGCAAACGTTTTGGCAATAATACAGTCTATCATACTCTTCCCCTTGAAATCAGATATGGCCACGTGACTGGCTCCGGCTAATGAAATGTGAGCACAAGTGATACGTTACTTCTAGCTGGAAGATGTGAGAACCACACGCTCTCTCGCCCTTTGCAGGAGCAAGCAGCAGAATGTGGCTACTCCGTGAGCCCCAGCCCTGGAGTGGGGACAGCAGGGTGCAGAGCCTTGAGCCTTCCCTTCATGGACATGTCATTCGAGTTCCTTGCAACTTGTTGGTATAAGCACTGAAATCTGAGGGTTACTTGTCACTGCGGCAGGCCAGCTCAGGACACACCTCCTTTGGGAGAGTTCACTTTACTTACAGGGGACAGTGGCAGGTGCTCGGAACTGGATCTAGGCACTGGCCAGTCAGAAAGATGCCCAGAGCACTGGCTTTTCAGGAGGACGACAACATCATAAGGACTATAACAAGGTTAAGAACATGGTATTGGCAGAACTTATCTCAGGGAAAATACTTTGTGTGGCTCATTTATTCATTCCTTCATTCAAAAAATATTTGTTGAGCACTTACTATGGGCCAGGAGCGGTGTAAGCCCTGGGGATACAGCAGTGACAAACCAAAGCCTACTCCCTCACGGGACTCACATTCCAATGGAATGGTTGGAAAGGAAACGCTAAGTCACCTGGGGGAGTAGTGAGCCCCAGGTCATGCCTGAGCGTGGGTAAGGACTTCGGCTCTCCCACGCGGCACAAATGTGGGGAGTAGCTGGACTGTTCCCAACAGAAGAGGAAAGGCTGCAGGAACCCCAGGGAAGGTGGAGAACAAGGGCACCTGGTGTCACAAATGGTCTCCATGCACTAGACATGTGGAGAATAATAAATAACAAAAGGAAAAATAGGGACAAAGGTCTGCTCCTGAAGTTTGCTCTAAAAATGTCTTTTAGGTCTATATCTTCATGGGCTAAAATCACTAGCCCAGCTTTCTTGATCTCAGACCCCCCTCTTTGAAGCTTTTTTTTTTTTTTTTTTTTTGAGACAGAGTCTCACTGTGTTGCCCAGGCTAGAGTGCCGTGGCCTCAGCCTAGCTCACAGCAACCTCAAACTCCTGGGCTCAAGCAATCCTTCTGCCTCAGCCTCCCAAGTAGCTGGGACTACAGGCATGCGCTACCATGCCCGGCTAATTTTTTCTATGTATTTTTAGTTGTCCGATTAATTTCTTTCTATTTTTTCAGTAGAGACGGGGTCTCACTCTTGCTCAGGCTGGTCTCGAACTCCTGAGCTCAAACCCGCCTCAGCCCCCCAGAGTGCTAGGATTACAGGCGTGAGCCACCGGGCCCGGCCTGAGACATTAACCTTCTCTAATAATGATTGCCTTTAATGTTTTCATTAAAGTATCCTCTGATTTTGTTTTAGTTTTTGGCGTTGACCTGTCAGCGCTAGCCCTTCGTGGTAAAACCTTTTCTGAAGAAGAACTGGGTAATACAATTCTCACAGTACAAAATGTGAGATTTGAAAACCACTGAATTTCTAATAACACTTGAATTATTTGGAGTCATTCTGTGGCCCAGGCTGGAGAGCAGTGGTGCGGACTCCTGGGCTCAAGCGATCCTCCGAGTAGCCGGGACTACAGACACGCCCCACCATGTCCGGCTAATTTTTAAAAAAATTTTTGTAAGGCCAGGCGCGGTGGCTCACGCCTGTAATCCTAGCTCTCTGGGAGGCCGAGGCGGGC
>NW_012142523.1:704417-744822 GCF_000956105.1 Propithecus coquereli | reverse complement strand
CCCAGGTTGCTGTCATTCTGTTGACACTAATCATGGTGTTTCTATGCCAGGGAACTTTGCTCACAAGACTGTCACCGACGATGAGACAATGTACATTTTTAAATGGTTACTCATAGCCTGGGGAACATAATGAGACCCCGTCTCTACAAAAAAATTTTTTTAAAAATTAGCCTGGTGTGGTGGCACGTGCCTGTAGTCCCAGCTACTCGGGAGGCTGAGGCAGGAGGATCACTTGAGCCCAGGAGTTTGAGGCTGCAGCAAGCTATGATGATGCCACTGCACTCTAGCCTGGGCAACAGAGCGAGACGCTGTCTCAAAAAGTAAGATAAAATAAAATAAAATAAAATAGTTATCTTACTTGCTTTTTAAAACCTCAACTTACAAAAATGTGGTTCCTCCAAGTTGTTCACAATCTAAAAACATTTTTTTTGTTAAGGCAGCCTCTTCTTTCAGCCAAAACATTCCCCAGCTTCTCTGTAACTCCCCTCACCTCCAAGCTCTTCAGCATTTTTCAAATTTCTCTTGCCAAATCAAGACTTAAAAAAAAAAAAAAAATCCCTCATTTGAGACCCAACATATTTTTACACTGACATAGGGAAGGCTTTCTGTAAACATTTTGCCTGATCATGGGAGGGAGTCTTTAAGGTACGGAGATAAGTTTTCCATCCCTCCATGACCAACTGTCCCCTGGGGAAGTAGCCAGAATCCAGGACAGGGTCCCTCTGTGCCAGTCTCCTCACTCCCCATGCAGGGGTCCATGACAGTTGTCCTCCAGCCACAGCAGGCCCGCTGCACTTTCAGGGAAAGTACCTGTCTGTGGTTTAAAAACCTGGTGTTCACAAGGAGATACCACTTCGTCTTCTACAGGATGGCTATTATCAAAAACAAGTAAGTAAATAAATAAAATAAACAGAAAATAGCAAGTGTTGGTGAGGGTGTGGAGAAATTGGAATCCACGTTCCTTGCTGGTGGGAATGTAAAATGCTACAGCTACTGTGGAGAACATTATGGCACTTCCTCAGAAAATTAAACCATCTGACCCAGCAACCCTGTTCCCAGGTATATTCCCAAAGAGCTGAAACAGGGACTCCAACAGATTGTGTGTAACCAAGTTCAGAGCACGGTCACAACAGCCAAAAGTGGGAACAGCCCCGATTTCCATCAACATGTGGACACATAAATAAAATGTCATGTATAGGGGCAGAGGAAGATTATTCAGCCTTAGAAAGGGAGGAGTAGGCAGACCGGGGACCTCCTTTGTGAAGCAATAGTTGAGGAGACTCTGGTGCTCATCATGGCCAATGAAAAGCCCAAGGGAGAAGTAGAGACAGAACAACCATCACACTCCTTAGAAGGTGGCGGGAGGATGGTTCTGCGGTGCAGTTTAACATTAAGAGGCACTCACCTGGCAAGCTAAGGCGAACCTATTATGAATGGCAGGGTTTGTCAGTGAGGCAGATCCGATTCTGATTTTTTTTTTTTTTTTGGAGACAGAGTCTTACTCTGTCATCCGGGCTAGAGTGCCGTGGCGTCATCCTAGCTCACAGCAACTTCAAACACCTGGGCTCAAGCGAGCCTCCTGCCTCAGCCTTCCAGGTAGCTGGGACTACAGGCATGTGCCACCATGCCCGGCTAATTTTTTCTATTTTTAATAGAGATGGGGGTCTCGCTCTTGCTCAGGCTGGTCTCGAACTCCTGAGCTCAAGTGATCCTCCCGCCTCAGCCCCCCAGAGTGCTAGGATTACAGGTGTGAGCCACCGTGCCTGGCCTCAGATTCTAATTTGACAGGCAGCCAATCAATGAAACAGACACACCTGCACAGGTACAGATGGAGGCAGATGATGCAACTAATGTGTGCCAGCAGCAGACAGGAGGCAACTACTACAAAGGGAACCTGCTACTGTGCTCCAGAACCCTGTTCCTCCAGACCAAGAATACTTTCTCAGTTACGAAGCCACAATTCGGTTCCATCGCATCCTACTGTAGTACAGTTTACGCTTTCATTTTTCCTTTCCCCATTCCTTTACTGTTGTACACAAAGTAACTGGTGTACATAAAAAACATTGCTTTTTTTTTTTTTAATGGCCAATGGTATGTTTTGATGAACATCAAATGAAGACAGGACAGGGAAAAATACTGATTCTGTGAAAATACCCTCCTCCTCCGTTGGTGGCGTGTTCATTCAGCTCTCCCAGTAAGTTATTTTGCCCTCGCTATTTTACCAAAACAAGACACACACAACATAAAAATCCTTTGCATACCTTGCTTGATTAGGGATTTTAATGTTTTGCTTTTATCATTGTAAAACGAAGGACAATTTTATAACTTTTTTGTATGGAGCTGTTACATGAAGGGGCAATCTCTCTTTAAGCAGGGATAAATTACTCTAAAAAAAACCAAACCTAGCTTTCCCTTTAAGTCAAGCATCTTGTTGTTTAAATAAACTTCTTGTTTTTTTTCTTTTAAAGGAATGAAGTCCTGATACATGCTACAACATGGATGAGTCTTGAACACAGCATGCTAAGTGAAGTAAGCCGGACATCAAAGGACAAATACTGTGTGATTCCACTTACGTGAGGTCTCTGGAGTAGTCAAATTCTTAGACAAAGAAAGTAGGGAGGGGAGAATGGAGAGTTATTTAATGTGTAAAGGATGATGAAAAAGTTCAGCTGATGGGTGGTGGTGATGGTGGCTGTACTTAATACCACTGAATTACACACTCAAAAAGGGTCAAAATGGTAAATTTTATGTTTTGTATATTTTACCACAATTTTAAAAAAACATTGGTCCACTTGGGGCTGTGGGGCAGAGACAAGCTCTTCCTCCCATGCACTGGTGGCCTGAGCTTCCACCCTCCTTCCTCTGACCTTGGGGCTCTCATTCCCCGACACCAGCCTCAGCTGTCGATGGCAGCAGAAGGGGGCAGGAGGGGCCAATCCCCACGGACGCAGCCCAGCATGCCACCTAGAATCCTACCTGGTGCTTTCCCACCCCATGGTTCAAGATCTGCTGGGATCCCAGACCCAGCAAACATAATTCCAAACGTTGTAGGGTCAACCAAATAGGGACTAACTCCCGCTTGGTACCAGACCTTACTTTGTTTTCAGTTCCAAAGAACCAGAAATCATGAGATATCAGGAGTCTTTTATTCCCTTCTGCTTTCTCGTCATACGGGAATTTTCCAGCTATTGAAGTTAGGTAACCCTAACCCCACGTCTAGATGGGGTGGCGATGAATGACTTACATCCTTGACCTGGGGGCCACAGACAGAATTCAAGCGGTCCAGGAACTCACGTAGGAAAGTAATTGCATCTTTATTTTCACCAGCCTTGTTCTGAAATGTGTTGTTTTCTTCGGTTATGACTATAGGTAGCAGACCGCAGTCACATTAGCAGTACCTGTGTCTTCGTCACCAGTGGAGATCACAGACATCACATGACAGTTGTTGCAGGTAATTATTACATTCACTGCTGAATACATGTGATCAAAGTCTCTCCATGTGATGCTGCTGCAACACTGCCAGCCAACATCAGGCAGCTCTGTGCCCAGTACGTGGTCAGCCACCGCACAGTGACGTCTCACTGGCGACCCAGACACGTTAATCGCTCTCCAGGATCCCCCATCCACGTGGCCTGTTAATCAGTAAATGGAAGGGGGAGAGTCAAAGAGCACCTCGCAGATCCTTTTGCAGTTCATAAGCCTGTTGAGCTACACACAGTGTTGTAACCTTGTTACAACGTCAGCATATTATCTGTCCTAGGAGAGGAAAAAAAGAGAACGCTTCACAGTTTAACATTCTTATTAAAGCTAAGCAACAACCACCCTCACTGGTGTCATTTTAAAGCAAAATTAAAACTTTGACTTGCCCAATCTAGAATATATTGTCTTATTAATTAATGTATTAATTTAAAAATATATATTACTCCATCTAATGTTTGTTTATTCATTATTTCGATAACTGTATTTTAATATAATTTGTTTCCTCGGTGATCTTACATATTTTTGTGATCTGATATATTTTATTTTGTGCATGTAAAAACATTCTGAGAAGGGGTCCTCAGGTTTCCCCAGACTGCCAGGAGCCCAAGGTGCAGAAGAGATTAAGAACCAGGGTGGGCTCGGTGGTTCATGCCTGTAATCGTAGCACTCTGGGAGACGGAGGTGGGAGGATCACTCTGAGCTCAGGAGTTCAAGACTGGCCCAAGCAAGAGTGAGACCCCCGTCTCTACTAAAAATAGAAAAAATTAGCTGGGCGTGGTGGCACACGCCTGTAGTCCCAGCTACTTGGGAGGCTGAGGCAGGAGGATTGCTTGAGTCCGGGAGTTTGAGGTTGCTGTGAGCTAGGCTGACATCACAGCACTATAGCCTGGGCAACAGAGCAAGACTTTGTCTCAACAAGAACAACAAAAAGGAACCACTAGCTTGCTCCTTCCCACATCTTGTTTGATTTTTATTAGTTTTATTTTATCATTTATTATTTCATTTGTTTTGTTTATTTTTCATAGCATTTCTCACCTTTTAATATACTAGATATTCCTCATTTTAAAATCATCTGTTCATCTCCACTAGAAAACGTAATCTATGAGGACAGGAATTTTGGTCTGTTTTGTTCACTGCTATGCTCCTGGGAACATGAAAAAATGTCTGAAATGTGTCAGCACTTAAGAAGTATGTGTACCAGCCTGAGCAAGAGCGAGACCCCGTCTCTACAAAACACACGAAACTCAGTGGGGCGTGGTGGCTCACACCTGTAGTCCCAGCTACTAAGGAGGCAGGAGGATCTCTTGAACCCAGGAGCTTGAGGCCGCAGCGAGCGTTGATGACACCACCACACTCTAGCCCTGGTGACAGAGTAAGACCCTATATCAGAAAAAAAAAAAAAGAAGCACTTGTTGAAAAAATGAATGAGCAAATACGCATAACATACATGTTACCTCTCCTGGGTAGCTCCCTCTCTGAGGAGGAGCTGGAGACTGATAAAACACTAGTGAAGTTTCATAATTCTAAATATTCTTTAAGACCTCAGTTCTCTCACTTATAAAAGAAAAAAAATTATATAATACCTACTTAACAGGGTTATGTGAGGAATTAATGATATAAGTTACATAAAGAGGTCATCATAGTGCCTGACACTTAGAAATTACTCAATAAATGGTAGTGATTATGATGTAGAACTATATACGGTGTTTGTTATAAGTCTATAAATTTAGTCCTAAAGTCCTAAATTTGAAATTAAGAAAAAAAAATAAAGCCAATATCAAGGAAGTTGGACCACGGAGGTGACAATAAATCAGGCTCTTGGTGACATGGCTGAGCAGCTTCATCAAGCCTCATCTGATGCCAGACATACCTCTGACCTTGTTAGTCATGTAAACAAATAGATCCTCTTTATTTTTAAACCAGTTTGAATTGGGCTTTCTGCTGGCTGTACCTGAACAAGCATCCTAAGTGACGTACGAGGCCATGAGCAAAAGCACGTGTTTAATCAATCCGTACAGCAAATATTTAACCAGCACCTACACTTCACCTAGTCAGTAGACAGACCCAAAGGTTAATAGAGCCCTGCCCTCCCGGAACTCACCCCATCTGCTAAGGAAGACAGAAAGAACACAGGTATCTGTTGCCCCACTTTGTGTGGACACAGTGGGTCAGCACCCTTCCTCCTGTGTGCCGTTCCCAGGGCCCCTGGCAGCCAGGACTCTGGCGATTTAGGTTTGACCAATCGGATTCACTCACACAGGATTTAGAAAGTGGAAGAAAGACAGAGGCCGCCTTCCTGTTGCTTTGGCCGTTTCTGCGGCACAGTTAGTAAAGATGTGGTTTCCCTAGATGCGTGGACATCAAGAATAATACATGCACACCCACTTGTTCCGCAGCCGAGGGCTGCAGCAGGCACAGAGTGGTACCTCAGTAGCAGCCTCCCGATGATGGTGGCTTCCTGGTGGTGGCAGTGGTGTGATTCTGGAGCTGGTGGCTTTCTGATTGGAGCAGTTCTCATGAGGGTCCAGCCCTGGGAGTTGTTGCTCAAACTTCAACTTAATTAAAGTCTGTTTTTTCAGCCTACCCAGTGATTCTGTGAGTCATTAACACCTTGACAACCTCTCTTCTATTTAAATCAGGCAGCAGGGATTATTTTGTATGGCACCACCATTTAACCCTTTGAAAGCTACACCCTTTGGCCAGGCATGGTGGCTCACGCCTGTAATCCTAGCACTCTGGAAGGCTGAGGCGGGAAGATAGCTAGAGGTCAGGAGTTTGAGACCATCCTCAGCAAGAACAAGATCCCATCTCTATTAAAAATAGAAAGGAAAAAAAATTAGCCAGGCATGATGGTGCACACCTGTAGTCCCAGCTACCCGGGAGGCTGAGTCAGGAGGATCGCTTGAGCCCAGGAGTCTGAGATTGTTGTGAGCTATGCTGATGTCACAGCACTCTAGCCCAGGCAACAGAGAGAGACTCTGTCATAAAATAAAATAAAGCTACACCCTTGGAGAAATTTTTGACACCCCCTCTCACCAGCCTACCCCCACCCATTTCCAATCCATCACCAAGCCCTGGTGTGGGCTAAATATTTCACCTCCTAAATATCACCATCCATCCTCCTCTCTTCCTCTACCTCCGCTACCTTCGTCCAGGTCACCGCGTCTCCACCTGGATGCACTCTGCCACCAAGCCATTGGCCGCAAGGCATCCAGAGCGAGAGTTTCTGAATCCCCGGAACAGAGAGCCCAGCGGCAGCTTCACACACAGACAATCACCTGACTCCTGACAACTCCCCTGCAGCGGGGGGGCTTGTCTTTTCCGTAAGTCGTACTGGGTCGGCTGGATTTCCCTGTGGAAAAATATGAACTTTGACTTCTACTTCACGCTATATGCAAAAAGTAATATGGGATGGATCATAATCATATACCTAAACACAAAAAGCAAAACAATAAAGATTCTAGAAGAAAAAATAAAATAATGTATGATGGGGGAGGCAAAAGTTTCTTAAGGAGGGAAAAATAAGCACCTTAAAAGATTAAAAAATTGAACTTCATTAAAGTTAAGAACGGCCATCCATCAGAAGACAACATTAAGAGAGTGAAAAGATAAGCGAGAGATTAGGAGAAGATATTTGCAAAATATATAGCCAATAAAGGACTCGCTTCCTGAGTAGCTTCCACAAACCAATAGGAAAAAGAAAAAGACCTCCCAACTTAAAAATGGGCAAAAGAGCTAAACAGGCACTTTATGCAAACCAAAATAGTCCAACATGAAACATGCCCAACATCACTGTTCATCAGGCAGATGCGAGTTAAGATTACAAAACACTTCCACACTCTTGCTCCGGACCTCAGCTCAAGGAGCCCGTCCTCAGAGAGGCCGTCCATTCCCTTCCAGGAAGGCTGGATCTTCCTGTCACGGAAGCACATGGCATTGGCTGCGTTTCCATCACGGCCCTTAACACACTCACAACTTCACATGAGTTTGCATGGCTACGTGGGTTTATGTCCATCTCCTCACCAGACTCTCCGTCCCACGCTGGCAGATGCGATGTCTGCCGCTGACCGTGGTGTAAACAAGGCCTGCCATGGAGTAAGCACATGATACACAGTTGGTGGATGGATGAATGAATGAATGAATGAGGAAGGTATGCTCATTGCCATTTTACGGGTGAGGAAACCGAGCCTCCCTTTGTCTAAGAAATTTGTCTAAAGTCACATTACTCACCCATAGTCAATAAGGCACCTTGGGGTTCAGTTCCTACCAGGGAGTGCACGAGTCGTCCTGCCTTGGTCACTGAACGTGCTACAGACTCCCAGCGGGGTGGAGGCATCTTAGACTGTGATGGGGGATCTGAGCAGAAAAGCCTGGCGTGTATAATATGTGGTCATGGTTCAGGCTGGCCTGTCGCCAGGCACAAGCCAAGTTAAGGTTTTGTTGTTGTGGTTCAAATCAGAGGAGAGATCTGCACAGTGCCCATTCTGTCTTTCTGCCCAGAGGAGAGGCGGGGTACAGGGGGTCACGGTGTGCTGCCGTGTATGTCTCTGTGCAGCCAGGGGCACGGTGCAGCCTCATGTCAGCATGGGACATCGGCGTATTCACACGCACAATTTTAGATCCTCTCCTAGGTATATGCCCGAGAGATATGAAAACAGGTGTTCAGATGAAAACTTGCACGTGAATGTTTATGGCAGCATTGTTCATGATAGTTAGAAAGTAGAAATGACCCAAATGTTCATCAATGGATGATAAATGGACAAACAAAATGTGATTATTCGTACAACGGAACATTACTCGGCCATAAAAAGGAATGAAGTAGTGCAACATTCTACAATATGAGTGAACCTCAAAAATATCATGCTAAGTGCAAGAAGCAGACACAAAAGGTCGCATACGCGTGATTCCATTCGTGTGAAATATCCAGAATAAGCAAACCCACAGAGACAGGAAGCAGATTAGCAAGTGCCAAGGGCTTGGCCGGAGGGGGCTGGAGCGGAGATGGGGAGTGACTGCTTAATGGGTGTGAGGTTTCCTTCTGGGGTGATGAAAATGTTTTGGGACTAGATAGAGGGGATGGTTGCATACACTGTGAATGTGCTAACTGCCACCGCATTGTACCCTCACAATAGCTAACGTTACGGTATGTGACGGAAACCCGGGCTCTAACTCAGAACCCCCTGCAGCACGGGGGGGAGGCCTGGAGAAGGGGAGTGAATGGATGTTGAATGGCAGTTCCTCAAATGCATCACTGTGTGCACACGTGTGCATGCCCGTGTGTGTACACATGCTATGTATACATATGCGTGCATGCAAGTGTGCGTGCGTCTGTGTGCATGCGTGTGTGTGTGTGTGTGTGTGTGTGTGTGTGTGTGAGATGGGAGGGAAGTTGGGGGAGTCACAGGCCATCAAGACCAGAGAGAAGGAGACATTATCAAAAAGACCATCGCAGACACTTCCTCTGCGAGGACCTGGCCCAGAGCACCTGAGGGCCATTTGGCCAAGGCAGGAAACGGACTTTAACCGTCAAACAGTCTAGAACTAGCCCTTATTGTACTAATGGGAAAATCCAGGCGGGAAGAATTCTATCCACTGCCCAGGTCACAATGCAAGTCAGTGGCACTGGCCTAAACCCAGCCAGGTCCCTAGTGGGTAGGGCCGTGTCTTCCACTTGAGGTGTGACCAGGGACCCAGGAAGGGTTTCACGTGGGGGTTCCTCCCGCACTGGGACCCAGCCCTGAGGACACCAGGGGTGCTTGGCCTCCACCACCCTGAGACTGCCCGGCAGGTCCTGTGTTCTGGCTGCTCAGGGCCACGTTCCCGTGTACTTCAGTAACAGTGAGCATCCCAGACGCCTGCTCTCTGCCAGGCCCTGGGGAGTGGAAGGGAAAGGAACGGTCAGTTAGGACTCCTTCCGTCGAGCAGTCCCTCGGCTTGTAGGGGTGTCAGGGAACCAATCCCAACAGAGGCAGAGGCTGATGAGGAAGAGGGCACTCGAGAGGACGTCCTGACTATTATCAATGACAAGGCTAAGACTCAGAGAGGACCCTTGGCCTGGCCAAGGTCACACGGCCTGGAAGTCACACGGCTAAGCCCAGAATTTGAACCCAATATATTTAAATCCAAACCTGTGCTTTTAGAATACAGAAGGTAGCAGAGAGTGTGGACTTAGGTGTCACCCAGACCTGTGTCCAATCCTAGGCTCAGCCCCTTACTAGCTGCGTGCCTTGGGTGAAATCTCTCCTGTAGTCCCAGGTACTCGGGAGGCTGAAGCGGGAGGATCCCTTGAGCCCAGGAGGGTTTTTTTCTGTAGCCACTTGGGAGGCTGAGGCAGAAGGATTGCTTAAGCCCAGGAGTTTGAAGTTGCAGTGAGCTGTGATGATGCCACGGCACTCTAGCCCAGGTGACAGAGAGAGGCCCTGTCTCAAAAAAATAAGACCAAAAAAAAAACTGTCTTGTCACAATTTCTCCTGCTAGTAAACGTATATGTGCATTATATAAACATATCAATATACACATCTATATGGGGGGAGTGTGTATACACACTACACTAATGGTACCCAACGGTTCTAACGGTGACAAGTTTCTCCTGTTTGTTATTTTTATTATCACTAAAATTAATGACCATCTCTCATGCTATATCAGTTAGCAATACATTCAGCTGCAAGGAACTTACTACCCAACTCACAGGGGCTTAAATATATTGGGATTTGTTCTCCTCACATAACAGAAGTCTGGAGGCAAGGACAGCAGAGCTGATGCAGCAACTCAAAGGTGCATTAAGGACCCAGACTCTTTCATCATTCTGAACCACCATCCTCACTGTGTTGGCTTTTCATCCTCAAATTTGTTGCCTCATTGTTCCAAGATGGCTGCTGCAGCTCCAGGCATTGCAGTTGTGTTAAAATAGGAATAGTGGAAACAAGCAGTGTCTTGTAACAGGAAAGGAAAAACTTTCCTAGAACCATTCCTTCACAGTTCCATTTAGATCTAATTAGCTAGAATGTTGTCAGGTGCCCGCCTCTAACTCTCAGAGAAGTTGCAAAGTGACCATGTGGCTTTTTTAGCCTTTGTGCTGGAGGCGGGAAAGGGCAAGTGTTGGGGGTGCCAGGACCCTTCTCAGCACCACACTGCCTCTGCTTCCGCACACATCTGCGGGCCTCGCACTCACTCTGCCCAGATACTCATTCCACAGCCTGGGGCTCAAGATGCTCCAGGACAGGTGGGACTGAGGCTGCCCCTGGCATCTCTGCAGTGACAACAGCCTAGGCCCGGGGCAGGGACAGCAGGTGCCCAGGGGCAGAGCCGGGGCCCTCAGGCCTGAGGGCAGCGCCTGCCCCACTCCAAGTCCAGCAGGGAAGCCCAGCCTGTCGGGGGCTGGCAGACAGAAAGAGCGGGGTCCTACAGGCCTCCCCACAGGCTTACAAAGGAGAGGAGGTGACAAAGGAGAGTGAGAGGACAGAGGTGACAGAGAAGGGGGATGAAGGACAAGAGGAGGTGACTGCAAAGACAGAGGTGAGGAAAGATGGGGCAGGGGAGGAGAGGAAAGGAAGGAGGGAAGGAGGGAAGGAGGGAAGGCGGGAAGGAGGGAAGGAGGGAAGGAGGAAGGGCATGTGGAAGCCACGACGCTGACAGCAGGAGATGAGGGGACATGGCACACAGGCTGAGCGGGCGTCCCAGAGCAGGGCGGGCACCAGGCGAGGCCTGACGCCGACCGCCAGGTTCATGAGTCCGGCCAGTGCCCTGCTGGAGGGAAGAACAGGGGCAGAGGAGACACCGAGGAAAGCCCTGCCTCAGGGACGCCAGGCGGCTTCTCGGAGGTGGTGCCCCCACACGGGGGCCTGCAGGTCCCAGCCAGGATTCGGGCTCCTCAGCCTGGGCCCGGCCTCCTTCCCCGTCCAGCTCCAGCCCAGCCCCGGCGCAGACCCCAAGCTCAGTACGTTTGCTGAATGAACAATTTAAAACCTACAGAGCAACAGGGCGACAGAAACAGGACTACAAAAAATTGCCCACTAGGGCCAGGAGTCTGCCCGTCCCCCTCACGCGGCTGTGCCCTTGCAGAGATGGGAACCGACGTCATCTGTTGAGACCTGCTGTGCCGGCCACTTTCACAGGCTGCTTCCTCTGAGCCTGGGACTGGGCGGCAGTGTTCCCGTTCGATGACTGAGGGGCCAGGGCCCAGAGAGGGGAAGGACTCACCTGGAGTCCTGCACAAGCCCTGCCGCTGCCCCCCAGCTTCCGTGGTACAGCCGGGCCAGGCTAGCAGACCCCGGAGCATGAGCTCTTTACCCCCCACCCCCCACTCCCCCAAGCCCAGGGCTCGGCTGGGCCTTCCCTGCATTTCCCTGGCAGCTGGCAGGTGCTCATGACCGCTGCAGGAAGCGGGAGGGTGGCGCAGGTCAGAGGCGGCCAGGACCTCAGGCGGGCACTCCCCCTGGTCCTACTGCCCCCAGCCTCCCCTTCTTTGACCCCAGACTCTCTCCCTCTGTCCGAAGGCCTGGTCTGCCCCTGCCTCAGGCTCTCCACGACCCAGAGGACACAGCCCAGGCCCCTCTGTCTAGCCTCTCAGGCCCCTCGTGGCCTGGCCCCAACGTGTCACCCCCGCAGCCCTGACATTCCATTCCCAAACCCACACTGGCCCGGATGCGACGGGGCGCGCTGAGGGTGAGGGCGGCCGGCCAAGGGGCACACGCTGGCTTGTTTATTAGGCAGAGTCTCGGAGACTCGGAGACTCGGCAAGGCACAGAGTCCAGGAGGGGCCAGGAGTGCCCGGGCCTCAGCACCCCATCGCGGTGAGCGCTCCGCTCTGTGACGGCTCGGAGCAGCTCTCTCCTTCAGCCCCGTCTCCCGGGGGGCCTGAGAACACAGGGGGCCCTTTTGTCCTAAGGGGCCAAATATGGGCAATGGGACAGGGGGAAGGAGGGACAGCTCCATGGGGGGGTCCTCAGACCCTGAAGGCACTAAGAATGGAGTGGCCCCGCACAGGGGCAAGTTCTGGAGGTGGGGCAGGGCGGGGTGGGCTGGGGGTCATTGCGCACGAGGTCCCAGGCACCAGGAGGCACCAGGAGGCACCGGCGGGCAGGCTGCAGGTGCTGACTCAGCTGAAGTCGCGGCTGGGCAGGAGGAGGGGGGCGACCAGGGTCCACAGGTAGAGGAGCAGCCCCGCCCAGCTGGCGCAGATCTTCACCCACACGGCCGTCCACGTGCTGACCATCTTCCGGGTCTCGCCGGGCCTGGAACACACCACCTTCCCCGTGAGCCCTGTCCTGGCGCCTGACCGCATGACCTGGTGTGACCTCCGACTTCAACTCTGGCTCTGATGCTGCACCTCTAGTCCTAACCTCTGACGTTTCTGACACTCGGCCTTGTGGCCTGGACGTAGCTCTGGACCTTGTTTCGCAGACCTGACCTTGACCTCAATTCCAATCTTGACCCTAGTCTGAGACCATAAAATTGCGACCTGACTCCTGGTCTCTAACCTTGTGATCCTAATTCTGTGACCTCACTCCTAGTCTCTCACCTGGGGACCCCGGAGCTCCTGACCTTAGTCCTGTTATACAATGTACATACAGGGAGCCTATCTCCTAGATACAGTGTTGTTGATAGTTATAAAATAAGTCACATGACACCATAGAATAATATCAAGTGTAGAGACCCTTGATCCTGTGACCCAGGCGTGGCCTCTGACCTTATTATTACCTGATCCTAGCTTCTTGATCTTGCCACTTCAATGCTGGCTTTATGGCCTCCCAGCCCCAGTTTTAACCGAACGACCAAATCTGTTGACTCTATATGGCCCCAATGCCAGCCCTAGACCTCATGACTCCACACCCTAATCCCAACCCTCCAACCGTGACTCCCAAATCTGACCCCACGACCTACCCCTGATTTGTCAAGCCAGTCGGCCCTGCAGAGGCCCAGCCCCACCTGTGAGCCCTGCCTGTCAGTCACCCAGTGAAGGTGCCAGGAGCAGAGCAGACTAAGGCACCCACAGGGAAGCTGGGGCGGAAAAGGGGCAAGCTCTACAGAGGGTCCCAGGCATCCCCAGCCCAAGCCCGAGCAGACATCAGGGAGACCCAGGGAGGGGCCGGAGGAGAGGAGGCACGTAGCACCCGGGCCCACCCTTGGCCCGCCAGCTGCACGCACTTGTACCAGTTGGTGAGTGTCATCATGATGTGCAGGGAGGCCAACACCAGGCAGAAGTGGAAGAAGGAGTAGCTGTAGGTGACGCCGTCCTGCTCGTTGTCGAAGGCTCGGCCCTCGCAGGCCACGCCCTGCTGCTGCTGCTCCAGAATGGGTGGGCACTCCTCGGTCTGCATCAGGCTGTTCACCTGCCGGTGGTCCGAGGAGCGCAGACTGCGGGGGAGGGGAAGGTGGGCAAACGGACAGCCAGGGCAGTGGTCGTGACACTGGACACGCATGGCCCCAGAGCCACGAAGGCCAGTGACCTGGTGGCTGGGCCCTGGGCCCAGGGGTTAACAAACTGCTTCAACTCTCAACTCTACCCCCATCCCCAGCCCCATTCCCTGTGTGACCTTGAGCAAGACACTTAACCTCTCTGAGCCTCTGACTCTCAACTCTACCCCCACCCCCTGCGCCACTCCCTGTGTGACCTTGAGCAAGACACTTAACCTCTCTGAGCCTCTGATTTGTGTCTGTAAAATCAGGGATAAGGGCACCTCCCCATAGGGCTGCTGGGAGGGTTAAATGGAATAAGGACGTGAAGCCCCCAGGGCTGAGTCTAAACTAAACAGTCGCTATTATCATCATTGCTCCTTCGCCACGTCTATAAACACGCTCTGAGCACCTCCTACTGCACAGCACCTACCAGACAGCACATTCATTAACATTGTCAATAATTAATAGCACTCATTTGCTATTAATTCTGTTTTCCTTTTATTCATCTTAGGTAATTCATTTTACCAACTGTCTCCCCTTCCTTCGTGCTGACGCTAAAAAAAGAAAATAATAATAGTAAACACTGTATGTCGTTGCTTTTCTAGGATGAGGTCTCGATGTTTTTAACAGGATTTAATAGTTTGAGACACTTCTACAATTTTGAAAAACCAACTTGCATTTATTTTGGAAAACAAGGAGAGCTGGACTGCAGCCTCACCCTGGCAAACGGAGGACTCGCCCCTTGCTGAGCTTCAGCGGGCCCTCGTCACCGGCGACTGTGGATGCGAATGCCCGGGAGCTCAGATCTGGGCCATTAGAGCCACCTCTGGGCCCCCGCAGGTGCCACCCAGAGGCCTGAGGCCAGGGCGCCGTGGGGCACAGCTGTGAAATTGCCGGGGGCAGGAAAGAGTACCAGGCTCCGCGGCCACTGCGAGCTCATGGCCTCCTCCCTGAGTCTCAGTTTCCCTATCTGTAAAACAGAGTAATTTGGGCCTTTCCAGGTTGAAAAGCAATGAGATGTGACAAACGAGAGAGATTTATGAACTATCCAGACTTAACTTGGAGAATATGTTTTGAAAAAGGCCAAAACAAAACCAAATGTGAAACGGCCGTAGAATGTTCTAGCCCAGGGGCCTGGAGGCCAGTGTGCCACTGATGCCGGGCTGGGCGGACTGGGAGAACAGGGGAGCCACGCAGCGTTCCCTCCCGAGAGCAAAGGGCCCGCGCGGGAAGCGGTGCTGGGGGAAATGCCGGGCCGCAGGGAGGAGGACTCCGAGTCTGCCGGATTCCGTGTAAACAATAATTAAACCCAACATCACGATCTGGTGACTCACGAAACAGCCACCCACATCCACCTAGTTGTGCAGATGTTCAGTTATTTGCAATAATATCCAATGCTTATTTGGCACCTACATGCCAAGTTCCTTTCTAAGTGTTTTAAACATATTGATTCATCTATAACCTTTCAACAATCCACTGTGGGAGGCACTATTTTTATCCCTGTTTTACAGATAAGGAAATCAAGCTCCAGAGAGGTTAGGTGACTTGCCTAAGATCACACAGCTAGTAAGTAGCAGTGCCAGGCTCAAGCACAGGCCGTCTGGCTGCAGGGTCCATGCAGATAAGCACCAGCTAAGGTGCCCCTTTGAAAAAAGCTGCCATGTGACCTTCATCATATGCCCAGGGGAGAGTGTGGGGTCACAGCCACTTCTACCGCGATGCAGGCTGTCATCCTCCTCTTACTGAGGAGGAAACTAAAGCTCAGAAAGGTTAAGCCACTTACCCCAAGCCACACAGCAGGTGAGGAAGAGCCTAGACCCACTGGCCCCTGTCCAGGCTTCTTCCCTGACCCCACAGCTGCCTGTGCCCCACTGAGCTGGGGACAAGGTGGCTGGGGGTGCAGGAAAGGGCCCTGAGCCAGCAGGCAAGGTGCAGCCCACCTCTGCTGCCCACTTACGCTGTGCCCTCTGAGGGACTCGGCTTCCCTACAACTCAAGGGCACCTTCCAGCTTGGTGTCTTGGCTCCCACTTCGTCCCCTCACTCGGCTCTGGGCCCCGCCAGGACCCTCCCCAGAGTCCAGAGACCACCATACCTGATGAAGAGGGTGCACAGGATGAAGACGACGAGGCCCACGATGCTCGGGGCGTCCCACCACTGGGTCTCGTAGCCCTCGGGGCCTGCCAGGACCGTCTCGTTGCTGAGCCGCGTGGGCAGGTGGGGGTTGCATTTCTGGTCTGGGGATGGGAGCACAGTCACCCTCAGCCCACGCAGGCCGGGCCCAGGTAGCCAGGTAGCCAGGATGGCCAGAGAGCCAGCCCAAATGGATGGGCAGACACACGGCCAACCACATCCCAGCAACAGAGCGCCTGGCAGACAAAATGGCTGAGGCAACCCTGGAACAGAGGGGCCCTCCCACCTCCCCGGATGGAGCTGGGATGGCCCTGTCACCTGTGAGGGTGCCTGGCCCCTTGGCAGAGCAATGCTGGCCCAGGAACAAAGCCAGGCCTCCTTGAGCCTGGGTCGTACTCACCGGGGACATTGGATAGGGCTAGCCAGGTGACAAACATGGTGTACAGCGTGATGACCGAGGCCTGCAGCAGGCCCGAGTTGGGCTGTGCGTCCTGGCAAGAGCCGTTCATCGGTAAGACCCCTGCCAGGCCCAGAGACACCCCACTGCCACCCAGCCCACTCACACCAACCAGGGGACCTCAGAAACCCCCTCCAACCCTAGGGACATCCCACCCCACTTCACTTTGGAAAACACACCAGCCAGGCCACCCACCACACACCCCAGCACCCGAAGGTGGAGTCCTACTTCTTTCTCTTAACAGCCCTCGGATCACTCGACTTCCTCCCCTGCTGAGAGCCCTTCCAGGGTGGCATCTCTCACACTCTGAATTAAAGTCTCCCCGGTCTGGCCCTGCCTTCACCTCCACCTGCTCCCGCTGCCACACCCTTCCCTGCCGACTACGCCCCAGACCCCGACTACGCCCCAGACACCGCAGCCTCCTCCTGCCGCAGGACCCGCCAGGCCTCTCCCAGCCCAGGGCCGCAGCGCTTGCCGCGCTGTCTCCCTGACACGCTCTTTCCCGACATCTCTGCACGGGCAGCGGCTCCTGAGTGTTTGAACAGGACCCTCAGCAAGGCCCTGAGAACTGACAGCAGCAGCCCGTCCCTGCCAGCACACCCACCTCTTAGCCCACACCCTCGCCCGCTTTCCACGTAGCACTTGCTACCCAAAATGACCTCATCTGTCTAGTCTCCTACCGCGTGTCCTGCCCACCCTCACCACAAGTGCACCTGAAAATACGAATCTGAACTGTGCGACCACGAGCACAGGCCCTGGAGCCAGCCTGCCTGGGTTCAAATCCCAGCTCTGCCACTTCCTAGCCCTGTGACCTTGGCCAGGCTTCTTTACTTCTCTAAGCCTCAGTTTCCTCATGTGTAAAGTGGGGATGATGATGGTGTGAGGACCACATGTCGCCACAGAGGCCATTAACTGCTGCTATCATCATTATTCCTCCTCCTCCTCCTCCTCACACCTGTATCCCCAACACCTAGAAGAGGGCTTGGTACACGGTAGGTGCTCAAGAGGTATTTGCTAAATGAATACTGATTGCTGTGTGACCTGAGACAGAGGCATCTCCCTCTCTGGGCTTCAACCTTCTCACTGGGAAATAAGCCTTTCTGACCAGAACAGAGATTCCCAGCCTTTCTGCTAACGGCCCCCAAAGACTACCTAAGCCACCTTTGACACCCTGCTATGCAAAATCCCACACTGTGAAGTGCCACTGCAGTCACAAGTGGTCGGTGGTACTTTCTGAAGAACAATGACTTTGGGAGCCCCCGCCCATTTTTCCAGATGGTCAGGGACTGGGAACTGCGGCACTGCATCTTCCAGCACCACTTTCTTTTTCCCTGCCCACCCCCCCAACGCCACTTCTTGGGCTGTTTAGGAATTCTTACTCCCCGACCGTCCCTAACATGTTCTCCTGATTTGCGTAAAAACAAAAATGACAGCAACAATAACTATAATAATGGCTAATGATTGCTGGATATCTATATGCCAGGCATGCTGAGTGCTCACAAATAGGACCTCCATTCTGAGAACAACTTCAAATAGTAGGTCTTATTAATCCCATTTTTGTTCAAGGAGAGAGAAGCACAGAGAGGTTAAGGCCCTTTCCCAAAGACACCCAGCACATAGATTCGAGAGCCATGACTCTAACTCGGGGAGGCTGACCTGGAAGCCCACACATTTAGCCCAAGTCCCTGCATCTGACAGCCCCTGCCCAGGACTCAGGTTCCTACAAGAAGCCTCATTCACCAAGGGGTCGGGCCCCAGGCCGGGGAGAGACGGGCATGCTCACCTGGACCTTGGGCAGGACAGCGGCGATGGACACACAGACGCAGAGGGTGAGGTTGAGGCCGATGAAGACCTTGCCCTCGTAGCAGGAGTCAGGCTGGGTGTAGTAGATGAACAGCAGCGCCACGGCCGCGATCGACAGCGAGTAGAAGAGGAGGGTGAAGAAGAAGAGGCCTGGGCAGGAGGGGCAGCGAGGGGTGGGTCGGGGGCAGGAGGCACAGGGACCCCCGCTCCCTCAAGGGGGCTCGCCAGGCAGCCCTCCCCTTTCTGGGCCTCAGCTTCCTCATCTGGGGAATAACATCAGCCTTTCTTTTCTTTTTTTTTTTTTTTTTTGAGAACAGAGTCTTGCTCTGTTGCCCGGGCTAGAGTGCCATGGCGTCAGCCTAGCTCACAGCAACCTCAAACTCCTGGGCTCAAGCATCCTACTGCCTCAGCCTCCCGAGTAGCTGGGACTACAGGCATGCGCCACCATGCCCGGCTAATTTTTTCTATATATTTTTAGCTGTCCAATTAATTTCTTTCTATTTTTGGTAGAGATGGGGGGGGGGTCTCGCTCTTGCTCAGGCTGGTCTCGAACTCCTGAGCTCAAACAATCCGCCCTTCTCGGCCTCCCAGAGAGCTAGGATTACAGGCGTGAGCCACCGCGCCCGGCCACATCAGCCTTTCTTACCAACACTTTTGCGAACCATTGCCCCATCCTGGCCTACAATGATCCACCTGCTATGACAAGGTAACGATGCGTGTAAGGAACGCAAACCGGTCTGGCTGCAACCGAACTAGGCGCGCAGCGGCCTGCGGAAGACCTGCTGCCCGGGGCGGGGCAAGCCGAGGGAGGTGTGGAAGCCACACAGCACCTGGGGGAGCCTTTCTTCTCAATGTATTCAGAAGAGTGAAAGAGACACTGCCACTAGGTGTCAATGACCAGGCATCACTTGAAGTCGGGTCTGGGCACCACCGAAAGGGCCTCGCACACTGCTGGCCGTGCCTGGCCCACCCTGCAAGCCCCCTCCAAGGCCGTTCCGAGTCAGCTCTCCTCTGGTCCCCCTGAAGTCGCCCCAGGATGCCCCCAGCTTTTATTGAGCTCCAGGGACCCCTCCATTCCTCAGGCAGCCCAGCCCACCCAAATTCGCATCCCTGCGTGGAGGCACTGACCTGCGTACCAGGCGCGGGAGTCGCACTCCTCGGCCTTGCCCAGCCACCGCTGGTTCCAGGAGTGCGCAAAGTCGATGAGCAGCACCAGCTGGATGAGGATGAAGAAGAAGGAGCCCACGACGCCAAAGTAGAACCAGACTGGTAGGGAGAGGGGAGCAAGGCAGGAGGTCTGGCCGTGGGGACAGCAGCTCGGGGATTTGGGGCAGGCACTCTCCCCATGGTCTTCCTCTCACTCGCATGGACTCATCCAGTAAGCGTGTGTACCATGCCCGAGACAGTCCCACCCTCAGGGAGCCCCTAGCCACACACACAGATGCGCACAGGGTGGCAGGGTGCGGGTCGGGGCCAGGTGGGAACCCCCACAACCGAGCTGCCCGAAGGCAACAGGCCGAGCACCACGGGGCTGTCTCCTGGGTGGGGGCAGGGACCCAGCCAGCTGCCGGGGGTCTGTGTGCCAGGGCAAAGAGCAGCCCTGCCATGCTCCCCCGGCCTGAGGCCCCCTCCCGCTCCATGGTACCTCCCAGCCCTGCCCATGCCCGCCTACTGTTGGAGAAGGAGCCATCGGGGATGTAGAAGGCACCCACGGTGATACCAACGAGGACCAGGAACTTGAAGAACCAAAACCTATGGTGAAGGGTCAGAGGGACACACAAGGAAGCTGAGTGGGGACAGGGAAACCGGAAGCCAGACCAGGGCTGGCCCCAGAACTCCCACCCGCAAAAAGCAGATACTGGGAGAGGTGAGGATGGACCGTCTGAAGGTCTGATGGGCACGGAAAGTCTGTCCTGGCCCTAGAAAAAGCCCTAAGGGGCAGAGGGAAGGACCAAGCAGTGTGAGGGTGGTCACCCAGGTTCCAGCCCTACTGTGTCACTAAAGTGCTATGTGGCTTTAGGCTTGTTGTTGCCCTTTCTGAGCTTTATTTCCTCATCTGAGAAATGGGTGTAACTAATGAGCTGTTCTCCATGCTGCGCCTTCCTGGCTTCAGGGGCTCTTGAGTCTGAGGGTGGGGTCTGGAGATCCCTGGAGACAGGAGAGGAGGGGGAAAGCCACAGGGGGAGGGGCCCAGGCACAGGCAGGGACCCGTCCCTCACCCGTTCTGGATGGCGGCCCGCGGGTCCCGGCTGCTGCGCACGCAGGTCATGAGCAGGGTGAAGAGGAAGAAGAAGGCTGCCATGGCGAAGCACATGCGGTAGACGGCGCGGTAGCCGAGCAGGGAGCCACAGTCGATGTGGCCCTGCAGGATGACGGAGGTCCCGCCAGCCCCCTCCTCACACACCCAGGGCAGCTGTGGAGACAGAAGGAGTGGCTTGAAGGCCCCACCCAATCAAGACTGATGGTGCAGTTCCACCTTGTCACTGTTTGTTCCCCTGTTATCATCCCACGGCCTCAGGAGCACACTGCGCCCTCTACAGGAGGGTTCCCGAAGTGTGCTCCACCCACCACCTGCATCGGAACCGCCTGAGACGCTGGGGGGTGGGGGGAACAGATCCGGGGCCCTCCTCCCAGGGAACAGAATTTCTAAGGTCTTTTCAGGTCAGCTCTCCTCTGACCTCCCTGAAGTCTGAGAATCTGCATTTCTACAAACTCCCCAGGGATTCGCACCTTGACACACACCAAAATGTGAGAACCACTGGCCTAAATGTCGCCCTGGGTCTGTGCCAGGCTATGAAACGCTGAGATAGAAGGAAGAGTTAGGAGCCCCAACCTGGGCTTGGGCATTAAAGGGGAGAAGAACAGCCGGGTGCAGTGGCTCACGCCTGTAGCCCCAGCACTCTGGGAGGCCGAGGCGGGAGGATCGCTTGAGCTCAGGAGTTTGAGACCAGCCTGAGCAAGAGCGAGACCCATCTCGACAAAAAATAGAAAAACTAGCCAGGTGTGGTGGCGCATGCCTGTAGTCCCAGCTACTTGGGAGGCTGAGGCAGGAGGATCGCTTGAGCCCAGGGGTTTGAGGTTGCTGTGAGCTGTGATGACGCCTCAGCACTCCAGCCTGGGCAACAGAGCGAGACCCTGTCTCAATAAAAAAAGGGGCTGTATGCAGAGAAGAGCATCCCTAGGCTGGTGTCAAAGGGGGCAATAATGACCAATACGATCTTCCAAGGGGACCATTGCTTGTGAGAAACAAGAATCCCCCTGTGGGGTTCAAGCCCTCCTCCCATTTCCAACCTCAGATCATCAGTGCGCCCAAACACTCCTGCCACCTCTTCTTGATTAGCTGTAACCCCAAGCCTGGGCCCTCTAGTCTGGAGCAGCAGAGGCCAGGCCCCCAGACCCCTCCCCTACCCGACTCCACCTGCCCTGGAGCCGCTCACCTTGTAGAGCTGACTCTCCACGCCAGGGCTTAGCATGATGACGCACACCAGCACGCCCAGGAAGAGGAAGGTGGTGAAGACGAGGCGTGTCACGGTGGAGTTGCGGCTGGAGGGGCAGCAGCCGCACAGGATGCAGGGCGCAGAGCCGCAGAGGCAGGACGCCTGCAGGAGGGCAGGGGACGGCACCGTTACTCTCTGCCTCTCCCCTTCCCCGCCCAGGCACGCAGCACCCACCAGTGCCTCCAACTCTGCGCTGAGCTGGCAGGAGCACGCTCTTCCCCAGATGCTATCCCGCTTAACTTTCAAGGCCGAGGGGGAGGCTGAGGAAGCCAAGCCTGGAAGAGGCTGGTTCATACAGGGCCATGCAGCCGGTAGGCCCCAGGACCCAGATTCAAGCCTGGATCTAGCTCAATAGATACTGTGGCTTCAGAGAGAGTGAGAGCTGGGGTCACACTTTCTCTTATTTACAGGGAGTGAGAGTGGATTAAAAAAAAAAAAATCAGAAGTCCAGTTGTCACTGATTACCTGTGTGACCTTATACAACTCACTCGACCTCTCTGAACCTGTGTCCTCTCCTGGAAAACAGGAGTCCCAGTGGTGCCTACTCCTCACACAGCGGCTGTGAGGATGAAGTAGAAATCTAAATTTAACCCCCTCAGACGCCCTTTCCCTTCCCCACTTAGTTTTTCTCCGTGGCACTTACTATCACCTGATAGGCTTTATAGTTTACTTATGTTTGCCTGCCTTTGTAGCAGGGCAGGGATTCCTGGTTTGGTTCACTGGGGTACTGGAACAGTGCCTGGCACACAGTAGGAGCTTAGGGACTATCTGTCGAAGGAATATAAAGTGTCCGGCATAGTACCAGACACGTGCTAAGACCACAAAAAGCAGCAAGCACGCAATAAACATCAGTTGAACGAATGGAGTGGAAATTTCCAGCTTTGTGGCTATACCAGTTTGGGGCAGCAGGTGGCGGTCTAACCCCTTCCCTCTGCAGAGTCCTCCGCCCCAGCTGCGATGCTCAGCGCGTCCCCTGCGCTGGCTGAAATCAGTCAGCGGCTGCTGCCGCCCCACCATTCACAGCTGGTGCCCCGGAAAAGGAGACTGAGCCCTCTGGGAGCCCGGTTCACAGCCCAGTGTTGCAAGACACATATCCAGATACCTCTGGTGAACTATCTCCCCCCCAGACAGCCCCAACTCCCCACCCGGGTACCTGAGAGCCCAGAGGGCGAGAGACACGGCCCCGCCCTCCTGGAGCTCCCCTGGGCAGGAAAGAAGCTAATTACACAGGTCATGGCGAGTGCTAGGAAGAACAGGTACCCGAGCCACGAAAGTGCGATTGGGGTGGGGGCGTCAGGGAAGCGTCCCTGAAGAAATGACATTGAAGCTGAGAGCAGAGGGATGAGGAGGCACTGCTAGACCAAGGGGAGGAAAGAAAGTTCCAGACAGCGGCTGGGGCATTCGAGGAATGGAAAGAAGGCCCTCTTGGCTGAAGATTCACGCGCGGGCGATGAGTGGTGAGTGTGAGGTGGGACAGGCTGACAATGCCAGACCACACGGGGACCACAGCCAGGAACAGGACCCCCGTTTTCATCCCAAGAGCAATGGGCACCCAAGGGGTGAAAGCCGACGGACAGGAATAACCTTACGTTGAAAGATCAGCTTTGCAGAGAGCAGGTTGACAAGGGCCCGCTGCTCCTCTGAGACCCCTGCCCTTCTTTCCAGACTGGTCACAAGGCATAGGGCACACTGCGCTCGGGCGTAGCTGCCTTCCCGTCTCCCTCTCACATCTCCCCCAGACTAGAAATGCTCTCTCTTACCCACCTCTCACCCGTATGAATGCTAAATGAAATGCTCAAGAAATGAAATGATTCCTTATGGTCCAAATCAAAACGGTCCACCCACCCAGCAACTTCTGGTTACACTTTGCAGCTGCCACCCCAAGCCCTGCCTCCTATCCATGGCCGTCTTTGGTAGGTGAGGGGATAAGAAAAGCCAGAAAAATGTTCTGTGGACTATAAAGAATATGCTGGTTGTCAGAGCAGGTTATTAGTCCCATTTTACAGATGTGGGCATTGAGACCAGAGAGGTTAAGAAACTTACCCAAGGTCACACAGCAAGTCGATAACAGTGCTGGGATTCAAGTAATAATAGTTATAGCTCCTATTTATGAAGGGTTACTCAGTCCCAGGCACTGTGGTAAGCACCTTATCTACATTAAGCCTCACTGATGCTATGACTTAAGCATGTTGTAACCTCCCATTTATAAATAGGGAAACTGAGACAGGTGACATGACTAAGGTTACACAGCAAGTAAGCCAAGGGGCTGCGATTCAAATGCAGGTCTGTGTGCATCAAGGGTCAGGCTCTGTCCACAGGGAGACACTACTTCCCAGCTCACTAATTTGATTTAAAAACATCCCATGATAAAACAATCCTTCCAAGGCCAGGGAGACCAATGGGACTGACCTCAGGGGCCAGGTGCCCACTGCCTGGTCATTTCCTGACTCTGGCTTGTTACCGCTTCACTTTGAGATGCCTGAGACGCAAGAAAACTGTTCCACTTTCAGAGAGCTTGGCCTTTCAATTCACTCTGGTTCTTAAAGATCAAAATCCAGGTGTTCCTGATATCTGAACTTCAGTTTTTCCAAGGGCCTGACCAGCAGCCAGAGAGACCAGATCAGGGAGGGAAAACACACACCAGCTCCCAGCTCTTTCCAGAGCATCTTTGGAAATGTTCATACACTCGGATCCATTCATTACACCTCTGGCATGGCGCCTAGAAGAACCTCTTCCTACAGAAATACTAGCCCACGGAGGAAGGGCAGACATGGGTGCGCACGCACAAACACACAGACGTCCACTGTGGCACTCATCGTAACGGGAAAATAATAGGTGAAAACTGAAAACAACAAAATGCCCATCAAACAGGGATTTCTCTGCTGAATGGAGCAAATATGTAGGTAACACTTAACTTGGGTACATTTAATTGTGTATAAATTATATTTCAATTAAGCTGATTTTATAAATATAAAAAATAAAGATTTTTCTCTGTTTTTTTTTCCCCACTCCTCCACCACCCTCAAAAAATAAAGATTTTAAATAAAGAAGAAAATCTTCCAGGCATGGTGGCTCGCACCTGTAGCCCCAGCTACTCAGGAGGCTGAGGGTGGAGAATCACTTGAGCGCAGGAGCTCAAGGCTACAGTGAGCTAGGATCATGCCACTGCACTCCAGCCTGGGTGACGGAAGCAAGACACTGTCTCTAAAAAAAAAAAATACAACAAAATAAGAAAAAAACTAAAATAGGCACAAAGCTTTTGGGTTTTGTGACCATATTAGAATCCCAAGAAACTTTGTCTTCCATGCATGAATAGAAAAAAAAAAAAGGATCCCAAGAAACTGCAAATGACTAACACATGGGGACAAGTGGCAGCCCATTCATTCCACGGAATGTTACAGAGGCAGAAGGATGAAGTCATGGACTAAGGCTCCCACTGCAGTGGGAAAGGCCAAGGCAGACTACAAAACTGTTCCTGCACTAAGACTACAGCCGCTCACTCCACTCTCCTCTCAGACGCACTCAGGGGAAAGGCAGCAACGGAAAGCACCAGAACATGAACAGTGGCTGAATCTTAGCACCAGCCCAGGCTCTCGGAATGGAGAACTTGGAATTTAAGAAGCCCTGAGTCTCTGAGTCTCAAAGCTGCAAGGTTCCTTGGCAGTCAACCGATCCAATCTCTTTCCAGGGAAGAATCACCCAGAAAGCAGCCGGCCGCACTCTGCTGCTTGCACACTGCTAATGACAAAGAGCTCATTACTTCCCAAGGCAAGCCAGACAGCTCTGGAACCGTGAGTGGTTTGGCATGATGTGAACAGGCTTTCACACTGTCTCCTGGTTCCCTAGAGCCAGGGACAGAGGCTGTTAGACTCTCCCCTGGGGCACTAGGTGGGAGGGAGCTGAGGGCTGGAATCACAGTTTTGAGTTTTTTCCTTAAAACAAACTGGCCCTGGCCAGGCACAGTGGCTGACACCTGTAATCCTAGCACTCTGGGAGGCTGAGGCTTGAGGATCGCTTGAGCTCAGGAGTTTGAGACCAGCCTGAGCAAGAGCGAGACCCCGTCTCTACTAAAAATAAAAAACTAGCCAGGCATGGTGGCAGGCACCTGGGGTCCCAGCTACTCAGGAGGCTGAGGCAGGAGGATTGCTTAAGCCCAGGAGTTTAAGGTCTCAATGAGCTATGATGACGCCATTGCACTCTAGCCTGGACAACAAAGTGAGACCCTGACTTAAAAAAAAAAAAAAAAACTAGCCCCAGCAAGAATGCACTTTGCAGTCTTCATGAACTGGCTGAGCCACCCAGGACTAGTCAAAACAGGAGAGAAGAGGTCAGCCGGAAACTTCTCAAGGCACACTTACTTCCCCCATGCAGTGCCAAGAATGCAGGTCCTACCACTGGCTCCACCATCAGCTTGTAGTCTGACCTTAAGCAAGTCTCTCCTCCCCTGCATAGGACTCGGTTTCCTCATCTGTGAAATGGACCCCTGGGGCAGGACAGTGGGGTTGCTCGGAACCCAGGCTCTACCGTCAGGCAGCCCCAGGTTTCTGAGCTTCACCACTTCCTCCCATGTGGTCCTGAGCAACGCACCACTCTGGGGTGTCCATGGCGCGGCCGCTGCACGCCAGCTTCGTGCTTGATATGTAGATGTGGGCCGGGCGCAGTGGCTCACGCCTGTCATCCTAGCACTCTGGGAGGCTGAGGCGGCAGGATCGCTTGAGCTCAGGAGTTTCAGACCAGCATGAGCAAGAGCCAGACCCCATCTCTACTAAAAAATAGAAAAAAATTAGCCAGACGTGGTGGCACGTGCTTCTAGTCCCAGCTACTCGGGAGGCTGAGGCAGGAGGATCGCTTGAGCCCAGGAGTTTGAGGTTGCTGTGAGCTGGGCTGACACCATGGCACTCTAGCCCGGGTGACAGAGCGAGACTCTGTCTCAATAAATAAATATATATAGATAGATAGATGTGCGTGCCTTGGTCCCATTTAACCCTCACGACACGCTAAGCGGCAGGCACCACTGTTCTCTCCACTTTACAGACAAGGAGGGGGGCAAAGTGACTTCCCCCATTCCACAGTCACACAGATGACAAGAGGCCAAGCCTGGATTCGAATCCAATCAGTCTGACCCAATGGCCTTTCACACTCCCTCGCTCATAGAGGGTCCTCCCTAAATATTTGTTGACCGGCCAAGTCACCATGTGCTGGCTTGCCTGGTGACCCCAACCCCTGTGGGCCCATCTTATCTCCCCATCTGGGCAGGACTCACCTTCAGCCCAGTACAAATGCTGAGAGGCACAATCTGCAGATGGGTCACAGCTGGGAGGGTGCAAAAGTCTCCCCACATACTCAGGTACCCAAAAACATTCCTCCTAAAGATGCCTGGGCACCACCCCCACACTAGAACTTTCCTCCTGTAAGACAACTTCACTGAAACAGGATGTCACTGGTGTCCCGTAGTGCCCAACTGCACCACTTAATGCTGTGTGGCTGCGCGGCAGTCACCTTCCCTCTCTGATCCAGTTTCCTCATCTGTAAAATGGGAATATCATTAACTGCCCCACTGGGGTCTTTGCGAGGATTAAATAAAAGGTTATACATATATATAAGTGCTTACTACAGTGCTGGGCCTGCACCATTGCTGGACAGCTCTAAGCCATGAGTGCTAGGCCTATAGTAAGGTCACAGTAAATGGTGGCTGTTGTTGGTATGATTACCTGTAAAATGGGATGCTGTTACAGGGCTGGGGGTAGAACCAACGAGATGGCATGGGCGATGGGCTCGGTGCAGCACCTAGCTCAGTAAATGTCAGAGGTCAGAACCCCAAGAATAGGACATTGAAGGGAGGGGCAGGTCCCTTGTGGATATTAGATACTCACTAAGTTACTTCTCAATTCTACCCTGGGCCAGCCCTGTCCCGCAGGCAACCAGGATGTGGGGAAGGGAGGGAAGGTGTGGGCAGAAGCCTGGACCAGGAATCAGATTTGATCCTGACTCCACCCTGTCACTGTGCAACGTTAGGCAAGTCAGCTGACCCCTCTGGGCCACAGTTTTCTCATCTGTAAACTGAGAGTTTGAGCAGGCCTGCCTGGGCTCAGCATAGCAGGATTCTATGACTCAGAGACCAGCACTTGGCTTTGCATTATCTCCAAATGGAATTCTCCACCCACCTTTCCTCAATAATAACCGCAGCTCCCACAGTGAGCACTCCCTGTATGCCAGGAGCC
Source organism: Propithecus coquereli (assembly GCF_000956105.1). Lineage (NCBI taxonomy): Eukaryota > Metazoa > Chordata > Mammalia > Primates > Indriidae > Propithecus > Propithecus coquereli. The sequence goes on along the minus strand of NW_012142523.1, from coordinate 716,835 downwards.
GTGTTACATGCCTTATCCCGTTTAATCTTTGCGACAGCTTTGTGAGGGAGGCACTGTGATCGTCCCCAACTTACAGATGGGGAGACCAAGGCACAGAGGGTTGGCAGGTTGCCTCTCAACATCCCCCACCGCCAGGCCAGCCCAGCAGGGCCTGTGCCTCACCAGGTGCAACCAGGTGGAAATCTGGTCACCTGCAAAGAAGCTCTCCTTCCCTCCCTCGCCAGGAAGCGGGCCGTGAGTAGGGGAGCCCCAGCCCGAACCCTGAATTCACTGGGCGGGGAGGGATTTCAGGCACCAGCCTGATTCCTCCTCCTGCACACACACACACACACACACACACACACACACACTCCTCACAGATGGGAGAAGGAGGCCGAGAGAGGACAGGAGATGTGTCCAGGGACCCCCTCTACAGCCTGTCTGCGCTGATCTCATTCTCAGAAAATGGCTGTGAAGTAACTCTCTAGATCCCCAGCCCTCGCCCCACGCCCCCTCCCAACACACACACATCGGGGACAAAGGAAAGCAAGTCCTGAGATCCAGCAGCCAGCGGACTCCCCTCTCCCTCTCGGCGCCTCTTTGTGTGGGGCCAGAGAGGGAGGGGCCGCCCGACCGAACCTCGGATTTAACGAGGGGAAAGGGAGGGAGAGGGGCTGGGAAAGGGAAGGAAGGGGCCTCGCCGCCGGGGCTGGCGGGAGCCCCTCCCCTACGCCGGCTGCAGCCACACAGCAGAGGCTGGCGCCCCCCAGGTCCCGCACCAAGCGCCCAAGCACTGTCCCCCACGCGAACCTCCCTCAATTCCTGGTTTCCCAACTCAAAGTTTGGCCCAGACCTCACTCGAGGGCGGCTTAGGTCCGGGGCTTCCTCCCCACCCCCATCCCCACTCTGGGGCCCGGGGGCCGCTGGGGACGTGCCAGGAGTTCGCGAGCCAGATGAAGGAGGCAGAGACAGGGCACAGAGGGAAGGAGGGGCGGACGGGCAGACAGACGGACGCCGATGCAAGAGGCAGACAGAAGACAAAGACAGTTGGACAAACCAGCGGACACATGTCAGACAAATGCAAACGGACAAACTGAGCCGGACGGAGAGGCACAGGCAGACCGACGGGCCGAGTGCCAGAGGGACGGAGAAGGGCACAGGCAGAGAGGCACCGGGACGGGCAGAGCACACAAAGAGAGCGTCCGGGAGCGACAGGCGCGCCCCGAGGGCCACCCCAAGCGGGGCGGGGTCGGGGGCCGCCCGCTCCCCTCACCCCGGGCTCCGGGCCTCAGTCTCCCCAGTCCCCGGGAGGGGCGCCGCCGAGGGCACTCCCCGGCCCGCCCGGCGCGCCACCCTCCCCCGCGGTAACCCGAGCCGCGGGCACCAGCTGCCCCGCGCCCGCCGGCCGGGATGGGGTCGGGGTGGACCGGAGCCGGACTGCGGGTGCCGAGTCAGAGCGGCTCGAAGGGCGAGCGGGCGGGGTGCCGGCCCAGAAAGACAAGTTCGGAGGAAGGAAAAAGAAGAAACTATTTAAAGGAAGAAGAAAAGAAAAAAGTGCGGGGCCGCAGCAGGAGCGGGCGGCGCGTGGCGGGGCGCCGGGGTGGGGACTCACGCAGCTGAGCAGGGAGCAGGCTCCCAGGCAGGCCCCCATGGCTGCGGCGCGGCGCGCGGGGCGCGGGCCTCGGGATCCTGGTGCCCGCGCCTGGCCCCGCCCCGGGCCGGCCCCGCCCCGGCCCCGGCCCCGCCCCACCTGCCGAAGCCGCTCGACGCTTTCCGGCGGCGCTCGGGGCCTCCCCAGACTCACCTGGGGCAGGTGCACAGGGCGGGACCATAGGGGAAGGCGGCGGCTGGGGACTCCCGCGGCCCCTCGAGCCGCGCAGCCGGACCCATCTCTGGCCCAGGCGCGTACCTGCTCCAAAGCGAGAGTTTGGAAATAGAGGTCTGAGTCCCGGCGAGGCCACTGTGTGACTCGACACAGTCACCCCTGGGGACAGAAGGCAAGAGGTGGTCACAGCTGACTCCTCGCTGCTTGGCGCAGAGCCTCGGCTCCATTCGTAGGCGTCCAATGATGCATGACTGGGTAAAGGAGCTTGGGCGAGTCGCTTCACCTCTCTGAGCCTCCGTTTCCCTGTCTGTAAAGTGAGGCTACATACCTCATAGAGCTATTACGACACATAGTAGATGCGTGACGAATGTGAGTCCCCTGTCCCGCTGTTCCTTCTAAGACCCCAGCCTCACACTCTTCAATCGCCCTCCCCTGCCTCCACCTATTCAAACCTCTGACTCCTAGCAGCCTGTCCTACAGCACCCCTGCTCGGGGCCCATCGCTCCGGAGGGATGCCCAAGCCCTGGCCCCTAGCTGAGGAGGTCAGAGGGGTGAGTAGGTCACATTCCTGGCAGATCGCCCCCCAGGGGTATGTGTAAGAGACCTAGAAACAGGGCTCTGTCATCACTCTCCACTCGCCCTCCAGCCCTCCCCGCAGCCAACTCTGGACAGGATAATGCGAGGGAAAGAAGACTTCCTGCCTCGCAGCTGGCCCCAGGGCCACAGATCCGGCCCGGCTGCATCCTGGGGTGATTCACGGAGCGCCAGGCTTACCCATTAATTGTGCCAGGACTGTTCCACAAGCACACCTGGCACTTTCCCTCCTCCACACTTTTGCCCACACGATGCCCTCCTCTTGAAAGTCCTTCTCCTTATCCCTCTTCCTCCCCTTCGAAGCCTTGCTCACATCCCATATCTTCTCAGGGAAGCGAACCACCGCCATCATCCACAACCCACTACCTGGCGCCACCAGGAAGTAAAATTCTCCTGATTCCCGTGTGCTTCCAAAAGAACCCGGGCCTCCCTTCTGGCCTCACAGATAACCGCAGCATGTGCCAAACTCTGTCACCACATGGTACCAATCGAACCCCACATCAGCCCTGAAAAGTAGATTAATTCCCCACCCCACCCCAATTTACAGATGAGGAAACTGAGGCTCAAAGAGATAGTGATGTGCTAGACATAAACTGAGCACTGGCTGAACGTTGGCTGTGATCGCTGTGGTGGTTGTTACTATTGCTCAAGGCCACACAGCTCAGAAAAGTGGAGCTGGAAGGCCACCTGGTCTGGCTTTGACCCTGATGTCTTACTGCCTCTCTTGGAAAGTGGAGGTGACAATATCCAGTCGACCTCTTTTTCTGTCCAGTAATATTTCAGTCCTTCCCTAGTCTGAGGCCCTTAGACATTGAGCCACCTGATGACTGTCCCATCTCTGGCTGCCACCCGCCCTGCCTGGGCACAGCATGGGGCCTGGTACACAGTGGGTAGTAAAGGCTTGCTGGATGAGTCTGAGCTTTCTCCACAAGCCCATTTTCCTCATTCTGCTGTGACTGACAGTCTGATCCCAAAACAGCCCCTACACCACACCTTCTACACAGCAACCCTCTATGCCTGAAATGCCACCAAGCAGTCTGAAGTGAGCCCTCCGCACATCCTCCCATCCCAGGGTCAGCTCCCTTTGACACTTCTGCCCCAAGGGCTAAATTCTCCATCTGCAACTCCTCCCTTCCCATGACCTGGTACAGTAGAAAGTGCCCAAGACCAAGAGGAATGACACTTGGGATTCTTGTTCTGCCACAGACTCCCACACCCCATGCTGTCTTGGAAGCCACTTCACCTCTCTGTACATCCATCCCCTACCCTGAAATAGAGATCGTCATTCTGTTTACCCTCACAGAACAATTACGAGAATCTAAGAAATAGGCAGTTATCTGAAAGGAGTGAGGGATTAATATGGCTGTGTCTATAAAGAAACAGCCCCTCTGGCTTTAGAGTGAAATTTTTCAGAGCAAGGCAACATGCTGCCATTGTCCTGGCCTCCCCCCTGCCTAAGACCAAGGCCAGCCCGGCTCTCACATCCTCCTCGTCACCCTACACAAAGGGGGTAACTCACTGAGTGGTTTGGTCCTGGTGACTCGTCCTCTCTCAGCCTCACACTTCTCATCTGTAAAATGGAAATAGTTATTTTTGCCCCAGCAATCTTAGGGGACTATCGAGGAGATGAAATGACGAAGTAGATAAAGTCTTCATTTCTTGGTCCTGGCCAGCCTGTCGGCCTTTTCTTCCAGCCTTGAACCTCCTGCATGGGGCCAAAATAGCTCTGTCTCTCAAACCCCCAAAAGCAAGATCACAGTCAACAGCTGTGTGACCTTGGCAAGCCACCCAACCTCTCTGAAACTCCCTAGAGGACTGGGATTCAGGATTCAGCTCTTCCACCCAATGCCATGGAAACTATGTCCATTGAGAGAAACTGCAGGGATCATTTGATCCATCCCCCTGTGCCCATCACCCAGCCCAGACAGAAGCTCAACTCTGCAGTTCCCAAAGGAAGTGGGCTCTGGTTTCTTAGGCCACTCACCCCAAGGGTTCTTTAATCTGATCTCATTAGGCCTCAGTTTTCAAATCTGCATTATAAGAACCAACCCCTGCCCAAGCCCCCAGCATCCCCCAACATCCCCAATCCATTCTTGCCTCAACCCCACTCACCATCCTCCCATCCATGAAGACTCAGATGCTCTCTGGCTTTGGGCCTCCTGTCCCCTGGACCTCACTCTCTGCACTGGCCTCCACTTCCTGCTTCTGACCCATTTACAGAGCAGGGCTAAGGCCAGACCTTATGAATATGCATGAAGGATAATGAGAGCCTGGGATTGGGAAAGCATCTGGGTAGAGGCATTCACATAAGCACCATCCACCCCACTTCTCCCCATACGCACCCCCAACCAAGGCTGCCCTTCCTCCCAAAGAGTGCATGGCAGTTTGGGTCAAAAGGTTGAAGTAACAATAATAATATCCACAGCAACTATTTTTAAGAGCTTACCACATGCCAGGCACCCTGCCAAGAGCATCTCCTGTAAGATGCATTTAAGGTAGGAACTGTTTCCTCCGCTTAGCAGATAAGGAAACTGATGCTCCCAGAAGGTAACCTGTACACAGGTCATAAGGGGGACATGCACGGTGATTATGTGCAGAGCCAGGATGGAACTCAGGTTTCCTCGGGAGGATGGAACTCCAGGGCTGGTGCTGTGAACCCAGATGTTGCCCAGATGTTCAGGCCAAGCCAGGAGCCCTGAGCACGAGGTCACAGGGCCACTTCTGGATGAGCCTACCTGGGCCTTGTGAAAGGACCCAGGTCCTGGAAGTGATTCCAGCTGGAAAGTATGGAGACAGGCAGACACAGGGCACATTCACGTCTCACAGAGATGCACGCTCGAGCATGCGCACACACAGGGTGTTCTGTGCACGTGATGGAAGCGCGTGTGATGGGGGTGCCCTGTGGCTGCTCAGCGTATGCCCCTCCGTGCCATGTGTGTGCCTTTTTTCCAATCAACACTTAGAGAGGGCTCGCGGTGGGCCAGGGGTGGGAATGCGGCGTGAACGGGGCAGACGCAGCCCTGCCTGCACGGAGCAGATGGTCTGGCGGGCTTTGCTTTCCATAAGCAGAAACACTCCAGAAGGAATCCGATTCCTTTGTGGGAGTGCCTAGGGGGTGAGAGAGAAGACTGCGGTGAGAGTGGAAAAGGTGGGACATTCGGGACTGGGAGCTGCTGGGGAGGCTCTGGCACTTGCCAGAGATGTGGTGGGGGAGACAGCCAGGACCTGGCACCGACTCCATGAGAGTCACAGGCTGGAGGATCCCCAGATGCCTCCCTTGCAGACGTGAAGGGTCTGGCACAAATGCACATGCGGGTCGGGGAGAAGGGCTAGGTTTGCTATGTGGATACCTGTGGACATGTGCATGGAATGTACGTGTGTGACTTTGGGGACGTGAGTCCATCACAAGTGGTGTGTGCCTATGTGGTTTTACATGCAGGGGTGTGGGTGTGGGTGTGCCTGCGTGAGTAGCAGGGCCTGTTACGTGGAGAACGGGGAGAGAAGAGAGAATCATTTGGCCCAGGCCTCACATTCACAGGCCCCCAAAATGCATCAAAAAATGAGATGGATAAATGAATAAAGGGACAGAGTGCTCCTGCCCCAGGAAGGCCCCGGACCGGGGTGCTCCTCTCCCCTCCTCCCCACCCCAGTCCACAGCTCCCTTTCCCCCTTTCCAAGGGGAAAAAGAAGGGAGAGAGGGATAGATGGCTGGGTGGATGGCGAGACGGATAGAGGGTTGGCTAGAGGGTGGGTATGTGATAAAGTAGATACCACAGACGTTCATTGCAGACTCCAGGTGGCGAGTGTATAGGTGTTCATTGTATAATTCTTTCAACCGTTCTGGATGCTGAAAACTTTTCATAACACAATGTACCCTCAAAGTGGGCTGGAAGTCTACTCCAGAGACCAGGGACAAGATGGAAAGACAGAATGCTCATCGTACCGTTTTAAACTTGCATCCCAATGCAAGACCATGTGGCGCTGTGAACTCATGCTTTTTATAATTCCTGTAATTATCTTCTGTGTCTCTCAATTGCATTGCATTGGATGTGTGTGTGGGTTTGTGTGCATTTCGAAAATGTTAATTTGCTAAATAAAAACAATGTAAACATACCACAATTGTCACCATCCTGTTTAGGCCTTTCTTCATTTTTAACTTACTGTGAACCTCTAAAAAAAGAGTGCTCTGGGCCTCTCTCGGTCGGTGGGAGCCCCTGTTGTTCGGGGTGTGCGTGTGGGTTTGCACGTATGTGCACATGTCAGGTACAGGAGCACATGGGAGTGGATCAGACCAATGCCCACGTGAGCACTTGCACAGGGACCTCAGCCTCCTCCAAGCCTCCATGAGGCCAGCACCATTCCTGGGGCCAGGAGGATGTCTTGGGGCTGAGGAAGGACAGCCACCAGCCCCAGGGCAGCCTTGGGGACCAGCAACTCTGTCATCTGAGGCGTGGACACGCTCAGGCCAAGCGGCGTCCCTTGGCAAGCAGTGAGAGTGTGGGAGGCTGAAACTGGGGTGTTTCCTGGAGGAGGATGGGGCAAAGGCAGGGTGTCCTGAGCCCTCCTGGAGCACGGCAGCTCCTCCCTTCCTCCCCATGCATTCGTGACCTCCTGCCTGGGCCATTCCTCCTGCCTGCTCAGTGCCCACAGGCCTAGGCTGCCGAAACCCCCTCATTGTACAGACAGGAAACCGAGGCCTGGAGAGAATGCAGCTGCTCAGGCTACACAGCCAGTCAGGGCCGGCTGAGATCCAGCCTGGGTTCCATTCTCCGCACCTCCTGCCGGCCCCCTCTGCATCTCCCTCCTTCGGTCACTCACCCACAGGCCAAGGCCTGCAGGGGCCTGCAGGAGGGAGTCCAGGCCCAGTAGACCCAGTGGGGGAAGCCCCAGGGTGCCCTCCTGCCTGTGCAGATCACATGCAAAATCCAGGAAGCCAGGTGGGCACCAGAAACAGCACATGGCTGAGAGTCAGGGCCTGGGTTCTAACCCCAGCTCAGCCACGGACCCTGTCAGAGTGGCCCTGGACAGCTCCCAGCCTCTCTCTGGGCCTCAGTTTCCCTGTCTGTAAGATAAATGGGTCGAACTACAACAGTGGATTTCACATAATGTTTTGGAGCAGCAGCCCTAAGCAGCTCCGAGAGAAGCTGCCCTGGTCAGTGCAGGGAAGGCAGGTGGGTCTCCACCACTCGGCCCCCTCACCTGCCCTCCACCAAGACGCTCACCAAAGAAAGTCCCACTGAACTGCAGAACCAGCAGATAAGAGATCAGCCTTCAGCACAGAACTGGGACCCAATTCTGGCTGGGCCACTTACCAAAGTGTGGACCAGGCAAGGTTCTCCAAGCCTCAGCTTGCTCATCTGTAAAATAGGGGCAACAGTAGCAACCTGCTAGGACTGCGTGACAATTAAATGAGATAATTCATGTGCAGTGCCTGGTGCATGGTGAACATATTAAAATTCCAAGTAACAGTGACTATTCTTACCCCCAGATGAGAACCAGCATGAACCTGCTAGCTTCACCATGAGTTGGACGTGTTGTTCCAGACCCCAAATCCAATGAATTTTGGCAGCTGCTACCCCAAATTCCTGAGCCCCGCCTACTTCTGCAGCTGCTGCAGAAGAGCTGGGCATGCAGGTGCTGCTGCCAGCCCAGGCCTGGGCCCCAGGGAGGGGAAGCGCACGGCTCCCTATAATCAGGCCAGGCCCTCCAGCAAGGCCCATTTCATCTGGACACCCAAGCCCCGGGCAGGCCATCATTAACTCCCCCACCCGCTCAGCACTGGCCTTCTCGGGCTGCAGAAGCCCCACAGAGAAGGCGGCAGGTATTTAGCCAAAGCCTTTCATTCCCAGGCACCCTCCCAAGGCTCTCCCCAGGGCCCCTGGGGTCAGGGAAGGGTGTCTGGTGACACAAGCAGAAAGGAAAGTGTGCCTGAAGCCAGGGCCCCCACTCGCCCCACCAGGCAGCTGTCAGCACCAAGGCACCACAGAGAGCTGGCATTGAGAATCCCACAAGCTTGGAGCTGAAGGAAGCTCAAAAACCATCTCATACACATCCATGCCATAAAATGTTATTCCACCTTAAAAAAGAAGGAAATTCGGACACATGCTACAACATAGATGAACCTCAAGGACGTTACGCTACGTACATAAGCCAGACACTAAAGGACAAAAAAGGTACGATTCCACTTACACGAGGTACTCAGAGTTGTCAAATTCATAGAGACAGAAGGCAGAATGGGGCTGCCAGGGGCTGGGGGGAATGAGGAGTTATCAAAAACACAAGGGGAATAATAGTGTTGGTGAGGATGTGGAGGAAAAGAAATGTAAATTAGTACAACCATTATGGAAAACAGTATGGAGGTTCCTCAGCAAATTAAAAATAGACCTACCATGTGACCCAGCAATCCGATCCCATACTGGGCATGTATCCAAAGGAATGAAATCAGTAAGTCGAAGAGGTATCTGCACTGCCATGTTCATGGCAGCGTTACTCACAGCGGCCAGTATGGAATCAACCTACGTGTCCATCAGTGAATGAATGGATAAAGAAAATGCGATGTATATGTACGCAATGTAATACTACTTGCCTTTAAAAAGAAGGAATTCTCGGCCGGTCACAGTGGCTCACACCTGAACTCCCAGCACTCTGGGAGGCTGAGGCGAGGATCGCTTGAGGTCAGGAGTTCGAGACCAGCCTGAAGAAGAGTGAGATCCTGTCTCTACTAAATAAAACAATTAGCTGGGTGTGGTGACATGTGCCTGTTGTCCCAGCTACTCAGGAGGCTGAGGCAGGAGGATTCCTTGAGCCCAGGAGTTTGATGTCGCAGTGGCCTATAGTGATGCCACTGCACTCTACCCGGGGTGACAGAGTGAGACTCTGTTTCAAAAAAAAAAAAAGTTCAGGAGAAGATCTATTGTACAACATGGTGACTATAGTAAATAACAATATATTAGCTGGGTGTGGTAGCTCACACCTGTAATCCTAGCACTCTGCGAGTCTGAGACAGAAGGATCACTTGAGGCCAGGAGTTTAAGACCAGCCTGGGCAAGTGCGAGAACACATCTCTACAAAAAACAGAAAAATTAGCCAGGTGTGGTGGCACGTGCCTGTAGTCCCAGCTACTCGAGAGGCTGAGGCAGGAGGATCCCTTGAGCCCAGGAGTTTGAGGTTGCTGTGAGCTAGGATGATACCAAACAATGTATTGTATACTTGAAAATCATTGAGTAGATTTTAACTGTTCTCACCACAAAAAAATAAGTACGTGAGGTAATTCATATGTTAATTAGCTCAATTAGCCATTCCACAATGTGTATATGTATTTCAAAACATCATGCTGTACCCCATAAATGTATATATTCTTATTTGTCAATTAAAAATTTTTAAAAGTTCTCTGATTTGAATGATAAATAGAAAACACACACATACACACACATCTAGTGCCTTCTCTCAGTTAACAAAGGGGAAACTGAGGCCAGGGCAGGGGAAGGAGCTTACCCAAAAGCACACAATGGCGGTGTATTGAGAGGCGTCCCCTGACTTCCTGCCCCCGCCCACATGCCAGTCTGCCCGGCTGCTGAGGCGGCCTCCCGGCCCCAAGCTTCCAGCTGGCTCTTCAGCACATCCTCAGTTCCATCGGCCTTTTTAAAAGATACCTTTACTCCTTTACTCTGGGTTTCATTTGCCCCAGTTATGAAATCCTACCTGTTCCACGAGAGCAGGGACCTCGTCTGTTGGGTTCACCGCAGGATCTCGACTCTCAGATTTGCACCTAGCAGTGCATGGCACGGGTTGAATAAAACTGAATTTTAGAAAATTGGGAAAATGCAGGAATGTTTTTAAAAATTCAAAAGCATTCACCTGTGCATTCCCACCCTCAAAATGTTTTAAATCCCAGCTACTCAACGGCTGAGGCAGGAGGATCGCTTGAGCACAGGAGTTTGAGGTTACAGTGAGTTATGATCATGCCACTGCACTCCAGCCTGGGTGACAGAGCGAGACCCTATCTCTAAAGAAGCTAAAAAAAAATATTTTAATATATCTTATTCTCGATTTTTTTTTTCTTTTTCTTTTTTTTTTTTTTTGGTGCATTGCTGGCATCCAGCACATGGTCCCCTTCAACATGCATCTGTGGAGGGCCTGGGGTGCCAGGCACAATTCTAGGCCCTGGGAGCACAGCAGTGAACAAAGCAGACAAAAGTCTTTGCCCTCGCAGAGCCTGCGTTCTAGTGGGAAATGAATGAATGATGGAATGAATGAAACTACCTCCTGCTGTTGGACATTTTGCTTCGTGCTCCTTAAACGTTCCCTCTGCAATACCCCTAATGGACCACAAGGAGAAAATTCCTTGAAAGTCTCATGTTTTATCATTAAAATAAATGTAAAGTCTGACCAACAGACCAACTGGTCCTGTTTTACCTGGGACTTTTCTGGTTTTAGTACTGAAAGTCTTGTGTCCCGGAAAATCTTTTCAATCCTGGGCAACCTGGGACAGTTGGTCACCCTAATTCTATGACATATCGTATCCATAGTTTTTTAAAAAAAACCAAAAAACAGCTTCTTGAAATATATTTCACATACCATAAAATCCACCTTTGTTAAATTGCACCATTCAGTGGTTTTCAGTACATTCACATGGTTGTGTGATCACCACCACTATCCAATTCCACATTTTCACCACCCCAAAAGTACACCCCATACCCATTTAGCAGTCACCCCTCATTCATACTCCCCCCAGCTCCAGCAATCACTCATCCATTTTCTGTCTCTCTATGGATTTGCCTGTTCTGGACATTTCATATAAACTGAGTCACACAATACGTGGGGGTTTTCTTAAGTTTTTTTGTTTTTGTTTTTTTAGAGACGGGGGTTCCACTACGTTGCCTAAGCTGGGCTTGAACTCCTGGTCTCAAGCAATCTTCCTGCCTCAGCCTCCAGAGTAGCTGGGACTACACTGCTGTATGTCCGGCTTAAAACGTGTTTTTTCTGTCTGCTTTTAGTTAACATGATGTTTTCAAGGCTCATCCATGTTGCAGCACATATCAATGTATCATTACTTCATTCTTTTTTATTGTCAAATAACACTCCATGCTATGGATATACACCACCTCTTGTTTATCCATGCATCAGTCGTTAAACGTTTAGGTTGCTTCCACTTTATGGCTATTATGAATAATGTTGCTGTCAACATTCGTATGCAAGTTTTGCATAGATGAATGTTTTCATTTCTCTTGGGTATGTACCTTGGAGTTGAATTGCTGGGTCATATGGTAGCTCCATGTTTAACTTTTTGAGGAACTGCTGAACTGTTTTCAAAAGTTGCTACACCATCTTACGTTCCCAGCAGCAATGCACGAGGGTTCCAATTTCTCCACATCCTTGCCTATGTTTGTTATCGTCTGTCTTTTTTACTTTAGCCAGCCTAGTGGTGTGAAGTGCTATGTTGGTTTTAATATAAAGGGTTGGTTCTAAATACTTATCCTCGAATAAAATCAACCACGCACCATGTCTACCATATGCCTAGAGCACCCCAAGAAAGCACTCGGTACCCTTGAGGGCAAGGGTACCAGCCTGAAGCGTATGGATTATAGTCATTTGCAATTGTAAATAACACTGTGATAACCAGCTTTGTACAGATTTGTGTACCTTAGGAAACATTCATAGGAATGGAATTATTTGGTTAAGGGACACACGTTCAAAGTCTAAACACATGGCACAAAACTTCAAAGGACATACAAGGAAAAGGAAAGTTTCCTTCCTCCCCTCTCCTAAGGACCCCTCCCCAGAAGCAACCACAGACTCCAGTTTCTTAGGTATCCTTCCCAAAACATCTTAGGATGCACATTTTGAGGCTTTCAAAGCATATTGGCACCAGAAAGCAGTACCAACTAATTGACGAGTCTGTTGCTGGTGGGGAAGTTTCCTTTTCACCATTTTCCTGCATTGTTCTTTTATTTTTCTTTTTGCCACAGTATTCTGATTGGTTTTGTCTTAATTTTTTAAATTACTAGTGAGGTGGAACTT